>NW_027327235.1:0-361658 GCF_047675955.1 Chlorocebus sabaeus | reverse complement strand
GTGAAAACAAAATATCCTCCGATAAAAACTGGAAAGAAGCTTTCTGAGAAATTGCTTTGTGTTCTTTTAATTCATCTCACAGACTTACAGCTTTCCCCTCAGGAAGTCTTTCGCTAAGACTGTTCTTGCGGAATTTGAAATGTGATATTTGGTAGCCCATAGAGCGCTATGGAGAAAAGGAAATATCTTCAGATAAAAACTGTAAAGAACATTCCTGAGAAACTGCTTTGTGTTCTGTTAATTCACCTAACAGAGTTACAGCTTTCCCCTCTAGAAGCCTTTCGCTAAGACTGTTCTTGCTGTATTTTCAAAGGGATATTTTGAAGCCCATAGAGGGCTACGGTGAAAAAGGATATAGCTTCAGTTAAAAACTGAAAGAGGCTTTCTGAGAAACGGTTTAGTATTATGTGACTTCCACTCACTGAGTTACAGCTCTATTTCCTAGAGCTGTTTGATAGCCTTATTTCTATGGAATCGGAGAACTGTTATTTTGGATCCCTTTGAAGACTATAGGGCCAAAGGAAATATCTGCCGCTAAAAGTGAGAAAGAAGCTTTCTGAGAAACTTCTCTGAGATCTGTTAATTCATCTCACAGAGTTACAGCATTCCACTCAAGAAGCCTTTCGCTAGGACTGTTCTTTTTGAATTTGCAAAGTGATATTTCGAAGCCCATAGACGGCTGTGGTGAAAAGGGAAATACCTTCAGTTAAAAAATGGAAAGAAGCTTTCTAAGAAACTGCTTTGTGTTCTGTTAATTCATCTCAAAGAGTTACAGCTTTACCCTCAAAAAGACTTTTGCTAAGACTCTTCTTGTGTAATACTCATAGTGATATTTGTAAGCCCTTATAGGGCTATGGTGAAAAAGGAAATATCCTAAGAAAAAAGCTGAAAAGAAGCTTTCTGAGAAACTGCTTTGTGTTCTGTTAATTCACCTCACAGAGTTACAGCTTTCCCCTTAAGAAGCCTTTTGGTAAGACTGTTCTTGTGGAATTTGCAGAGTGGTATTTGTAAGCCCATAGAGGGCTATGGTGAAAAAGGAAATATCCTAAGATAAAAACTGAAAAGAACATTTCTGAGAAACTGCTTTGTGATACGTGACTTCCACTCACTGAGTGAGAGCTATATGTCATAGAGCTGTTTGCTAACCTTATTTCTGTGGAATCTGAGAAGGGATAATTCGGTTCTCGTTGAAGACTATAGGGCCAAAGGAAATATCCGCCATAAAAGTGAGAAAGAAGCTTTCTGAGAAACAGCTTTCTGATCTGTGAATTCATCCCACAGAGTTACAGCTTTCCCCTGAGGAAGCCTTTCGCTATGACTGTTCTTGTGGAATTTGCAAAGTGACATTTCGAAGGCCATAGAGAGCTATGGTGAAAAGGAAATATCTTCGGTTTAAAACGGGAAAGAAGCTTTCTGAGACACTGCGTTGTGTTCTGTTAATTCATCTCACAAAGTTACAGCTTTCCCCTCACGAAGCCTTTCCCTAAGACTGTTCTTGTCGAATTTGGGAAGTGATATTTAGAAGCCTACAGAGGTCTACAGTGAAAAAGGAAATAACCTAAGATAAAAACTGAAAAGAAGCTTTCTGAAAAACTGCTTTGTGTTCTCTTAATTCATCTCACAGAGTTACAGCTTTCCTCTCAAGAATCCTTTCGCTAAGACTGTTCTTGTGCAATTTAGAACGTGATATTTAGAAGCCCATAGAGGGCTATGGAGAAAAAGGAAATGTCCTTAGATAAAAACTGGAAAGAAGCTTTCTGAGAAACTGCTTTGTGTTCTGTTAATTCATGCACAGAGTTACAGCTTTCCTATCAAGAATCCTTTCGCTAAGACTGTTCTTGTGGAGTTTACAAAGTGATATTTGGAAGCCCATAGAGGGGTACGGTTAAAAAGGAAATTTCCTCACATAAAAACTGGAAAGAAGTTTTCTGAGAAACTGCTTTGTGTTCTGTTAATCCATCTCACAGAGTTACAGCTTACCCCTCAAGAAGCATTTCGCTAAGACTGTTCTTGTGGAATTTGCAATGTGATATTTGGAAGCCCATGGAGGGATATGGTGAAAAAGGAAATATCTTCAATTAAAAACAGGAAAGAAGCTTTCTGAGAAACTGCTTTGTTTTCTGTTAATTCATCTCACAGAGTTTCAGCTTTCCCCTCCAGAAGTCTTTCGCTAAGACGGTTCTCGTGGAATTTGCAAAGTGATATTTGGAAGCCGTGAGAGGGCTATGGTGTAAAAGGAAATGTCCTCGGATCAAAAATGGAAAGAAGCTTTCCAACAAACTGTTTTGTGTTCTGTTAATTTATCTGACAGAGTTTCAGCTTTCCCCTCAAGAAGCCGTTCGCTAAGACTGTTCTTGTGGAATTTGCAAAGTGATATTTGAAAGCCCGTCGAGGGCTATGGTGAAAAAGGAAATACCTTCAGTTAAAAACTGGAAAGAAACTTTCTGAGAAACTGCTTTGTATTCTGTTAATTCACCTCACAGAGTTTCAGCTTTCCCCTCTAGAAGCCTTTCGCTAAGACTGTTCTTGTGGAATTTGCAAAGTGATATTTGTAAGCCCATAGAAGTCGATGGTGAAAACGTAAATATCCTAAGATAAAAACTGAAAAGAACCATTCTGAGAAACTGCTTTGTGTTTTGTTAATTCATCTCACAGAGTTACAGGTTTCCCTTCAAGAAGCCTTTCGCTAAGACAGTTCTTGTGGAATATGCAAAGTGATATTTGGAAGCTCATAGTGACCTATAGTGAAAAAGGATATATCTTCAGTTAAAAACTGAAAAGAAGCTTTCTGAGAAACTGCTTTGTGATATATGACTTCCACTCACTGAGTTACAGCTGTATTTCGTAGAGCTGTTTGGCAGTCTTATTTCTGTGGAATCTGAGAACTGTTATTTCGGATCCCTTTGAAGACTGAAGGGCCAAAGGAAATATCCGTCGTTAAAGTTAGAAAGAAGCTTTCTGAGAAACTTCTTTGTGATTTGCGAATTCATTTCACAGAGTTACAGCTTTCCCCTCAAGAAGCCTTTCGCTAAGATTATTCTTGCACAATTTGAAAAATGATATTTGGAAGCCAATAGACGGCTATGGTGAAAACGAAATATCCTCCGATAAAAACTGGAAAGAAGCTTTCTGAGAAATTGCTTTGTGTTCTTTTAATTCATCTCACAGACTTACAGCTTTCCCCTCAGGAAGTCTTTCGCTAAGACTGTTCTTGCGGAATTTGAAATGTGATATTTGGTAGCCCATAGAGCGCTATGGAGAAAAGGAAATATCTTCAGATAAAAACTGTAAAGAACATTCCTGAGAAACTGCTTTGTGTTCTGTTAATTCACCTAACAGAGTTACAGCTTTCCCCTCTAGAAGCCTTTTGCTAAGACTGTTCTTGCTGTATTTTCAAAGTGATATTTTGAAGCCCATAGAGGGCTACGGTGAAAAAGGATATAGCTTCAGTTAAAAACTGAAAGAGGCTTTCTGAGAAACGGTTTAGTATTATGTGACTTCCACTCACTGAGTTACAGCTCTATTTCCTAGAGCTGTTTGATAGCCTTATTTCTATGGAATCGGAGAACTGTTATTTTGGATCCCTTTGAAGACTATAGGGCCAAAGGAAATATCTGCCGCTAAAAGTGAGAAAGAAGCTTTCTGAGAAACTTCTCTGAGATCTGTTAATTCATCTCACAGAGTTACAGCATTCCACTCAAGAAGCCTTTCGCTAGGACTGTTCTTTTTGAATTTGCAAAGTGATATTTCGAAGCCCATAGACGGCTGTTGTGAAAAGGGAAATACCTTCAGTTAAAAAATGGAAAGAAGCTTTCTAAGAAACGGCTTTGTGTTCTGTTAATTCATCTCAAAGAGTTACAGCTTTACCCTCAAAAAGACTTTTGCTAAGACTCTTCTTGTGTAATACTCATAGTGATATTTGTAAGCCCTTATAGGGCTATGGTGAAAAAGGAAATATCCTAAGAAAAAAGCTGAAAAGAAGCTTTCTGAGAAACTGCTTTGTGTTCTGTTAATTCACCTCACAGAGTTACAGCTTTCCCCTTAAGAAGCCTTTTGGTAAGACTGTTCTTGTGGAATTTGCAGAGTGGTATTTGTAAGCCCATAGAGGGCTATGGTGAAAAAGGAAATATCCTAAGATAAAAACTGAAAAGAACATTTCTGAGAAACTGCTTTGTGATACGTGACTTCCACTCACTGAGTGAGAGCTATATGTCATAGAGCTGTTTGCTAACCTTATTTCTGTGGAATCTGAGAAGGGATAATTCGGTTCTCGTTGAAGACTATAGGGCCAAAGGAAATATCCGCCATAAAAGTGAGAAAGAAGCTTTCTGAGAAACAGCTTTCTGATCTGTGAATTCATCCCACAGAGTTACAGCTTTCCCCTGAGGAAGCCTTTCGCTATGACTGTTCTTGTGGAATTTGCAAAGTGACATTTCGAAGGCCATAGAGAGCTATGGTGAAAAGGAAATATCTTCGGTTTAAAACGGGAAAGAAGCTTTCTGAGACACTGCGTTGTGTTCTGTTAATTCATCTCACAAAGTTACAGCTTTCCCCTCACGAAGCCTTTCCCTAAGACTGTTCTTGTCGAATTTGGGAAGTGATATTTAGAAGCCTACAGAGGTCTACAGTGAAAAAGGAAATAACCTAAGATAAAAACTGAAAAGAAGCTTTCTGAAAAACTGCTTTGTGTTCTCTTAATTCATCTCACAGAGTTACAGCTTTCCTCTCAAGAATCCTTTCGCTAAGACTGTTCTTGTGCAATTTAGAACGTGATATTTAGAAGCCCATAGAGGGCTATGGAGAAAAAGGAAATGTCCTTAGATAAAAACTGGAAAGAAGCTTTCTGAGAAACTGCTTTGTGTTCTGTTAATTCATGCACAGAGTTACAGCTTTCCTATTAAGAATCCTTTCGCTGAGACTGTTCTTGTGGAGTTTACAAAGTGATATTTGGAAGCCCATAGAGGGGTACGGTTAAAAAGGAAATTTCCTCACATAAAAACTGGAAAGAAGTTTTCTGAGAAACTGCTTTGTGTTCTGTTAATTCATCTCACAGAGTTACAGCTTACCCCTCAAGAAGCATTTCGCTAAGACTGTTCTTGTGGAATTTGCAATGTGATATTTGGAAGCCCATGGAGGGATATGGTGAAAAAGGAAATATCTTCAATTAAAAACTGGAAAGAAGCTTTCTGAGAAACTGCTTTGTTTTCTGTTAATTCATCTCACAGAGTTTCAGCTTTCCCCTCCAGAAGTCTTTCGCTAAGACGGTTCTCGTGGAATTTGCAAAGTGATATTTGGAAGCCGTGAGAGGGCTATGGTGTAAAAGGAAATGTCCTCGGATCAAAAATGGAAAGAAGCTTTCCAACAAACTGTTTTGTGTTCTGTTAATTTATCTGACAGAGTTTCATCTTTCCCCTGAAGAAGCCGTTCGCTAAGACTGTTCTTGTGGAATTTGCAAAGTGATATTTGAAAGCCCGTCGAGGGCTATGGTGAAAAAGGAAATACCTTCAGTTAAAAACTGGAAAGAAACTTTCTGAGAAACTGCTTTGTATTCTGTTAATTCACCTCACAGAGTTTCAGCTTTCCCCTCTAGAAGCCTTTCGCTAAGACTGTTCTTGTGGAATTTGCAAAGTGATATTTGTAAGCCCATAGAAGTCGATGGTGAAAACGTAAATATCCTAAGATAAAAACTGAAAAGAACCATTCTGAGAAACTGCTTTGTGTTTTGTTAATTCATCTCACAGAGTTACAGGTTTCCCTTCAAGAAGCCTTTCGCTAAGACAGTTCTTGTGGAATATGCAAAGTGATATTTGGAAGCTCATAGTGACCTATAGTGAAAAAGGATATATCTTCAGTTAAAAACTGAAAAGAAGATTTCTGAGAAACTGCTTTGTGATATATGACTTCCACTCACTGAGTTACAGCTGTATTTCGTAGAGCTGTTTGGCAGTCTTATTTCTGTGGAATCTGAGAACTGTTATTTCGGATCCCTGTGAAGACTGAAGGGCCAAAGGAAATATCCGTCGTTAAAGTTAGAAAGAAGCTTTCTGAGAAACTTCTTTGTGATTTGCGAATTCATTTCACAGAGTTACAGCTTTCCCCTCAAGAAGCCTTTCGCTAAGATTATTCTTGCACAATTTGAAAAATGATATTTGGAAGCCAATAGACGGCTATGGTGAAAACAAAATATCCTCCGATAAAAACTGGAAAGAAGCTTTCTGAGAAATTGCTTTGTGTTCTTTTAATTCATCTCACAGACTTACAGCTTTCCCCTCAGGAAGTCTTTCGCTAAGACTGTTCTTGCGGAATTTGAAATGTGATATTTGGTAGCCCATAGAGCGCTATGGAGAAAAGGAAATATCTTCAGATAAAAACTGTAAAGAACATTCCTGAGAAACTGCTTTGTGTTCTGTTAATTCACCTAACAGAGTTACAGCTTTCCCCTCTAGAAGCCTTTCGCTAAGACTGTTCTTGCTGTATTTTCAAAGTGATATTTTGAAGCCCATAGAGGGCTACGGTGAAAAAGGATATAGCTTCAGTTAAAAACTGAAAGAGGCTTTCTGAGAAACGGTTTAGTATTATGTGACTTCCACTCACTGAGTTACAGCTCTATTTCCTAGAGCTGTTTGATAGCCTTATTTCTATGGAATCGGAGAACTGTTATTTTGGATCCCTTTGAAGACTATAGGGCCAAAGGAAATATCTGCCGCTAAAAGTGAGAAAGAAGCTTTCTGAGAAACTTCTCTGAGATCTGTTAATTCATCTCACAGAGTTACAGCATTCCACTCAAGAAGCCTTTCGCTAGGACTGTTCTTTTTGAATTTGCAAAGTGATATTTCGAAGCCCATAGACGGCTGTGGTGAAAAGGGAAATACCTTCAGTTAAAAAATGGAAAGAAGCTTTCTAAGAAACTGCTTTGTGTTCTGTTAATTCATCTCAAAGAGTTACAGCTTTACCCTCAAAAAGACTTTTGCTAAGACTCTTCTTGTGTAATACTCATAGTGATATTTGTAAGCCCTTATAGGGCTATGGTGAAAAAGGAAATATCCTAAGAAAAAAGCTGAAAAGAAGCTTTCTGAGAAACTGCTTTGTGTTCTGTTAATTCACCTCACAGAGTTACAGCTTTCCCCTTAAGAAGCCTTTTGGTAAGACTGTTCTTGTGGAATTTGCAGAGTGGTATTTGTAAGCCCATAGAGGGCTATGGTGAAAAAGGAAATATCCTAAGATAAAAACTGAAAAGAACATTTCTGAGAAACTGCTTTGTGATACGTGACTTCCACTCACTGAGTGAGAGCTATATGTCATAGAGCTGTTTGCTAACCTTATTTCTGTGGAATCTGAGAAGGGATAATTCGGTTCCCGTTGAAGACTATAGGGCCAAAGGAAATATCCGCCATAAACGTGAGAAAGAAGCTTTCTGAGAAACAGCTTTCTGATCTGTGAATTCATCCCACAGAGTTACAGCTTTCCCCTGAGGAAGCCTTTCGCTATGACTGTTCTTGTGGAATTTGCAACGTGACATTTCGAAGGCCATAGAGAGCTATGGTGAAAAGGAAATATCTTCGGTTTAAAACGGGAAAGAAGCTTTCTGAGACACTGCGTTGTGTTCTGTTAATTCATCTCACAAAGTTACAGCTTTCCCCTCACGAAGCCTTTCCCTAAGACTGTTCTTGTCGAATTTGGGAAGTGATATTTAGAAGCCTACAGAGGTCTACAGTGAAAAAGGAAATAACCTAAGATAAAAACTGAAAAGAAGCTTTCTGAAAAACTGCTTTGTGTTCTCTTAATTCATCTCACAGAGTTACAGCTTTCCTCTCAAGAATCCTTTCGCTAAGACTGTTCTTGTGCAATTTAGAACGTGATATTTAGAAGCCCATAGAGGGCTATGGAGAAAAAGGAAATGTCCTTAGATAAAAACTGGAAAGAAGCTTTCTGAGAAACTGCTTTGTGTTCTGTTAATTCATGCACAGAGTTACAGCTTTCCTATCAAGAATCCTTTCGCTAAGACTGTTCTTGTGGAGTTTACAAAGTGATATTTGGAAGCCCATAGAGGGGTACGGTTAAAAAGGAAATTTCCTCACATAAAAACTGGAAAGAAGTTTTCTGAGAAACTGCTTTGTGTTCTGTTAATTCATCTCACAGACTTACAGCTTACCCCTCAAGAAGCATTTCGCTAAGACTGTTCTTGTGGAATTTGCAATGTGATATTTGGAAGCCCATGGAGGGATATGGTGAAAAAGGAAATATCTTCAATTAAAAACTGGAAAGAAGCTTTCTGAGAAACTGCTTTGTTTTCTGTTAATTCATCTCACAGAGTTTCAGCTTTCCCCTCCAGAAGTCTTTCGCTAAGACGGTTCTCGTGGAATTTGCAAAGTGATATTTGGAAGCCGTGAGAGGGCTATGGTGTAAAAGGAAATGTCCTCGGATCAAAAATGGAAAGAAGCTTTCCAACAAACTGTTTTGTGTTCTGTTAATTTATCTGACAGAGTTTCATCTTTCCCCTGAAGAAGCCGTTCGCTAAGACTGTTCTTGTGGAATTTGCAAAGTGATATTTGAAAGCCCGTCGAGGGCTATGGTGAAAAAGGAAATACCTTCAGTTAAAAACTGGAAAGAAACTTTCTGAGAAACTGCTTTGTATTCTGTTAATTCACCTCACAGAGTTTCAGCTTTCCCCTCTAGAAGCCTTTCGCTAAGACTGTTCTTGTGGAATTTGCAAAGTGATATTTGTAAGCCCATAGAAGTCGATGGTGAAAACGTAAATATCCTAAGATAAAAACTGAAAAGAACCATTCTGAGAAACTGCTTTGTGTTTTGTTAATTCATCTCACAGAGTTACAGGTTTCCCTTCAAGAAGCCTTTCGCTAAGACAGTTCTTGTGGAATATGCAAAGTGATATTTGGAAGCTCATAGTGACCTATAGTGAAAAAGGATATATCTTCAGTTAAAAACTGAAAAGAAGATTTCTGAGAAACTGCTTTGTGATATATGACTTCCACTCACTGAGTTACAGCTGTATTTCGTAGAGCTGTTTGGCAGTCTTATTTCTGTGGAATCTGAGAACTGTTATTTCGGATCCCTGTGAAGACTGAAGGGCCAAAGGAAATATCCGTCGTTAAAGTTAGAAAGAAGCTTTCTGAGAAACTTCTTTGTGATTTGCGAATTCATTTCACAGAGTTACAGCTTTCCCCTCAAGAAGCCTTTCGCTAAGATTATTCTTGCACAATTTGAAAAATGATATTTGGAAGCCAATAGACGGCTATGGTGAAAACAAAATATCCTCCGATAAAAACTGGAAAGAAGCTTTCTGAGAAATTGCTTTGTGTTCTTTTAATTCATCTCACAGACTTACAGCTTTCCCCTCAGGAAGTCTTTCGCTAAGACTGTTCTTGCGGAATTTGAAATGTGATATTTGGTAGCCCATAGAGCGCTATGGAGAAAAGGAAATATCTTCAGATAAAAACTGTAAAGAACATTCCTGAGAAACTGCTTTGTGTTCTGTTAATTCACCTAACAGAGTTACAGCTTTCCCCTCTAGAAGCCTTTCGCTAAGACTGTTCTTGCTGTATTTTCAAAGTGATATTTTGAAGCCCATAGAGGGCTACGGTGAAAAAGGATATAGCTTCAGTTAAAAACTGAAAGAGGCTTTCTGAGAAACGGTTTAGTATTATGTGACTTCCACTCACTGAGTTACAGCTCTATTTCCTAGAGCTGTTTGATAGCCTTATTTCTATGGAATCGGAGAACTGTTATTTTGGATCCCTTTGAAGACTATAGGGCCAAAGGAAATATCTGCCGCTAAAAGTGAGAAAGAAGCTTTCTGAGAAACTTCTCTGAGATCTGTTAATTCATCTCACAGAGTTACAGCATTCCACTCAAGAAGCCTTTCGCTAGGACTGTTCTTTTTGAATTTGCAAAGTGATATTTTGAAGCCCATAGACGGCTGTGGTGAAAAGGGAAATACCTTCAGTTAAAAAATGGAAAGAAGCTTTCTAAGAAACTGCTTTGTGTTCTGTTAATTCATCTCAAAGAGTTACAGCTTTACCCTCAAAAAGACTTTTGCTAAGACTCTTCTTGTGTAATACTCATAGTGATATTTGTAAGCCCTTATAGGGCTATGGTGAAAAAGGAAATATCCTAAGAAAAAAGCTGAAAAGAAGCTTTCTGAGAAACTGCTTTGTGTTCTGTTAATTCACCTCACAGAGTTACAGCTTTCCCCTTAAGAAGCCTTTTGGTAAGACTGTTCTTGTGGAATTTGCAGAGTGGTATTTGTAAGCCCATAGAGGGCTATGGTGAAAAAGGAAATATCCTAAGATAAAAACTGAAAAGAACATTTCTGAGAAACTGCTTTGTGATACGTGACTTCCACTCACTGAGTGAGAGCTATATGTCATAGAGCTGTTTGCTAACCTTATTTCTGTGGAATCTGAGAAGGGATAATTCGGTTCCCGTTGAAGACTATAGGGCCAAAGGAAATATCCGCCATAAACGTGAGAAAGAAGCTTTCTGAGAAACAGCTTTCTGATCTGTGAATTCATCCCACAGAGTTACAGCTTTCCCCTGAGGAAGCCTTTCGCTATGACTGTTCTTGTGGAATTTGCAACGTGACATTTCGAAGGCCATAGAGAGCTATGGTGAAAAGGAAATATCTTCGGTTTAAAACGGGAAAGAAGCTTTCTGAGACACTGCGTTGTGTTCTGTTAATTCATCTCACAAAGTTACAGCTTTCCCCTCACGAAGCCTTTCCCTAAGACTGTTCTTGTCCAATTTGGGAAGTGATATTTAGAAGCCTACAGAGGTATACAGTGAAAAAGGAAATAACCTAAGATAAAAACTGAAAAGAAGCTTTCTGAAAAACTGCTTTGTGTTCTCTTAATTCATCTCACAGAGTTACAGCTTTCCTCTCAAGAATCCTTTCGCTAAGACTGTTCTTGTGCAATTTAGAACGTGATATTTAGAAGCCCATAGAGGGCTATGGAGAAAAAGGAAATGTCCTTAGATAAAAACTGGAAAGAAGCTTTCTGAGAAACTGCTTTGTGTTCTGTTAATTCATGCACAGAGTTACAGCTTTCCTATCAAGAATCCTTTCGCTAAGACTGTTCTTGTGGAGTTTACAAAGTGATATTTGGAAGCCCATAGAGGGGTACGGTTAAAAAGGAAATTTCCTCACATAAAAACTGGAAAGAAGTTTTCTGAGAAACTGCTTTGTGTTCTGTTAATTCATCTCACAGACTTACAGCTTACCCCTCAAGAAGCATTTCGCTAAGACTGTTCTTGTGGAATTTGCAATGTGATATTTGGAAGCCCATGGAGGGATATGGTGAAAAAGGAAATATCTTCAATTAAAAACTGGAAAGAAGCTTTCTGAGAAACTGCTTTGTTTTCTGTTAATTCATCTCACAGAGTTTCAGCTTTCCCCTCCAGAAGTCTTTCGCTAAGACGGTTCTCGTGGAATTTGCAAAGTGATATTTGGAAGCCGTGAGAGGGCTATGGTGTAAAAGGAAATGTCCTCGGATCAAAAATGGAAAGAAGCTTTCCAACAAACTGTTTTGTGTTCTGTTAATTTATCTGACAGAGTTTCATCTTTCCCCTGAAGAAGCCGTTCGCTAAGACTGTTCTTGTGGAATTTGCAAAGTGATATTTGAAAGCCCGTCGAGGGCTATGGTGAAAAAGGAAATACCTTCAGTTAAAAACTGGAAAGAAACTTTCTGAGAAACTGCTTTGTATTCTGTTAATTCACCTCACAGAGTTTCAGCTTTCCCCTCTAGAAGCCTTTCGCTAAGACTGTTCTTGTGGAATTTGCAAAGTGATATTTGTAAGCCCATAGAAGTCGATGGTGAAAACGTAAATATCCTAAGATAAAAACTGAAAAGAACCATTCTGAGAAACTGCTTTGTGTTTTGTTAATTCATCTCACAGAGTTACAGGTTTCCCTTCAAGAAGCCTTTCGCTAAGACAGTTCTTGTGGAATATGCAAAGTGATATTTGGAAGCTCATAGTGACCTATAGTGAAAAAGGATATATCTTCAGTTAAAAACTGAAAAGAAGATTTCTGAGAAACTGCTTTGTGATATATGACTTCCACTCACTGAGTTACAGCTGTATTTCGTAGAGCTGTTTGGCAGTCTTATTTCTGTGGAATCTGAGAACTGTTATTTCGGATCCCTGTGAAGACTGAAGGGCCAAAGGAAATATCCGTCGTTAAAGTTAGAAAGAAGCTTTCTGAGAAACTTCTTTGTGATTTGCGAATTCATTTCACAGAGTTACAGCTTTCCCCTCAAGAAGCCTTTCGCTAAGATTATTCTTGCACAATTTGAAAAATGATATTTGGAAGCCAATAGACGGCTATGGTGAAAACAAAATATCCTCCGATAAAAACTGGAAAGAAGCTTTCTGAGAAATTGCTTTGTGTTCTTTTAATTCATCTCACAGACTTACAGCTTTCCCCTCAGGAAGTCTTTCGCTAAGACTGTTCTTGCGGAATTTGAAATGTGATATTTGGTAGCCCATAGAGCGCTATGGAGAAAAGGAAATATCTTCAGATAAAAACTGTAAAGAACATTCCTGAGAAACTGCTTTGTGTTCTGTTAATTCACCTAACAGAGTTACAGCTTTCCCCTCTAGAAGCCTTTCGCTAAGACTGTTCTTGCTGTATTTTCAAAGTGATATTTTGAAGCCCATAGAGGGCTACGGTGAAAAAGGATATAGCTTCAGTTAAAAACTGAAAGAGGCTTTCTGAGAAACGGTTTAGTATTATGTGACTTCCACTCACTGAGTTACAGCTCTATTTCCTAGAGCTGTTTGATAGCCTTATTTCTATGGAATCGGAGAACTGTTATTTTGGATCCCTTTGAAGACTATAGGGCCAAAGGAAATATCTGCCGCTAAAAGTGAGAAAGAAGCTTTCTGAGAAACTTCTCTGAGATCTGTTAATTCATCTCACAGAGTTACAGCATTCCACTCAAGAAGCCTTTCGCTAGGACTGTTCTTTTTGAATTTGCAAAGTGATATTTTGAAGCCCATAGACGGCTGTGGTGAAAAGGGAAATACCTTCAGTTAAAAAATGGAAAGAAGCTTTCTAAGAAACTGCTTTGTGTTCTGTTAATTCATCTCAAAGAGTTACAGCTTTACCCTCAAAAAGACTTTTGCTAAGACTCTTCTTGTGTAATACTCATAGTGATATTTGTAAGCCCTTATAGGGCTATGGTGAAAAAGGAAATATCCTAAGAAAAAAGCTGAAAAGAAGCTTTCTGAGAAACTGCTTTGTGTTCTGTTAATTCACCTCACAGAGTTACAGCTTTCCCCTTAAGAAGCCTTTTGGTAAGACTGTTCTTGTGGAATTTGCAGAGTGGTATTTGTAAGCCCATAGAGGGCTATGGTGAAAAAGGAAATATCCTAAGATAAAAACTGAAAAGAACATTTCTGAGAAACTGCTTTGTGATACGTGACTTCCACTCACTGAGTGAGAGCTATATGTCATAGAGCTGTTTGCTAACCTTATTTCTGTGGAATCTGAGAAGGGATAATTCGGTTCCCGTTGAAGACTATAGGGCCAAAGGAAATATCCGCCATAAACGTGAGAAAGAAGCTTTCTGAGAAACAGCTTTCTGATCTGTGAATTCATCCCACAGAGTTACAGCTTTCCCCTGAGGAAGCCTTTCGCTATGACTGTTCTTGTGGAATTTGCAACGTGACATTTCGAAGGCCATAGAGAGCTATGGTGAAAAGGAAATATCTTCGGTTTAAAACGGGAAAGAAGCTTTCTGAGACACTGCGTTGTGTTCTGTTAATTCATCTCACAAAGTTACAGCTTTCCCCTCACGAAGCCTTTCCCTAAGACTGTTCTTGTCCAATTTGGGAAGTGATATTTAGAAGCCTACAGAGGTCTACAGTGAAAAAGGAAATAACCTAAGATAAAAACTGAAAAGAAGCTTTCTGAAAAACTGCTTTGTGTTCTCTTAATTCATCTCACAGAGTTACAGCTTTCCTCTCAAGAATCCTTTCGCTAAGACTGTTCTTGTGCAATTTAGAACGTGATATTTAGAAGCCCATAGAGGGCTATGGAGAAAAAGGAAATGTCCTTAGATAAAAACTGGAAAGAAGCTTTCTGAGAAACTGCTTTGTGTTCTGTTAATTCATGCACAGAGTTACAGCTTTCCTATCAAGAATCCTTTCGCTAAGACTGTTCTTGTGGAGTTTACAAAGTGATATTTGGAAGCCCATAGAGGGGTACGGTTAAAAAGGAAATTTCCTCACATAAAAACTGGAAAGAAGTTTTCTGAGAAACTGCTTTGTGTTCTGTTAATTCATCTCACAGACTTACAGCTTACCCCTCAAGAAGCATTTCGCTAAGACTGTTCTTGTGGAATTTGCAATGTGATATTTGGAAGCCCATGGAGGGATATGGTGAAAAAGGAAATATCTTCAATTAAAAACTGGAAAGAAGCTTTCTGAGAAACTGCTTTGTTTTCTGTTAATTCATCTCACAGAGTTTCAGCTTTCCCCTCCAGAAGTCTTTCGCTAAGACGGTTCTCGTGGAATTTGCAAAGTGATATTTGGAAGCCGTGAGAGGGCTATGGTGTAAAAGGAAATGTCCTCGGATCAAAAATGGAAAGAAGCTTTCCAACAAACTGTTTTGTGTTCTGTTAATTTATCTGACAGAGTTTCATCTTTCCCCTGAAGAAGCCGTTCGCTAAGACTGTTCTTGTGGAATTTGCAAAGTGATATTTGAAAGCCCGTCGAGGGCTATGGTGAAAAAGGAAATACCTTCAGTTAAAAACTGGAAAGAAACTTTCTGAGAAACTGCTTTGTATTCTGTTAATTCACCTCACAGAGTTTCAGCTTTCCCCTCTAGAAGCCTTTCGCTAAGACTGTTCTTGTGGAATTTGCAAAGTGATATTTGTAAGCCCATAGAAGTCGATGGTGAAAACGTAAATATCCTAAGATAAAAACTGAAAAGAACCATTCTGAGAAACTGCTTTGTGTTTTGTTAATTCATCTCACAGAGTTACAGGTTTCCCTTCAAGAAGCCTTTCGCTAAGACAGTTCTTGTGGAATATGCAAAGTGATATTTGGAAGCTCATAGTGACCTATAGTGAAAAAGGATATATCTTCAGTTAAAAACTGAAAAGAAGATTTCTGAGAAACTGCTTTGTGATATATGACTTCCACTCACTGAGTTACAGCTGTATTTCGTAGAGCTGTTTGGCAGTCTTATTTCTGTGGAATCTGAGAACTGTTATTTCGGATCCCTGTGAAGACTGAAGGGCCAAAGGAAATATCCGTCGTTAAAGTTAGAAAGAAGCTTTCTGAGAAACTTCTTTGTGATTTGCGAATTCATTTCACAGAGTTACAGCTTTCCCCTCAAGAAGCCTTTCGCTAAGATTATTCTTGCACAATTTGAAAAATGATATTTGGAAGCCAATAGACGGCTATGGTGAAAACAAAATATCCTCCGATAAAAACTGGAAAGAAGCTTTCTGAGAAATTGCTTTGTGTTCTTTTAATTCATCTCACAGACTTACAGCTTTCCCCTCAGGAAGTCTTTCGCTAAGACTGTTCTTGCGGAATTTGAAATGTGATATTTGGTAGCCCATAGAGCGCTATGGAGAAAAGGAAATATCTTCAGATAAAAACTGTAAAGAACATTCCTGAGAAACTGCTTTGTGTTCTGTTAATTCACCTAACAGAGTTACAGCTTTCCCCTCTAGAAGCCTTTCGCTAAGACTGTTCTTGCTGTATTTTCAAAGTGATATTTTGAAGCCCATAGAGGGCTACGGTGAAAAAGGATATAGCTTCAGTTAAAAACTGAAAGAGGCTTTCTGAGAAACGGTTTAGTATTATGTGACTTCCACTCACTGAGTTACAGCTCTATTTCCTAGAGCTGTTTGATAGCCTTATTTCTATGGAATCGGAGAACTGTTATTTTGGATCCCTTTGAAGACTATAGGGCCAAAGGAAATATCTGCCGCTAAAAGTGAGAAAGAAGCTTTCTGAGAAACTTCTCTGAGATCTGTTAATTCATCTCACAGAGTTACAGCATTCCACTCAAGAAGCCTTTCGCTAGGACTGTTCTTTTTGAATTTGCAAAGTGATATTTTGAAGCCCATAGACGGCTGTGGTGAAAAGGGAAATACCTTCAGTTAAAAAATGGAAAGAAGCTTTCTAAGAAACTGCTTTGTGTTCTGTTAATTCATCTCAAAGAGTTACAGCTTTACCCTCAAAAAGACTTTTGCTAAGACTCTTCTTGTGTAATACTCATAGTGATATTTGTAAGCCCTTATAGGGCTATGGTGAAAAAGGAAATATCCTAAGAAAAAAGCTGAAAAGAAGCTTTCTGAGAGACTGCTTTGTGTTCTGTTAATTCACCTCACAGAGTTACAGCTTTCCCCTTAAGAAGCCTTTTGGTAAGACTGTTCTTGTGGAATTTGCAGAGTGGTATTTGTAAGCCCATAGAGGGCTATGGTGAAAAAGGAAATATCCTAAGATAAAAACTGAAAAGAACATTTCTGAGAAACTGCTTTGTGATACGTGACTTCCACTCACTGAGTGAGAGCTATATGTCATAGAGCTGTTTGCTAACCTTATTTCTGTGGAATCTGAGAAGGGATAATTCGGTTCCCGTTGAAGACTATAGGGCCAAAGGAAATATCCGCCATAAACGTGAGAAAGAAGCTTTCTGAGAAACAGCTTTCTGATCTGTGAATTCATCCCACAGAGTTACAGCTTTCCCCTGAGGAAGCCTTTCGCTATGACTGTTCTTGTGGAATTTGCAACGTGACATTTCGAAGGCCATAGAGAGCTATGGTGAAAAGGAAATATCTTCGGTTTAAAACGGGAAAGAAGCTTTCTGAGACACTGCGTTGTGTTCTGTTAATTCATCTCACAAAGTTACAGCTTTCCCCTCACGAAGCCTTTCCCTAAGACTGTTCTTGTCGAATTTGGGAAGTGATATTTAGAAGCCTACAGAGGTCTACAGTGAAAAAGGAAATAACCTAAGATAAAAACTGAAAAGAAGCTTTCTGAAAAACTGCTTTGTGTTCTCTTAATTCATCTCACAGAGTTACAGCTTTCCTCTCAAGAATCCTTTCGCTAAGACTGTTCTTGTGCAATTTAGAACGTGATATTTAGAAGCCCATAGAGGGCTATGGAGAAAAAGGAAATGTCCTTAGATAAAAACTGGAAAGAAACTTTCTGAGAAACTGCTTTGTGTTCTGTTAATTCACCTCACAGAGTTACAGCTTTCCCCTTAAGAAGCCTTTTGGTAAGACTGTTCTTGTGGAATTTGCAGAGTGGTATTTGTAAGCCCATAGAGGGCTATGGTGAAAAAGGAAATATCCTAAGATAAAAACTGAAAAGAACATTTCTGAGAAACTGCTTTGTGATACGTGACTTCCACTCACTGAGTGAGAGCTATATGTCATAGAGCTGTTTGCTAACCTTATTTCTGTGGAATCTGAGAAGGGATAATTCGGTTCCCGTTGAAGACTATAGGGCCAAAGGAAATATCCGCCATAAACGTGAGAAAGAAGCTTTCTGAGAAACAGCTTTCTGATCTGTGAATTCATCCCACAGAGTTACAGCTTTCCCCTGAGGAAGCCTTTCGCTATGACTGTTCTTGTGGAATTTGCAACGTGACATTTCGAAGGCCATAGAGAGCTATGGTGAAAAGGAAATATCTTCGGTTTAAAACGGGAAAGAAGCTTTCTGAGACACTGCGTTGTGTTCTGTTAATTCATCTCACAAAGTTACAGCTTTCCCCTCACGAAGCCTGTCCCTAAGACTGTTCTTGTCGAATTTGGGAAGTGATATTTAGAAGCCTACAGAGGTCTACAGTGAAAAAGGAAATAACCTAAGATAAAAACTGAAAATAAGCTTTCTGAAAAACTGCTTTGTGTTCTCTTAATTCATCTCACAGAGTTACAGCTTTCCTCTCAAGAATCCTTTCGCTAAGACTGTCCTTGTGCAATTTAGAATGTGATATTTAGAAGCCCATAGAGGGCTATGGAGAAAAAGGAAATGTCCTTAGATAAAAACTGGAAAGAAGCTTTCTGAGAAACTGCTTTGTGTTCTGTTAATTCATCTCACAGAGTTACAGCTTTCCCCTCGAGAAGCCTTTCTCTATGACTGTTCTTGTGTAATTCGCAAGGTAATATTTGGAAGCCCATATAGGGTTATGGTGAAAAAAGGAATATCTTCAGTTAGAAACTGTATAGAAGCTTTCTGAGAAACTGCTTTGTTTTCTGTTAATTCATCTCACAGAGTTACAGCTTTCCCCTCAAGAAGTCTTTCGTTAAGACTGTTCTTGTGGAATTTGCAAAGTGAAATTTGGAAGCCCATAGAGGGCTATGGTGAAAAAGGAAATGTCCTCAGATGAAAACTAGAAAGAAGCTTCTTGAGAAACTACTTTGTGTTCCGTTAATTCATCTCACACAGTTACAGCTTTGCCCTCCAGAAACCGTTTATTAAGACCGTTCTTGTGGAATTTTCAAAGTGATATTTGGAAACACATAGGGGGCTATGGTGAAAAAGGAAATATCTTCAGTTATAAACTGGAAAGAAGTTTTCTGAGAAACTGCTTTGTGTTCTGTTAATTCATCTGACAGTGTTACACCTTTCCCCTCAAGAAGCATTCCGCTAAGACTGTTCTTGTGGAATTTGGGAAGTGATATTTAGAAGCCTACAGAGGTCTATAGTGAAAAAGGAAATAACCTAAGATAAAAACTGAAAATAAGCTTTCTGAAAAACTGCTTTGTGTTCTCTTAATTCATCTCACAGAGTTACAGCTTTCCTCTCAAGAATCCTTTCGCTAAGACTGTTCTTGTGCAATTTAGAACGTGATATTTAGAAGCCCATAGAGGGCTATGGAGAAAAAGGAAATGTCCTTAGATAAAAACTGGAAAGAAGCTTTCTGAGAAACTGCTTTGTGTTCTGTTAATTCATGCACAGAGTTACATCTTTCCTATCAAAAATTCTTTCGCTAAGACTGTTCTTGTGGAGTTTACAAAGTGATATTTGGAAGCCCATAGAGGGGTACGTTTAAAAAGGAAATTTCCTCACATAAAAACTGGAAAGAAGTTTTCTGAGAAACTGCTTTGTGTTCTGTTAATTCATCTCACAGAGTTACAGCTTACCCCTCAAGAAGCATTTCGCTAAGACTGTTCTTGTGGAATTTGCAATGTGATATTTGGAAGCCCATGGAGGGATATGGTGAAAAAGGAAATATCTTCAATTAAAAACTGGAAAGAAGCTTTCTGAGAAACTGCTTTGTTTTCTGTTAATTCATCTCACAGAGTTTCAGCTTTCCCCTCCAGAAGTCTTTCGCTAAGACGGTTCTCGTGGAATTTGCAAAGTGATATTTGGAAGCCGTGAGAGGGTTATGGTGTAAAAGGAAATGTCCTCGGATCAAAAATGGAAAGAAGCTTTCCAACAAACTGTTTTGTGTTCTGTTAATTTATCTGACAGAGTTTCAGCTTTCCCCTCAAGAAGCCGTTCGCTAAGACTGTTCTTGTGGAATTTGCAAAGTGATATTTGTAAGCCCATAGAAGTCGATGGTGAAAACGTAAATATCCTAAGATAAAAACTGAAAAGAACCATTCTGAGAAACTGCTTTGTGTTTTGTTAATTCATCTCACAGAGTTACAGGTTTCCCTTCAAGAAGCCTTTCGCTAAGACAGTTCTTGTGGAATATGCAAAGTGATATTTGGAAGCTCATAGTGACCTATAGTGAAAAAGGATATATCTTCAGTTAAAAACTGAAAAGAAGCTTTCTGAGAAACTGCTTTGTGATATATGACTTCCACTCACTGAGTTACAGCTGTATTTCGTAGAGCTGTTTGGCAGTCTTATTTCTGTGGAATCTGAGAACTGTTATTTCGGATCCCTTTGAAGACTGAAGGGCCAAAGGAAATATCCGTCGTTAAAGTTAGAAAGAAGCTTTCTGAGAAACTTCTTTGTGATTTGCGAATTCATTTCACAGAGTTACAGCTTTCCCCTCAAGAAGCCTTTCGCTAAGATTATTCTTGCACAATTTGAAAAATGATATTTGGAAGCCAATAGACGGCTATGGTGAAAACGAAATATCCTCCGATAAAAACTGGAAAGAAGCTTTCTGAGAAATTGCTTTGTGTTCTTTTAATTCATCTCACAGACTTACAGCTTTCCCCTCAGGAAGTCTTTCGCTAAGACTGTTCTTGCGGAATTTGAAATGTGATATTTGGTAGCCCATAGAGCGCTATGGAGAAAAGGAAATATCTTCAGATAAAAACTGTAAAGAACATTCCTGAGAAACTGCTTTGTGTTCTGTTAATTCACCTAACAGAGTTACAGCTTTCCCCTCTAGAAGCCTTTTGCTAAGACTGTTCTTGCTGTATTTTCAAAGTGATATTTTGAAGCCCATAGAGGGCTACAGTGAAAAAGGATATAGCTTCAGTTAAAAACTGAAAGAGGCTTTCTGAGAAACGGTTTAGTATTATGTGACTTCCACTCACTGAGTTACAGCTCTATTTCCTAGAGCTGTTTGATAGCCTTATTTCTATGGAATCGGAGAACTGTTATTTTGGATCCCTTTGAAGACTATAGGGCCAAAGGAAATATCTGCCGCTAAAAGTGAGAAAGAAGCTTTCTGAGAAACTTCTCTGAGATCTGTTAATTCATCTCACAGAGTTACAGCATTCCACTCAAGAAGCCTTTCGCTAGGACTGTTCTTTTTGAATTTGCAAAGTGATATTTCGAAGCCCATAGACGGCTGTGGTGAAAAGGGAAATACCTTCAGTTAAAAAATGGAAAGAAGCTTTCTAAGAAACTGCTTTGTGTTCTGTTAATTCGTCTCAAAGAGTTACAGCTTTACCCTCAAAAAGACTTTTGCTAAGACTCTTCTTGTGTAATACTCATAGTGATATTTGTAAGCCCTTATAGGGCTATGGTGAAAAAGGAAATATCCTAAGAAAAAAGCTGAAAAGAAGCTTTCTGAGAAACTGCTTTGTGTTCTGTTAATTCACCTCACAGAGTTACAGCTTTCCCCTTAAGAAGCCTTTTGGTAAGACTGTTCTTGTGGAATTTGCAGAGTGGTATTTGTAAGCCCATAGAGGGCTATGGTGAAAAAGGAAATATCCTAAGATAAAAACTGAAAAGAACATTTCTGAGAAACTGCTTTGTGATACGTGACTTCCACTCACTGAGTGAGAGCTATATGTCATAGAGCTGTTTGCTAACCTTATTTCTGTGGAATCTGAGAAGGGATAATTCGGTTCCCGTTGAAGACTATAGGGCCAAAGGAAATATCCGCCATAAACGTGAGAAAGAAGCTTTCTGAGAAACAGCTTTCTGATCTGTGAATTCATCCCACAGAGTTACAGCTTTCCCCTGAGGAAGCCTTTCGCTATGACTGTTCTTGTGGAATTTGCAACGTGACATTTCGAAGGCCATAGAGAGCTATGGTGAAAAGGAAATATCTTCGGTTTAAAACGGGAAAGAAGCTTTCTGAGACACTGCGTTGTGTTCTGTTAATTCATCTCACAAAGTTACAGCTTTCCCCTCACGAAGCCTTTCCCTAAGACTGTTCTTGTCCAATTTGGGAAGTGATATTTAGAAGCCTACAGAGGTCTACAGTGAAAAAGGAAATAACCTAAGATAAAAACTGAAAATAAGCTTTCTGAAAAACTGCTTTGTGTTCTCTTAATTCATCTCACAGAGTTACAGCTTTCCTCTCAAGAATCCTTTCGCTAAGACTGTTCTTGTGCAATTTAGAACGTGATATTTAGAAGCCCATAGAGGGCTATGGAGAAAAAGGAAATGTCCTTAGATAAAAACTGGAAAGAAGCTTTCTGAGAAACTGCTTTGTGTTCTGTTAATTCATGCACAGAGTTACAGCTTTCCTATCAAGAATCCTTTCGCTAAGACTGTTCTTGTGGAGTTTACAAAGTGATATTTGGAAGCCCATAGAGGGGTACGGTTAAAAAGGAAATTTCCTCACATAAAAACTGGAAAGAAGTTTTCTGAGAAACTGCTTTGTGTTCTGTTAATTCATCTCACAGAGTTACAGCTTACCCCTCAAGAAGCATTTCGCTAAGACTGTTCTTGTGGAATTTGCAATGTGATATTTGGAAGCCCATGGAGGGATATGGTGAAAAAGGAAATATCTTCAATTAAAAACTGGAAAGAAGCTTTCTGAGAAACTGCTTTGTTTTCTGTTAATTCATCTCACAGAGTTTCAGCTTTCCCCTCCAGAAGTCTTTCACTAAGACGGTTCTCGTGGAATTTGCAAAGTGATATTTGGAAGCCGTGAGAGGGCTATGGTGTAAAAGGAAATGTCCTCGGATCAAAAATGGAAAGAAGCTTTCCAACAAACTGTTTTGTGTTCTGTTAATTTATCTGACAGAGTTTCAGCTTTCCCCTCAAGAAGCCGTTCGCTAAGACTGTTCTTGTGGAATTTGCAAAGTGATATTTGAAAGCCCGTCGAGGGCTATGGTGAAAAAGGAAATACCTTCAGTTAAAAACTGGAAAGAAACTTTCTGAGAAACTGCTTTGTATTCTGTTAATTCACCTCACAGAGTTTCAGCTTTCCCCTCTAGAAGCCTTTCGCTAAGACTGTTCTTGTGGAATTTGCAAAGTGATATTTGTAAGCCCATAGAAGTCGATGGTGAAAACGTAAATATCCTAAGATAAAAACTGAAAAGAACCATTCTGAGAAACTGCTTTGTGTTTTGTTAATTCATCTCACAGAGTTACAGGTTTCCCTTCAAGAAGCCTTTCGCTAAGACAGTTCTTGTGGAATATGCAAAGTGATATTTGGAAGCTCATAGTGACCTATAGTGAAAAAGGATATATCTTCAGTTAAAAACTGAAAAGAAGCTTTCTGAGAAACTGCTTTGTGATATATGACTTCCACTCACTGAGTTACAGCTGTATTTCGTAGAGCTGTTTGGCAGTCTTATTTCTGTGGAATCTGAGAACTGTTATTTCGGATCCCTTTGAAGACTGAAGGGCCAAAGGAAATATCCGTCGTTAAAGTTAGAAAGAAGCTTTCTGAGAAACTTCTTTGTGATTTGCGAATTCATTTCACAGAGTTACAGCTTTCCCCTCAAGAAGCCTTTCGCTAAGATTATTCTTGCACAATTTGAAAAATGATATTTGGAAGCCAATAGACGGCTATGGTGAAAACGAAATATCCTCCGATAAAAACTGGAAAGAAGCTTTCTGAGAAATTGCTTTGTGTTCTTTTAATTCATCTCACAGACTTACAGCTTTCCCCTCAGGAAGTCTTTCGCTAAGACTGTTCTTGCGGAATTTGAAATGTGATATTTGGTAGCCCATAGAGCGCTATGGAGAAAAGGAAATATCTTCAGATAAAAACTCTAAAGAACATTCCTGAGAAACTGCTTTGTGTTCTGTTAATTCACCTAACAGAGTTACAGCTTTCCCCTCTAGAAGCCTTTTGCTAAGACTGTTCTTGCTGTATTTTCAAAGTGATATTTTGAAGCCCATAGAGGGCTACAGTGAAAAAGGATATAGCTTCAGTTAAAAACTGAAAGAGGCTTTCTGAGAAACGGTTTAGTATTATGTGACTTCCACTCACTGAGTTACAGCTCTATTTCCTAGAGCTGTTTGATAGCCTTATTTCTATGGAATCGGAGAACTGTTATTTTGGATCCCTTTGAAGACTATAGGGCCAAAGGAAATATCTGCCGCTAAAAGTGAGAAAGAAGCTTTCTGAGAAACTTCTCTGAGATCTGTTAATTCATCTCACAGAGTTACAGCATTCCACTCAAGAAGCCTTTCGCTAGGACTGTTCTTTTTGAATTTGCAAAGTGATATTTCGAAGCCCATAGACGGCTGTGGTGAAAAGGGAAATACCTTCAGTTAAAAAATGGAAAGAAGCTTTCTTAGAAACGGCTTTGTGTTCTGTTAATTCATCTCAAAGAGTTACAGCTTTACCCTCAAAAAGACTTTTGCTAAGACTCTTCTTGTGTAATACTCATAGTGATATTTGTAAGCCCTTATAGGGCTATGGTGAAAAAGGAAATATCCTAAGAAAAAAGCTGAAAAGAAGCTTTCTGAGAAACTGCTTTGTGTTCTGTTAATTCACCTCACAGAGTTACAGCTTTCCCCTTAAGAAGCCTTTTGGTAAGACTGTTCTTGTGGAATTTGCAGAGTGGTATTTGTAAGCCCATAGAGGGCTATGGTGAAAAAGGAAATATCCTAAGATAAAAACTGAAAAGAACATTTCTGAGAAACTGCTTTGTGATACGTGACTTCCACTCACTGAGTGAGAGCTATATGTCATAGAGCTGTTTGCTAACCTTATTTCTGTGGAATCTGAGAAGGGATAATTCGGTTCCCGTTGAAGACTATAGGGCCAAAGGAAATATCCGCCATAAACGTGAGAAAGAAGCTTTCTGAGAAACAGCTTTCTGATCTGTGAATTCATCCCACAGAGTTACAGCTTTCCCCTGAGGAAGCCTTTCGCTATGACTGTTCTTGTGGAATTTGCAACGTGACATTTCGAAGGCCATAGAGAGCTATGGTGAAAAGGAAATATCTTCGGTTTAAAACGGGAAAGAAACTTTCTGAGACACTGCGTTGTGTTCTGTTAATTCATCTCACAAAGTTACAGCTTTCCCCTCACGAAGCCTTTCCCTAAGACTGTTCTTTTCCAATTTGGGAAGTGATATTTAGAAGCCTACAGAGGTCTACAGTGAAAAAGGAAATAACCTAAGATAAAAACTGAAAATAAGCTTTCTGAAAAACTGCTTTGTGTTCTCTTAATTCATCTCACAGAGTTACAGCTTTCCTCTCAAGAATCCTTTCGCTAAGACTGTTCTTGTGCAATTTAGAACGTGATATTTAGAAGCCCATAGAGGGCTATGGAGAAAAAGGAAATGTCCTTAGACAAAAACTGGAAAGAAGCTTTCTGAGAAACTGCTTTGTGTTCTGTTAATTCATGCACAGAGTTACAGTTTTCCTATCAAGAATCCTTTCGCTGAGACTGTTCTTGTGGAGTTTACAAAGTGATATTTGGAAGCCCATAGAGGGGTACGTTTAAAAAGGAAATTTCCTCACATAAAAACTGGAAAGAAGTTTTCTGAGAAACTGCTTTGTGTTCTGTTAATTCATCTCACAGAGTTACAGCTTACCCCTCAAGAAGCATTTCGCTAAGCCTGTTCTTGTGGAATTTGCAATGTGATATTTGGAAGCCCATGGAGGGATATGGTGAAAAAGGAAATATCTTCAATTAAAAACTGGAAAGAAGCTTTCTGAGAAACTGCTTTGTTTTCTGTTAATTCATCTCACAGAGTTTCAGCTTTCCCCTCCAGAAGTCTTTCGCTAAGACGGTTCTCGTGGAATTTGCAAAGTGATATTTGGAAGCCGTGAGAGGGCTATGGTGTAAAAGGAAATGTCCTCGGATCAAAAATGGAAAGAAGCTTTCCAACAAACTGTTTTGTGTTCTGTTAATTTATCTGACAGAGTTTCAGCTTTCCCCTCAAGAAGCCGTTCGCTAAGAATGTTCTTGTGGAATTTGCAAAGTGATATTTGAAAGCCCGTCGAGGGCTATGGTGAAAAAGGAAATACCTTCAGTTAAAAACTGGAAAGAAACTTTCTGAGAAACTGCTTTGTATTCTGTTAATTCACCTCACAGAGTTTCAGCTTTCCCCTCTAGAAGCCTTTCGCTAAGACTGTTCTTGTGGAATTTGCAAAGTGATATTTGTAAGCCCATAGAAGTCGATGGTGAAAACGTAAATATCCTAAGATAAAAACTGAAAAGAACCATTCTGAGAAACTGCTTTGTGTTTTGTTAATTCATCTCACAGAGTTACAGGTTTCCCTTCAAGAAGCCTTTCGCTAAGACAGTTCTTGTGGAATATGCAAAGTGATATTTGGAAGCTCATAGTGACCTATAGTGAAAAAGGATATATCTTCAGTTAAAAACTGAAAAGAAGATTTCTGAGAAACTGCTTTGTGATATATGACTTCCACTCACTGAGTTACAGCTGTATTTCGTAGAGCTGTTTGGCAGTCTTATTTCTGTGGAATCTGAGAACTGTTATTTCGGATCCCTTTGAAGACTGAAGGGCCAAAGGAAATATCCGTCGTTAAAGTTAGAAAGAAGCTTTCTGAGAAACTTCTTTGTGATTTGCGAATTCATTTCACAGAGTTACAGCTTTCCCCTCAAGAAGCCTTTCGCTAAGATTATTCTTGCACAATTTGAAAAATGATATTTGGAAGCCAATAGACGGCTATGGTGAAAACAAAATATCCTCCGATAAAAACTGGAAAGAAGCTTTCTGAGAAATTGCTTTGTGTTCTTTTAATTCATCTCACAGACTTACAGCTTTCCCCTCAGGAAGTCTTTCGCTAAGACTGTTCTTGCGGAATTTGAAATGTGATATTTGGTAGCCCATAGAGCGCTATGGAGAAAAGGAAATATCTTCAGATAAAAACTGTAAAGAACATTCCTGAGAAACTGCTTTGTGTTCTGTTAATTCACCTAACAGAGTTACAGCTTTCCCCTCTAGAAGCCTTTCGCTAAGACTGTTCTTGCTGTATTTTCAAAGGGATATTTTGAAGCCCATAGAGGGCTACGGTGAAAAAGGATATAGCTTCAGTTAAAAACTGAAAGAGGCTTTCTGAGAAACGGTTTAGTATTATGTGACTTCCACTCACTGAGTTACAGCTCTATTTCCTAGAGCTGTTTGATAGCCTTATTTCTATGGAATCGGAGAACTGTTATTTTGGATCCCTTTGAAGACTATAGGGCCAAAGGAAATATCTGCCGCTAAAAGTGAGAAAGAAGCTTTCTGAGAAACTTCTCTGAGATCTGTTAATTCATCTCACAGAGTTACAGCATTCCACTCAAGAAGCCTTTCGCTAGGACTGTTCTTTTTGAATTTGCAAAGTGATATTTTGAAGCCCATAGACGGCTGTGGTGAAAAGGGAAATACCTTCAGTTAAAAAATGGAAAGAAGCTTTCTAAGAAACTGCTTTGTGTTCTGTTAATTCATCTCAAAGAGTTACAGCTTTACCCTCAAAAAGACTTTTGCTAAGACTCTTCTTGTGTAATACTCATAGTGATATTTGTAAGCCCTTATAGGGCTATGGTGAAAAAGGAAATATCCTAAGAAAAAAGCTGAAAAGAAGCTTTCTGAGAAACTGCTTTGTGTTCTGTTAATTCACCTCACAGAGTTACAGCTTTCCCCTTAAGAAGCCTTTTGGTAAGACTGTTCTTGTGGAATTTGCAGAGTGGTATTTGTAAGCCCATAGAGGGCTATGGTGAAAAAGGAAATATCCTAAGATAAAAACTGAAAAGAACATTTCTGAGAAACTGCTTTGTGATACGTGACTTCCACTCACTGAGTGAGAGCTATATGTCATAGAGCTGTTTGCTAACCTTATTTCTGTGGAATCTGAGAAGGGATAATTCGGTTCCCGTTGAAGACTATAGGGCCAAAGGAAATATCCGCCATAAACGTGAGAAAGAAGCTTTCTGAGAAACAGCTTTCTGATCTGTGAATTCATCCCACAGAGTTACAGCTTTCCCCTGAGGAAGCCTTTCGCTATGACTGTTCTTGTGGAATTTGCAACGTGACATTTCGAAGGCCATAGAGAGCTATGGTGAAAAGGAAATATCTTCGGTTTAAAACGGGAAAGAAGCTTTCTGAGACACTGCGTTGTGTTCTGTTAATTCATCTCACAAAGTTACAGCTTTCCCCTCACGAAGCCTTTCCCTAAGACTGTTCTTGTCGAATTTGGGAAGTGATATTTAGAAGCCTACAGAGGTCTACAGTGAAAAAGGAAATAACCTAAGATAAAAACTGAAAAGAAGCTTTCTGAAAAACTGCTTTGTGTTCTCTTAATTCATCTCACAGAGTTACAGCTTTCCTCTCAAGAATCCTTTCGCTAAGACTGTTCTTGTGCAATTTAGAACGTGATATTTAGAAGCCCATAGAGGGCTATGGAGAAAAAGGAAATGTCCTTAGATAAAAACTGGAAAGAAGCTTTCTGAGAAACTGCTTTGTGTTCTGTTAATTCATGCACAGAGTTACAGCTTTCCTTTCAAGAATCCTTTCGCTAAGTCTGTTCTTGTGGAGTTTACAAAGTGATATTTGGAAGCCCATAGAGGGGTACGTTTAAAAAGGAAATTTCCTCACATAAAAACTGGAAAGAAGTTTTCTGAGAAACTGCTTTGTGTTCTGTTAATTCATCTCACAGAGTTACAGCTTACCCCTCAAGAAGCATTTCGCTAAGACTGTTCTTGTGGAATTTGCAATGTGATATTTGGAAGCCCATGGAGGGATATGGTGAAAAAGGAAATATCTTCAATTAAAAACTGGAAAGAAGCTTTCTGAGAAACTGCTTTGTTTTCTGTTAATTCATCTCACAGAGTTTCAGCTTTCCCCTCCAGAAGTCTTTCGCTAAGACGGTTCTCGTGGAATTTGCAAAGTGATATTTGGAAGCCGTGAGAGGGCTATGGTGTAAAAGGAAATGTCCTCGGATCAAAAATGGAAAGAAGCTTTCCAACAAACTGTTTTGTGTTCTGTTAATTTATCTGACAGAGTTTCAGCTTTCCCCTCAAGAAGCCGTTCGCTAAGACTGTTCTTGTGGAATTTGCAAAGTGATATTTGAAAGCCCGTCGAGGGCTATGGTGAAAAAGGAAATACCTTCAGTTAAAAACTGGAAAGAAACTTTCTGAGAAACTGCTTTGTATTCTGTTAATTCACCTCACAGAGTTTCAGCTTTCCCCTCTAGAAGCCTTTCGCTAAGACTGTTCTTGTGGAATTTGCAAAGTGATATTTGTAAGCCCATAGAAGTCGATGGTGAAAACGTAAATATCCTAAGATAAAAACTGAAAAGAACCATTCTGAGAAACTGCTTTGTGTTTTGTTAATTCATCTCACAGAGTTACAGGTTTCCCTTCAAGAAGCCTTTCGCTAAGACAGTTCTTGTGGAATATGCAAAGTGATATTTGGAAGCTCATAGTGACCTATAGTGAAAAAGGATATATCTTCAGTTAAAAACTGAAAAGAAGCTTTCTGAGAAACTGCTTTGTGATATATGACTTCCACTCACTGAGTTACAGCTGTATTTCGTAGAGCTGTTTGGCAGTCTTATTTCTGTGGAATCTGAGAACTGTTATTTCGGATCCCTTTGAAGACTGAAGGGCCAAAGGAAATATCCGTCGTTAAAGTTAGAAAGAAGCTTTCTGAGAAACTTCTTTGTGATTTGCGAATTCATTTCACAGAGTTACAGCTTTCCCCTCAAGAAGCCTTTCGCTAAGATTATTCTTGCACAATTTGAAAAATGATATTTGGAAGCCAATAGACGGCTATGGTGAAAACGAAATATCCTCCGATAAAAACTGGAAAGAAGCTTTCTGAGAAATTGCTTTGTGTTCTTTTAATTCATCTCACAGACTTACAGCTTTCCCCTCAGGAAGTCTTTCGCTAAGACTGTTCTTGCGGAATTTGAAATGTGATATTTGGTAGCCCATAGAGCGCTATGGAGAAAAGGAAATATCTTCAGATAAAAACTGTAAAGAACATTCCTGAGAAACTGCTTTGTGTTCTGTTAATTCACCTAACAGAGTTACAGCTTTCCCCTCTAGAAGCCTTTCGCTAAGACTGTTCTTGCTGTATTTTCAAAGTGATATTTTGAAGCCCATAGAGGGCTACAGTGAAAAAGGATATAGCTTCAGTTAAAAACTGAAAGAGGCTTTCTGAGAAACGGTTTAGTATTATGTGACTTCCACTCACTGAGTTACAGCTCTATTTCCTAGAGCTGTTTGATAGCCTTATTTCTATGGAATCGGAGAACTGTTATTTTGGATCCCTTTGAAGACTATAGGGCCAAAGGAAATATCTGCCGCTAAAAGTGAGAAAGAAGCTTTCTGAGAAACTTCTCTGAGATCTGTTAATTCATCTCACAGAGTTACAGCATTCCACTCAAGAAGCCTTTCGCTAGGACTGTTCTTTTTGAATTTGCAAAGTGATATTTCGAAGCCCATAGACGGCTGTGGTGAAAAGGGAAATACCTTCAGTTAAAAAATGGAAAGAAGCTTTCTAAGAAACTGCTTTGTGTTCTGTTAATTCGTCTCAAAGAGTTACAGCTTTACCCTCAAAAAGACTTTTGCTAAGACTCTTCTTGTGTAATACTCATAGTGATATTTGTAAGCCCTTATAGGGCTATGGTGAAAAAGGAAATATCCTAAGAAAAAAGCTGAAAAGAAGCTTTCTGAGAAACTGCTTTGTGTTCTGTTAATTCACCTCACAGAGTTACAGCTTTCCCCTTAAGAAGCCTTTTGGTAAGACTGTTCTTGTGGAATTTGCAGAGTGGTATTTGTAAGCCCATAGAGGGCTATGGTGAAAAAGGAAATATCCTAAGATAAAAACTGAAAAGAACATTTCTGAGAAACTGCTTTGTGATACGTGACTTCCACTCACTGAGTGAGAGCTATATGTCATAGAGCTGTTTGCTAACCTTATTTCTGTGGAATCTGAGAAGGGATAATTCGGTTCCCGTTGAAGACTATAGGGCCAAAGGAAATATCCGCCATAAACGTGAGAAAGAAGCTTTCTGAGAAACAGCTTTCTGATCTGTGAATTCATCCCACAGAGTTACAGCTTTCCCCTGAGGAAGCCTTTCGCTATGACTGTTCTTGTGGAATTTGCAACGTGACATTTCGAAGGCCATAGAGAGCTATGGTGAAAAGGAAATATCTTCGGTTTAAAACGGGAAAGAAGCTTTCTGAGACACTGCGTTGTGTTCTGTTAATTCATCTCACAAAGTTACAGCTTTCCCCTCACGAAGCCTTTCCCTAAGACTGTTCTTGTCGAATTTGGGAAGTGATATTTAGAAGCCTACAGAGGTCTACAGTGAAAAAGGAAATAACCTAAGATAAAAACTGAAAATAAGCTTTCTGAAAAACTGCTTTGTGTTCTCTTAATTCATCTCACAGAGTTACAGCTTTCCTCTCAAGAATCCTTTCGCTAAGACTGTTCTTGTGCAATTTAGAACGTGATATTTAGAAGCCCATAGAGGGCTATGGAGAAAAAGGAAATGTCCTTAGATAAAAACTGGAAAGAAGCTTTCTGAGAAACTGCTTTGTGTTCTGTTAATTCATGCACAGAGTTACAGCTTTCCTATCAAGAATCCTTTCGCTAAGACTGTTCTTGTGGAGTTTACAAAGTGATATTTGGAAGCCCATAGAGGGGTACGGTTAAAAAGGAAATTTCCTCACATAAAAACTGGAAAGAAGTTTTCTGAGAAACTGCTTTGTGTTCTGTTAATTCATCTCACAGAGTTACAGCTTACCCCTCAAGAAGCATTTCGCTAAGACTGTTCTTGTGGAATTTGCAATGTGATATTTGGAAGCCCATGGAGGGATATGGTGAAAAAGGAAATATCTTCAATTAAAAACTGGAAAGAAGCTTTCTGAGAAACTGCTTTGTTTTCTGTTAATTCATCTCACAGAGTTTCAGCTTTCCCCTCCAGAAGTCTTTCACTAAGACGGTTCTCGTGGAATTTGCAAAGTGATATTTGGAAGCCGTGAGAGGGCTATGGTGTAAAAGGAAATGTCCTCGGATCAAAAATGGAAAGAAGCTTTCCAACAAACTGTTTTGTGTTCTGTTAATTTATCTGACAGAGTTTCAGCTTTCCCCTCAAGAAGCCGTTCGCTAAGACTGTTCTTGTGGAATTTGCAAAGTGATATTTGAAAGCCCGTCGAGGGCTATGGTGAAAAAGGAAATACCTTCAGTTAAAAACTGGAAAGAAACTTTCTGAGAAACTGCTTTGTATTCTGTTAATTCACCTCACAGAGTTTCAGCTTTCCCCTCTAGAAGCCTTTCGCTAAGACTGTTCTTGTGGAATTTGCAAAGTGATATTTGTAAGCCCATAGAAGTCGATGGTGAAAACGTAAATATCCTAAGATAAAAACTGAAAAGAACCATTCTGAGAAACTGCTTTGTGTTTTGTTAATTCATCTCACAGAGTTACAGGTTTCCCTTCAAGAAGCCTTTCGCTAAGACAGTTCTTGTGGAATATGCAAAGTGATATTTGGAAGCTCATAGTGACCTATAGTGAAAAAGGATATATCTTCAGTTAAAAACTGAAAAGAAGCTTTCTGAGAAACTGCTTTGTGATATATGACTTCCACTCACTGAGTTACAGCTGTATTTCGTAGAGCTGTTTGGCAGTCTTATTTCTGTGGAATCTGAGAACTGTTATTTCGGATCCCTTTGAAGACTGAAGGGCCAAAGGAAATATCCGTCGTTAAAGTTAGAAAGAAGCTTTCTGAGAAACTTCTTTGTGATTTGCGAATTCATTTCACAGAGTTACAGCTTTCCCCTCAAGAAGCCTTTCGCTAAGATTATTCTTGCACAATTTGAAAAATGATATTTGGAAGCCAATAGACGGCTATGGTGAAAACGAAATATCCTCCGATAAAAACTGGAAAGAAGCTTTCTGAGAAATTGCTTTGTGTTCTTTTAATTCATCTCACAGACTTACAGCTTTCCCCTCAGGAAGTCTTTCGCTAAGACTGTTCTTGCGGAATTTGAAATGTGATATTTGGTAGCCCATAGAGCGCTATGGAGAAAAGGAAATATCTTCAGATAAAAACTCTAAAGAACATTCCTGAGAAACTGCTTTGTGTTCTGTTAATTCACCTAACAGAGTTACAGCTTTCCCCTCTAGAAGCCTTTTGCTAAGACTGTTCTTGCTGTATTTTCAAAGTGATATTTTGAAGCCCATAGAGGGCTACAGTGAAAAAGGATATAGCTTCAGTTAAAAACTGAAAGAGGCTTTCTGAGAAACGGTTTAGTATTATGTGACTTCCACTCACTGAGTTACAGCTCTATTTCCTAGAGCTGTTTGATAGCCTTATTTCTATGGAATCGGAGAACTGTTATTTTGGATCCCTTTGAAGACTATAGGGCCAAAGGAAATATCTGCCGCTAAAAGTGAGAAAGAAGCTTTCTGAGAAACTTCTCTGAGATCTGTTAATTCATCTCACAGAGTTACAGCATTCCACTCAAGAAGCCTTTCGCTAGGACTGTTCTTTTTGAATTTGCAAAGTGATATTTCGAAGCCCATAGACGGCTGTGGTGAAAAGGGAAATACCTTCAGTTAAAAAATGGAAAGAAGCTTTCTAAGAAACGGCTTTGTGTTCTGTTAATTCATCTCAAAGAGTTACAGCTTTACCCTCAAAAAGACTTTTGCTAAGACTCTTCTTGTGTAATACTCATAGTGATATTTGTAAGCCCTTATAGGGCTATGGTGAAAAAGGAAATATCCTAAGAAAAAAGCTGAAAAGAAGCTTTCTGAGAAACTGCTTTGTGTTCTGTTAATTCACCTCACAGAGTTACAGCTTTCCCCTTAAGAAGCCTTTTGGTAAGACTGTTCTTGTGGAATTTGCAGAGTGGTATTTGTAAGCCCATAGAGGGCTATGGTGAAAAAGGAAATATCCTAAGATAAAAACTGAAAAGAACATTTCTGAGAAACTGCTTTGTGATACGTGACTTCCACTCACTGAGTGAGAGCTATATGTCATAGAGCTGTTTGCTAACCTTATTTCTGTGGAATCTGAGAAGGGATAATTCGGTTCCCGTTGAAGACTATAGGGCCAAAGGAAATATCCGCCATAAACGTGAGAAAGAAGCTTTCTGAGAAACAGCTTTCTGATCTGTGAATTCATCCCACAGAGTTACAGCTTTCCCCTGAGGAAGCCTTTCGCTATGACTGTTCTTGTGGAATTTGCAACGTGACATTTCGAAGGCCATAGAGAGCTATGGTGAAAAGGAAATATCTTCGGTTTAAAACGGGAAAGAAGCTTTCTGAGACACTGCGTTGTGTTCTGTTAATTCATCTCACAAAGTTACAGCTTTCCCCTCACGAAGCCTTTCCCTAAGACTGTTCTTGTCGAATTTGGGAAGTGATATTTAGAAGCCTACAGAGGTCTACAGTGAAAAAGGAAATAACCTAAGATAAAAACTGAAAAGAAGCTTTCTGAAAAACTGCTTTGTGTTCTCTTAATTCATCTCACAGAGTTACAGCTTTCCTCTCAAGAATCCTTTCGCTAAGACTGTTCTTGTGCAATTTAGAACGTGATATTTAGAAGCCCATAGAGGGCTATGGAGAAAAAGGAAATGTCCTTAGACAAAAACTGGAAAGAAGCTTTCTGAGAAACTGCTTTGTGTTCTGTTAATTCATGCACAGAGTTACAGCTTTCCTATCAAGAATCCTTTCGCTGAGACTGTTCTTGTGGAGTTTACAAAGTGATATTTGGAAGCCCATAGAGGGGTACGTTTAAAAAGGAAATTTCCTCACATAAAAACTGGAAAGAAGTTTTCTGAGAAACTGCTTTGTGTTCTGTTAATTCATCTCACAGAGTTACAGCTTACCCCTCAAGAAGCATTTCGCTAAGACTGTTCTTGTGGAATTTGCAATGTGATATTTGGAAGCCCATGGAGGGATATGGTGAAAAAGGAAATATCTTCAATTAAAAACTGGAAAGAAGCTTTGTGAGAAACTGCTTTGTTTTCTGTTAATTCATCTCACAGAGTTTCAGCTTTCCCCTCCAGAAGTCTTTCGCTAAGACGGTTCTCGTGGAATTTGCAAAGTGATATTTGGAAGCCGTGAGAGGGCTATGGTGTAAAAGGAAATGTCCTCGGATCAAAAATGGAAAGAAGCTTTCCAACAAACTGTTTTGTGTTCTGTTAATTTATCTGACAGAGTTTCAGCTTTCCCCTCAAGAAGCCGTTCGCTAAGACTGTTCTTGTGGAATTTGCAAAGTGATATTTGAAAGCCCGTCGAGGGCTATGGTGAAAAAGGAAATACCTTCAGTTAAAAACTGGAAAGAAACTTTCTGAGAAACTGCTTTGTATTCTGTTAATTCACCTCACAGAGTTTCAGCTTTCCCCTCTAGAAGCCTTTCGCTAAGACTGTTCTTGTGGAATTTGCAAAGTGATATTTGTAAGCCCATAGAAGTCGATGGTGAAAACGTAAATATCCTAAGATAAAAACTGAAAAGAACCATTCTGAGAAACTGCTTTGTGTTTTGTTAATTCATCTCACAGAGTTACAGGTTTCCCTTCAAGAAGCCTTTCGCTAAGACAGTTCTTGTGGAATATGCAAAGTGATATTTGGAAGCTCATAGTGACCTATAGTGAAAAAGGATATATCTTCAGTTAAAAACTGAAAAGAAGCTTTCTGAGAAACTGCTTTGTGATATATGACTTCCACTCACTGAGTTACAGCTGTATTTCGTAGAGCTGTTTGGCAGTCTTATTTCTGTGGAATCTGAGAACTGTTATTTCGGATCCCTTTGAAGACTGAAGGGCCAAAGGAAATATCCGTCGTTAAAGTTAGAAAGAAGCTTTCTGAGAAACTTCTTTGTGATTTGCGAATTCATTTCACAGAGTTACAGCTTTCCCCTCAAGAAGCCTTTCGCTAAGATTATTCTTGCACAATTTGAAAAATGATATTTGGAAGCCAATAGACGGCTATGGTGAAAACGAAATATCCTCCGATAAAAACTGGAAAGAAGCTTTCTGAGAAATTGCTTTGTGTTCTTTTAATTCATCTCACAGACTTACAGCTTTCCCCTCAGGAAGTCTTTCGCTAAGACTGTTCTTGCGGAATTTGAAATGTGATATTTGGTAGCCCATAGAGCGCTATGGAGAAAAGGAAATATCTTCAGATAAAAACTGTAAAGAACATTCCTGAGAAACTGCTTTGTGTTCTGTTAATTCACCTAACAGAGTTACAGCTTTCCCCTCTAGAAGCCTTTCGCTAAGACTGTTCTTGCTGTATTTTCAAAGTGATATTTTGAAGCCCATAGAGGGCTACGGTGAAAAAGGATATAGCTTCAGTTAAAAACTGAAAGAGGCTTTCTGAGAAACGGTTTAGTATTATGTGACTTCCACTCACTGAGTTACAGCTCTATTTCCTAGAGCTGTTTGATAGCCTTATTTCTATGGAATCGGAGAACTGTTATTTTGGATCCCTTTGAAGACTATAGGGCCAAAGGAAATATCTGCCGCTAAAAGTGAGAAAGAAGCTTTCTGAGAAACTTCTCTGAGATCTGTTAATTCATCTCACAGAGTTACAGCATTCCACTCAAGAAGCCTTTCGCTAGGACTGTTCTTTTTGAATTTGCAAAGTGATATTTCGAAGCCCATAGACGGCTGTGGTGAAAAGGGAAATACCTTCAGTTAAAAAATGGAAAGAAGCTTTCTAAGAAACTGCTTTGTGTTCTGTTAATTCATCTCAAAGAGTTACAGCTTTACCCTCAAAAAGACTTTTGCTAAGACTCTTCTTGTGTAATACTCATAGTGATATTTGTAAGCCCTTATAGGGCTATGGTGAAAAAGGAAATATCCTAAGAAAAAAGCTGAAAAGAAGCTTTCTGAGAAACTGCTTTGTGTTCTGTTAATTCACCTCACAGAGTTACAGCTTTCCCCTTAAGAAGCCTTTTGGTAAGACTGTTCTTGTGGAATTTGCAGAGTGGTATTTGTAAGCCCATAGAGGGCTATGGTGAAAAAGGAAATATCCTAAGATAAAAACTGAAAAGAACATTTCTGAGAAACTGCTTTGTGATACGTGACTTCCACTCACTGAGTGAGAGCTATATGTCATAGAGCTGTTTGCTAACATTATTTCTGTGGAATCTGAGAAGGGATAATTCGGTTCCCGTTGAAGACTATAGGGCCAAAGGAAATATCCGCCATAAACGTGAGAAAGAAGCTTTCTGAGAAACAGCTTTCTGATCTGTGAATTCATCCCACAGAGTTACAGCTTTCCCCTGAGGAAGCCTTTCGCTATGACTGTTCTTGTGGAATTTGCAACGTGACATTTCGAAGGCCATAGAGAGCTATGGTGAAAAGGAAATATCTTCGGTTTAAAACGGGAAAGAAGCTTTCTGAGACACTGCGTTGTGTTCTGTTAATTCATCTCACAAAGTTACAGCTTTCCCCTCACGAAGCCTTTCCCTAAGACTGTTCTTGTCGAATTTGGGAAGTGATATTTAGAAGCCTACAGAGGTCTACAGTGAAAAAGGAAATAACCTAAGATAAAAACTGAAAAGAAGCTTTCTGAAAAACTGCTTTGTGTTCTCTTAATTCATCTCACAGAGTTACAGCTTTCCTCTCAAGAATCCTTTCGCTAAGACTGTTCTTGTGCAATTTAGAACGTGATATTTAGAAGCCCATAGAGGGCTATGGAGAAAAAGGAAATGTCCTTAGATAAAAACTGGAAAGAAACTTTCTGAGAAACTGCTTTGTGTTCTGTTAATTCATGCACAGAGTTACAGCTTTCCTTTCAAGAATCCTTTCGCTAAGTCTGTTCTTGTGGAGTTTACAAAGTGATATTTGGAAGCCCATAGAGGGGTACGTTTAAAAAGGAAATTTCCTCACATAAAAACTGGAAAGAAGTTTTCTGAGAAACTGCTTTGTGTTCTGTTAATTCATCTCACAGAGTTACAGCTTACCCCTCAAGAAGCATTTCGCTAAGACTGTTCTTGTGGAATTTGCAATGTGATATTTGGAAGCCCATGGAGGGATATGGTGAAAAAGGAAATATCTTCAATTAAAAACTGGAAAGAAGCTTTCTGAGAAACTGCTTTGTTTTCTGTTAATTCATCTCACAGAGTTTCAGCTTTCCCCTCCAGAAGTCTTTCGCTAAGACGGTTCTCGTGGAATTTGCAAAGTGATATTTGGAAGCCGTGAGAGGGCTATGGTGTAAAAGGAAATGTCCTCGGATCAAAAATGGAAAGAAGCTTTCCAACAAACTGTTTTGTGTTCTGTTAATTTATCTGACAGAGTTTCAGCTTTCCCCTCAAGAAGCCGTTCGCTAAGACTGTTCTTGTGGAATTTGCAAAGTGATATTTGAAAGCCCATCGAGGGCTATGGTGAAAAAGGAAATACCTTCAGTTAAAAACTGGAAAGAAACTTTCTGAGAAACTGCTTTGTATTCTGTTAATTCACCTCACAGAGTTTCAGCTTTCCCCTCTAGAAGCCTTTCGCTAAGACTGTTCTTGTGGAATTTGCAAAGTGATATTTGTAAGCCCATAGAAGTCGATGGTGAAAACGTAAATATCCTAAGATAAAAACTGAAAAGAACCATTCTGAGAAACTGCTTTGTGTTTTGTTAATTCATCTCACAGAGTTACAGGTTTCCCTTCAAGAAGCCTTTCGCTAAGACAGTTCTTGTGGAATATGCAAAGTGATATTTGGAAGCTCATAGTGACCTATAGTGAAAAAGGATATATCTTCAGTTAAAAACTGAAAAGAAGCTTTCTGAGAAACTGCTTTGTGATATATGACTTCCACTCACTGAGTTACAGCTGTATTTCGTAGAGCTGTTTGGCAGTCTTATTTCTGTGGAATCTGAGAACTGTTATTTCGGATCCCTTTGAAGACTGAAGGGCCAAAGGAAATATCCGTCGTTAAAGTTAGAAAGAAGCTTTCTGAGAAACTTCTTTGTGATTTGCGAATTCATTTCACAGAGTTACAGCTTTCCCCTCAAGAAGCCTTTTGCTAAGATTATTCTTGCACAATTTGAAAAATGATATTTGGAAGCCAATAGACGGCTATGGTGAAAACGAAATATCCTCCAATAAAAACTGGAAAGAAGCTTTCTGAGAAATTGCTTTGTGTTCTTTTAATTCATCTCACAGACTTACAGCTTTCCCCTCAGGAAGTCTTTCGCTAAGACTGTTCTTGTGGAATTTGAAATGTGATATTTGGTAGCCCAAAGAGCGCTATGGAGAAAAGGAAATATCTTCAGATAAAAACTGTAAAGAACATTCCTGAGAAACTGCTTTGTGTTCTGTTAATTCACCTAACAGAGTTACAGCTTTCCCCTCTAGAAGCCTTTCGCTAAGACTGTTCTTGCTGTATTTTCAAAGGGATATTTTGAAGCCCATAGAGGGCTACGGTGAAAAAGGATATAGCTTCAGTTAAAAACTGAAAGAGGCTTTCTGAGAAACGGTTTAGTATTATGTGACTTCCACTCACTGAGTTACAGCTCTATTTCCTAGAGCTGTTTGATAGCCTTATTTCTATGGAATCGGAGAACTGTTATTTTGGATCCCTTTGAAGACTATAGGGCCAAAGGAAATATCTGCCGCTAAAAGTGAGAAAGAAGCTTTCTGAGAAACTTCTCTGAGATCTGTTAATTCATCTCACAGAGTTACAGCATTCCACTCAAGAAGCCTTTCGCTAGGACTGTTCTTTTTGAATTTGCAAAGTGATATTTCGAAGCCCATAGACGGCTGTGGTGAAAAGGGAAATACCTTCAGTTAAAAAATGGAAAGAAGCTTTCTAAGAAACTGCTTTGTGTTCTGTTAATTCATCTCAAAGAGTTACAGCTTTACCCTCAAAAAGACTTTTGCTAAGACTCTTCTTGTGTAATACTCATAGTGATATTTGTAAGCCCTTATAGGGCTATGGTGAAAAAGGAAATATCCTAAGAAAAAAGCTGAAAAGAAGCTTTCTGAGAAACTGCTTTGTGTTCTGTTAATTCACCTCACAGAGTTACAGCTTTCCCCTTAAGAAGCCTTTTGGTAAGACTGTTCTTGTGGAATTTGCAGAGTGGTATTTGTAAGCCCATAGAGGGCTATGGTGAAAAAGGAAATATCCTAAGATAAAAACTGAAAAGAACATTTCTGAGAAACTGCTTTGTGATACGTGACTTCCACTCACTGAGTGAGAGCTATATGTCATAGAGCTGTTTGCTAACCTTATTTCTGTGGAATCTGAGAAGGGATAATTCGGTTCCCGTTGAAGATTATAGGGCCAAAGGAAATATCCGCCATAAACGTGAGAAAGAAGCTTTCTGAGAAACAGCTTTCTGATCTGTGAATTCATCCCACAGAGTTACAGCTTTCCCCTGAGGAAGCCTTTCGCTATGACTGTTCTTGTGGAATTTGCAACGTGACATTTCGAAGGCCATAGAGAGCTATGGTGAAAAGGAAATATCTTCGGTTTAAAACGGGAAAGAAGCTTTCTGAGACACTGCGTTGTGTTCTGTTAATTCATCTCACAAAGTTACAGCTTTCCCCTCACGAAGCCTTTCCCTAAGACTGTTCTTGTCGAATTTGGGAAGTGATATTTAGAAGCCTACAGAGGTCTACAGTGAAAAAGGAAATAACCTAAGATAAAAACTGAAAAGAAGCTTTCTGAAAAACTGCTTTGTGTTCTCTTAATTCATCTCACAGAGTTACAGCTTTCCTCTCAAGAATCCTTTCGCTAAGACTGTTCTTGTGCAATTTAGAACGTGATATTTAGAAGCCCATAGAGGGCTATGGAGAAAAAGGAAATGTCCTTAGATAAAAACTGGAAAGAAACTTTCTGAGAAACTGCTTTGTGTTCTGTTAATTCATGCACAGAGTTACAGCTTTCCTTTCAAGAATCCTTTCGCTAAGTCTGTTCTTGTGGAGTTTACAAAGTGATATTTGGAAGCCCATAGAGGGGTACGTTTAAAAAGGAAATTTCCTCACATAAAAACTGGAAAGAAGTTTTCTGAGAAACTGCTTTGTGTTCTGTTAATTCATCTCACAGAGTTACAGCTTACCCCTCAAGAAGCATTTCGCTAAGACTGTTCTTGTGGAATTTGCAATGTGATATTTGGAAGCCCATGGAGGGATATGGTGAAAAAGGAAATATCTTCAATTAAAAACTGGAAAGAAGCTTTCTGAGAAACTGCTTTGTTTTCTGTTAATTCATCTCACAGAGTTTCAGCTTTCCCCTCCAGAAGTCTTTCGCTAAGACGGTTCTCGTGGAATTTGCAAAGTGATATTTGGAAGCCGTGAGAGGGCTATGGTGTAAAAGGAAATGTCCTCGGATCAAAAATGGAAAGAAGCTTTCCAACAAACTCTTTTGTGTTCTGTTAATTTATCTGACAGAGTTTCAGCTTTCCCCTCAAGAAGCCGTTCGCTAAGACTGTTCTTGTGGAATTTGCAAAGTGATATTTGAAAGCCCATCGAGGGCTATGGTGAAAAAGGAAATACCTTCAGTTAAAAACTGGAAAGAAACTTTCTGAGAAACTGCTTTGTATTCTGTTAATTCACCTCACAGAGTTTCAGCTTTCCCCTCTAGAAGCCTTTCGCTAAGACTGTTCTTGTGGAATTTGCAAAGTGATATTTGTAAGCCCATAGAAGTCGATGGTGAAAACGTAAATATCCTAAGATAAAAACTGAAAAGAACCATTCTGAGAAACTGCTTTGTGTTTTGTTAATTCATCTCACAGAGTTACAGGTTTCCCTTCAAGAAGCCTTTCGCTAAGACAGTTCTTGTGGAATATGCAAAGTGATATTTGGAAGCTCATAGTGACCTATAGTGAAAAAGGATATATCTTCAGTTAAAAACTGAAAAGAAGCTTTCTGAGAAACTGCTTTGTGATATATGACTTCCACTCACTGAGTTACAGCTGTATTTCGTAGAGCTGTTTGGCAGTCTTATTTCTGTGGAATCTGAGAACTGTTATTTCGGATCCCTTTGAAGACTGAAGGGCCAAAGGAAATATCCGTCGTTAAAGTTAGAAAGAAGCTTTCTGAGAAACTTCTTTGTGATTTGCGAATTCATTTCACAGAGTTACAGCTTTCCCCTCAAGAAGCCTTTCGCTAAGATTATTCTTGCACAATTTGAAAAATGATATTTGGAAGCCAATAGACGGCTATGGTGAAAACGAAATATCCTCCGATAAAAACTGGAAAGAAGCTTTCTGAGAAATTGCTTTGTGTTCTTTTAATTCATCTCACAGACTTACAGCTTTCCCCTCAGGAAGTCTTTCGCTAAGACTGTTCTTGTGGAATTTGAAATGTGATATTTGGTAGCCCATAGAGCGCTATGGAGAAAAGGAAATATCTTCAGATAAAAACTGTAAAGAACATTCCTGAGAAACTGCTTTGTGTTCTGTTAATTCACCTAACAGAGTTACAGCTTTCCCCTCTAGAAGCCTTTCGCTAAGACTGTTCTTGCTGTATTTTCAAAGGGATATTTTGAAGCCCATAGAGGGCTACGGTGAAAAAGGATATAGCTTCAGTTAAAAACTGGAAAGAAACTTTCTGAGAAACTGCTTTGTATTCTGTTAATTCACCTCACAGAGTTTCAGCTTTCCCCTCTAGAAGCCTTTCGCTAAGACTGTTCTTGTGGAATTTGCAAAGTGATATTTGTAAGCCCATAGAAGTCGATGGTGAAAACGTAAATATCCTAAGATAAAAACTGAAAAGAACCATTCTGAGAAACTGCTTTGTGTTTTGTTAATTCATCTCACAGAGTTACAGGTTTCCCTTCAAGAAGCCTTTCGCTAAGACAGTTCTTGTGGAATATGCAAAGTGATATTTGGAAGCTCATAGTGACCTATAGTGAAAAAGGATATATCTTCAGTTAAAAACTGAAAAGAAGCTTTCTGAGAAACTGCTTTGTGATATATGACTTCCACTCACGGAGTTACAGCTGTATTTCGTAGAGCTGTTTGGCAGTCTTATTTCTGTGGAATCTGAGAACTGTTATTTCGGATCCCTTTGAAGACTGAAGGGCCAAAGGAAATATCCGTCGTTAAAGTTAGAAAGAAGCTTTCTGAGAAACTTCTTTGTGATTTGCGAATTCATTTCACAGAGTTACAGCTTTCCCCTCAAGAAGCCTTTCGCTAAGATTATTCTTGCACAATTTGAAAAATGATATTTGGAAGCCAATAGACGGCTATGGTGAAAACGAAGTATCCTCCGATAAAAACTGGAAAGAAGCTTTCTGAGAAATTGCTTTGTGTTCTTTTAATTCATCTCACAGACTTACAGCTTTCCCCTCAGGAAGTCTTTCGCTAAGACTGTTCTTGTGGAATTTGAAATGTGATATTTGGTAGCCCAAAGAGCGCTATGGAGAAAAGGAAATATCTTCAGATAAAAACTGTAAAGAACATTCCTGAGAAACTGCTTTGTGTTCTGTTAATTCACCTAACAGAGTTACAGCTTTCCCCTCTAGAAGCCTTTCGCTAAGACTGTTCTTGCTGTATTTTCAAAGGGATATTTTGAAGCCCATAGAGGGCTACGGTGAAAAAGGATATAGCTTCAGTTAAAAACTGAAAGAGGCTTTCTGAGAAACGGTTTAGTATTATGTGACTTCCACTCACTGAGTTACAGCTCTATTTCCTAGAGCTGTTTGATAGCCTTATTTCTATGGAATCGGAGAACTGTTATTTTGGATCCCTTTGAAGACTATAGGGCCAAAGGAAATATCTGCCGCTAAAAGTGAGAAAGAAGCTTTCTGAGAAACTTCTCTGAGATCTGTTAATTCATCTCACAGAGTTACAGCATTCCACTCAAGAAGCCTTTCGCTAGGACTGTTCTTTTTGAATTTGCAAAGTGATATTTCGAAGCCCATAGACGGCTGTGGTGAAAAGGGAAATACCTTCAGTTAAAAAATGGAAAGAAGCTTTCTAAGAAACTGCTTTGTGTTCTGTTAATTCATCTCAAAGAGTTACAGCTTTACCCTCAAAAAGACTTTTGCTAAGACTCTTCTTGTGTAATACTCATAGTGATATTTGTAAGCCCTTATAGGGCTATGGTGAAAAAGGAAATATCCTAAGAAAAAAGCTGAAAAGAAGCTTTCTGAGAAACTGCTTTGTGTTCTGTTAATTCACCTCACAGAGTTACAGCTTTCCCCTTAAGAAGCCTTTTGGTAAGACTGTTCTTGTGGAATTTGCAGAGTGGTATTTGTAAGCCCATAGAGGGCTATGGTGAAAAAGGAAATATCCTAAGATAAAAACTGAAAAGAACATTTCTGAGAAACTGCTTTGTGATACGTGACTTCCACTCACTGAGTGAGAGCTATATGTCATAGAGCTGTTTGCTAACCTTATTTCTGTGGAATCTGAGAAGGGATAATTCGGTTCCCGTTGAAGATTATAGGGCCAAAGGAAATATCCGCCATAAACGTGAGAAAGAAGCTTTCTGAGAAACAGCTTTCTGATCTGTGAATTCATCCCACAGAGTTACAGCTTTCCCCTGAGGAAGCCTTTCGCTATGACTGTTCTTGTGGAATTTGCAACGTGACATTTCGAAGGCCATAGAGAGCTATGGTGAAAAGGAAATATCTTCGGTTTAAAACGGGAAAGAAGCTTTCTGAGACACTGCGTTGTGTTCTGTTAATTCATCTCACAAAGTTACAGCTTTCCCCTCACGAAGCCTTTCCCTAAGACTGTTCTTGTCGAATTTGGGAAGTGATATTTAGAAGCCTACAGAGGTCTACAGTGAAAAAGGAAATAACCTAAGATAAAAACTGAAAAGAAGCTTTCTGAAAAACTGCTTTGTGTTCTCTTAATTCATCTCACAGAGTTACAGCTTTCCTCTCAAGAATCCTTTCGCTAAGACTGTTCTTGTGCAATTTAGAACGTGATATTTAGAAGCCCATAGAGGGCTATGGAGAAAAAGGAAATGTCCTTAGATAAAAACTGGAAAGAAACTTTCTGAGAAACTGCTTTGTGTTCTGTTAATTCATGCACAGAGTTACAGCTTTCCTTTCAAGAATCCTTTCGCTAAGTCTGTTCTTGTGGAGTTTACAAAGTGATATTTGGAAGCCCATAGAGGGGTACGTTTAAAAAGGAAATTTCCTCACATAAAAACTGGAAAGAAGTTTTCTGAGAAACTGCTTTGTGTTCTGTTAATTCATCTCACAGAGTTACAGCTTACCCCTCAAGAAGCATTTCGCTAAGACTGTTCTTGTGGAATTTGCAATGTGATATTTGGAAGCCCATGGAGGGATATGGTGAAAAAGGAAATATCTTCAATTAAAAACTGGAAAGAAGCTTTCTGAGAAACTGCTTTGTTTTCTGTTAATTCATCTCACAGAGTTTCAGCTTTCCCCTCCAGAAGTCTTTCGCTAAGACGGTTCTCGTGGAATTTGCAAAGTGATATTTGGAAGCCGTGAGAGGGCTATGGTGTAAAAGGAAATGTCCTCGGATCAAAAATGGAAAGAAGCTTTCCAACAAACTGTTTTGTGTTCTGTTAATTTATCTGACAGAGTTTCAGCTTTCCCCTCAAGAAGCCGTTCGCTAAGACTGTTCTTGTGGAATTTGCAAAGTGATATTTGAAAGCCCATCGAGGGCTATGGTGAAAAAGGAAATACCTTCAGTTAAAAACTGGAAAGAAACTTTCTGAGAAACTGCTTTGTATTCTGTTAATTCACCTCACAGAGTTTCAGCTTTCCCCTCTAGAAGCCTTTCGCTAAGACTGTTCTTGTGGAATTTGCAAAGTGATATTTGTAAGCCCATAGAAGTCGATGGTGAAAACGTAAATATCCTAAGATAAAAACTGAAAAGAACCATTCTGAGAAACTGCTTTGTGTTTTGTTAATTCATCTCACAGAGTTACAGGTTTCCCTTCAAGAAGCCTTTCGCTAAGACAGTTCTTGTGGAATATGCAAAGTGATATTTGGAAGCTCATAGTGACCTATAGTGAAAAAGGATATATCTTCAGTTAAAAACTGAAAAGAAGCTTTCTGAGAAACTGCTTTGTGATATATGACTTCCACTCACTGAGTTACAGCTGTATTTCGTAGAGCTGTTTGGCAGTCTTATTTCTGTGGAATCTGAGAACTGTTATTTCGGATCCCTTTGAAGACTGAAGGGCCAAAGGAAATATCCGTCGTTAAAGTTAGAAAGAAGCTTTCTGAGAAACTTCTTTGTGATTTGCGAATTCATTTCACAGAGTTACAGCTTTCCCCTCAAGAAGCCTTTCGCTAAGATTATTCTTGCACAATTTGAAAAATGATATTTGGAAGCCAATAGACGGCTATGGTGAAAACGAAATATCCTCCGATAAAAACTGGAAAGAAGCTTTCTGAGAAATTGCTTTGTGTTCTTTTAATTCATCTCACAGACTTACAGCTTTCCCCTCAGGAAGTCTTTCGCTAAGACTGTTCTTGTGGAATTTGAAATGTGATATTTGGTAGCCCATAGAGCGCTATGGAGAAAAGGAAATATCTTCAGATAAAAACTGTAAAGAACATTCCTGAGAAACTGCTTTGTGTTCTGTTAATTCACCTAACAGAGTTACAGCTTTCCCCTCTAGAAGCCTTTCGCTAAGACTGTTCTTGCTGTATTTTCAAAGGGATATTTTGAAGCCCATAGAGGGCTACGGTGAAAAAGGATATAGCTTCAGTTAAAAACTGAAAGAGGCTTTCTGAGAAACGGTTTAGTATTATGTGACTTCCACTCACTGAGTTACAGCTCTATTTCCTAGAGCTGTTTGATAGCCTTATTTCTATGGAATCGGAGAACTGTTATTTTGGATCCCTTTGAAGACTATAGGGCCAAAGGAAATATCTGCCGCTAAAAGTGAGAAAGAAGCTTTCTGAGAAACTTCTCTGAGATCTGTTAATTCATCTCACAGAGTTACAGCATTCCACTCAAGAAGCCTTTCGCTAGGACTGTTCTTTTTGAATTTGCAAAGTGATATTTCGAAGCCCATAGACGGCTGTGGTGAAAAGGGAAATACCTTCAGTTAAAAAATGGAAAGAAGCTTTCTAAGAAACTGCTTTGTGTTCTGTTAATTCATCTCAAAGAGTTACAGCTTTACCCTCAAAAAGACTTTTGCTAAGACTCTTCTTGTGTAATACTCATAGTGATATTTGTAAGCCCTTATAGGGCTATGGTGAAAAAGGAAATATCCTAAGAAAAAAGCTGAAAAGAAGCTTTCTGAGAAACTGCTTTGTGTTCTGTTAATTCACCTCACAGAGTTACAGCTTTCCCCTTAAGAAGCCTTTTGGTAAGACTGTTCTTGTGGAATTTGCAGAATGGTATTTGTAAGCCCATAGAGGGCTATGGTGAAAAAGGAAATATCCTAAGATAAAAACTGAAAAGAACATTTCTGAGAAACTGCTTTGTGATACGTGACTTCCACTCACTGAGTGAGAGCTATATGTCATAGAGCTGTTTGCTAACCTTATTTCTGTGGAATCTGAGAAGGGATAATTCGGTTCCCGTTGAAGACTATAGGGCCAAAGGAAATATCCGCCATAAACGTGAGAAAGAAGCTTTCTGAGAAACAGCTTTCGGATCTGTGAATTCATCCCACAGAGTTACAGCTTTCCCCTGAGGAAGCCTTTCGCTATGACTGTTCTTGTGGAATTTGCAACGTGACATTTCGAAGGCCATAGAGAGCTATGGTGAAAAGGAAATATCTTCGGTTTAAAACGGGAAAGAAGCTTTCTGAGACACTGCGTTGTGTTCTGTTAATTCATCTCACAAAGTTACAGCTTTCCCCTCACGAAGCCTTTCCCTAAGACTGTTCTTGTCGAATTTGGGAAGTGATATTTAGAAGCCTACAGAGGTCTACAGTGAAAAAGGAAATAACCTAAGATAAAAACTGAAAAGAAGCTTTCTGAAAAACTGCTTTGTGTTCTCTTAATTCATCTCACAGAGTTACAGCTTTCCTCTCAAGAATCCTTTCGCTAAGACTGTTCTTGTGCAATTTAGAACGTGATATTTAGAAGCCCATAGAGGGCTATGGAGAAAAAGGAAATGTCCTTAGATAAAAACTGGAAAGAAGCTTTCTGAGAAACTGCTTTGTGTTCTGTTAATTCATGCACAGAGTTACAGCTTTCCTTTCAAGAATCCTTTCGCTAAGTCTGTTCTTGTGGAGTTTACAAAGTGATATTTGGAAGCCCATAGAGGGGTACGTTTAAAAAGGAAATTTCCTCACATAAAAACTGGAAAGAAGTTTTCTGAGAAACTGCTTTGTGTTCTGTTAATTCATCTCACAGAGTTACAGCTTACCCCTCAAGAAGCATTTCGCTAAGACTGTTCTTGTGGAATTTGCAATGTGATATTTGGAAGCCCATGGAGGGATATGGTGAAAAAGGAAATATCTTCAATTAAAAACTGGAAAGAAGCTTTGTGAGAAACTGCTTTGTTTTCTGTTAATTCATCTCACAGAGTTTCAGCTTTCCCCTCCAGAAGTCTTTCGCTAAGACGGTTCTCGTGGAATTTGCAAAGTGATATTTGGAAGCCGTGAGAGGGCTATGGTGTAAAAGGAAATGTCCTCGGATCAAAAATGGAAAGAAGCTTTCCAACAAACTGTTTTGTGTTCTGTTAATTTATCTGACAGAGTTTCAGCTTTCCCCTCAAGAAGCCGTTCGCTAAGACTGTTCTTGTGGAATTTGCAAAGTGATATTTGAAAGCCCGTCGAGGGCTATGGTGAAAAAGGAAATACCTTCAGTTAAAAACTGGAAAGAAACTTTCTGAGAAACTGCTTTGTATTATGTTAATTCACCTCACAGAGTTTCAGCTTTCCCCTCTAGAAGCCTTTCGCTAAGACTGTTCTTGTGGAATTTGCAAAGTGATATTTGTAAGCCCATAGAAGTCGATGGTGAAAACGTAAATATCCTAAGATAAAAACTGAAAAGAACCATTCTGAGAAACTGCTTTGTGTTTTGTTAATTCATCTCACAGAGTTACAGGTTTCCCTTCAAGAAGCCTTTCGCTAAGACAGTTCTTGTGGAATATGCAAAGTGATATTTGGAAGCTCATAGTGACCTATAGTGAAAAAGGATATATCTTCAGTTAAAAACTGAAAAGAAGCTTTCTGAGAAACTGCTTTGTGATATATGACTTCCACTCACTGAGTTACAGCTGTATTTCGTAGAGCTGTTTGGCAGTCTTATTTCTGTGGAATCTGAGAACTGTTATTTCGGATCCCTTTGAAGACTGAAGGGCCAAAGGAAATATCCGTCGTTAAAGTTAGAAAGAAGCTTTCTGAGAAACTTCTTTGTGATTTGCGAATTCATTTCACAGAGTTACAGCTTTCCCCTCAAGAAGCCTTTTGCTAAGATTATTCTTGCACAATTTGAAAAATGATATTTGGAAGCCAATAGACGGCTATGGTGAAAACGAAATATCCTCCGATAAAAACTGGAAAGAAGCTTTCTGAGAAATTGCTTTGTGTTCTTTTAATTCATCTCACAGACTTACAGCTTTCCCCTCAGGAAGTCTTTCGCTAAGACTGTTCTTGTGGAATTTGAAATGTGATATTTGGTAGCCCAAAGAGCGCTATGGAGAAAAGGAAATATCTTCAGATAAAAACTGTAAAGAACATTCCTGAGAAACTGCTTTGTGTTCTGTTAATTCACCTAACAGAGTTACAGCTTTCCCCTCTAGAAGCCTTTCGCTAAGACTGTTCTTGCTGTATTTTCAAAGGGATATTTTGAAGCCCATAGAGGGCTACGGTGAAAAAGGATATAGCTTCAGTTAAAAACTGAAAGAGGCTTTCTGAGAAACGGTTTAGTATTATGTGACTTCCACTCACTGAGTTACAGCTCTATTTCCTAGAGCTGTTTGATAGCCTTATTTCTATGGAATCGGAGAACTGTTATTTTGGATCCCTTTGAAGACTATAGGGCCAAAGGAAATATCTGCCGCTAAAAGTGAGAAAGAAGCTTTCTGAGAAACTTCTCTGAGATCTGTTAATTCATCTCACAGAGTTACAGCATTCCACTCAAGAAGCCTTTCGCTAGGACTGTTCTTTTTGAATTTGCAAAGTGATATTTCGAAGCCCATAGACGGCTGTGGTGAAAAGGGAAATACCTTCAGTTAAAAAATGGAAAGAAGCTTTCTAAGAAACTGCTTTGTGTTCTGTTAATTCATCTCAAAGAGTTACAGCTTTACCCTCAAAAAGACTTTTGCTAAGACTCTTCTTGTGTAATACTCATAGTGATATTTGTAAGCCCTTATAGGGCTATGGTGAAAAAGGAAATATCCTAAGAAAAAAGCTGAAAAGAAGCTTTCTGAGAAACTGCTTTGTGTTCTGTTAATTCACCTCACAGAGTTACAGCTTTCCCCTTAAGAAGCCTTTTGGTAAGACTGTTCTTGTGGAATTTGCAGAGTGGTATTTGTAAGCCCATAGAGGGCTATGGTGAAAAAGGAAATATCCTAAGATAAAAACTGAAAAGAACATTTCTGAGAAACTGCTTTGTGATACGTGACTTCCACTCACTGAGTGAGAGCTATATGTCATAGAGCTGTTTGCTAACCTTATTTCTGTGGAATCTGAGAAGGGATAATTCGGTTCCCGTTGAAGACTATAGGGCCAAAGGAAATATCCGCCATAAACGTGAGAAAGAAGCTTTCTGAGAAACAGCTTTCTGATCTGTGAATTCATCCCACAGAGTTACAGCTTTCCCCTGAGGAAGCCTTTCGCTATGACTGTTCTTGTGGAATTTGCAACGTGACATTTCGAAGGCCATAGAGAGCTATGGTGAAAAGGAAATATCTTCGGTTTAAAACGGGAAAGAAGCTTTCTGAGACACTGCGTTGTGTTCTGTTAATTCATCTCACAAAGTTACAGCTTTCCCCTCACGAAGCCTTTCCCTAAGACTGTTCTTGTCGAATTTGGGAAGTGATATTTAGAAGCCTACAGAGGTCTACAGTGAAAAAGGAAATAACCTAAGATAAAAACTGAAAAGAAGCTTTCTGAAAAACTGCTTTGTGTTCTCTTAATTCATCTCACAGAGTTACAGCTTTCCTCTCAAGAATCCTTTCGCTAAGACTGTTCTTGTGCAATTTAGAACGTGATATTTAGAAGCCCATAGAGGGCTATGGAGAAAAAGGAAATGTCCTTAGATAAAAACTGGAAAGAAGCTTTCTGAGAAACTGCTTTGTGTTCTGTTAATTCATCTCACAGAGTTACAGCTTTCCCCTCGAGAAGCCTTTCTCTATGACTGTTCTTGTGTAATTCGCAAAGTAATATTTGGAAGCCCATATAGGGTTATGGTGAAAAAAGGAATATCTTCAGTTACAAACTGTATAGAAGCTTTCTGAGAAACTGCTTTGTTTTCTGTTAATTCATCTCACAGAGTTACAGCTTTCTCCTCAAGAAGTCTTTCGTTAAGACTGTTCTTGTGGAATTTGCAAAGTGAAATTTGGAAGCCCATAGAGGGCTATGGTGAAAAAGGAAATGTCCTCAGATGAAAACTAGAAAGAAGCTTCTTGAGAAACTACTTTGTGTTCCGTTAATTCATCTCACACAGTTACTGCTTTGCCCTCCAGAAACCATTCATTAAGACCGTTCTTGTGGAATTTTCAAAGTGATATTTGGAAACACATAGGGGGCTATGGTGAAAAAGGAAATATCTTCAGTTATAAACTGGAAAGAAGTTTTCTGAGAAACTGCTTTGTGTTCTGTTAATTCATCTGACAGTGTTACACCTTTCCCCTCAAGAAGCATTCCGCTAAGACTGTTCTTGTGGAATTTGCAAAGTGACATTTGGAAGCCCATAGAGGGCTGTGGTGAAAAAGAAATTTCCTAAGATAAGAACTGAAAGGAAGCTTTCTGAGAAACGACTTTGTGTTCTGTTAATTCATCTTATAGAATTACAGCTTTCCCCTCAAGAAGTCGTTCAGTAAGACTGTTCTTGTGGAATTTGCAAAGTGATATTTGGAAGCCCATAGAGGACCTTGGTGTAAAGGAAATATCTTCAGATAAAAACTGGAAAGTAGCTTTCTGAGAAATTGCTTTGTGTTCTGTTAATTCATCTCACAGAATTACGGCTTTCCCCTCAAGAAAACTTTCGCGAAAGCTGTTTTTGTGGAATTTGGAAAAAGGTATATGGAAAACCATAGAGATCTATGGTTAAAAAGAAAATGTCCTAAGATAAAAACTGAAAAGAAAATTTCTGAGAAACTGCTTTGTGTTCTCTGAATTCATCTCACAGACTTACAGCTTTCCCCTCAAGAAACCGTTCACTAAGACTGTTCTCGTGGATTTTGCAAAGTGATATTTGGAAGCCCATAGAGTGCTATGGGGAAAAAGGAAATATCTTCAGTTAAAAAGTGGAAAGAACGTTTCTGAGAAACTGCTTTGTGTTCTGTTAATCCATCTCACAGAGGTACAGCATTCCCCTCAAGAAGTCGTTTACTAAGACTGTTCTTGTGAAATTTGCGAAGTGATATTTGGAAGTGCTTAGAGAACTATGGTGAAAAAGGAAATATCGTAAGATAAAAACTGAAAAGAAGCTTTCTGAGAAACTGCTTTGTGTTTTGTTAATTCATCTCAGAGAGTTACAGCTTTCCGAACAAAAAGCCATTCACTAAGACTGATCTTGTGTTATTTTCAAATTGATAGTTGGAAGCCCATAGAGGGCTATGGTGAAAAGGGAAATATCTTCAGTTAAAAACTGGAAAGAAGCTTTCTGAGAAACGGTTTTGTGTTCTCTTAGTTCATCTCACAGAGTTACAGCTTTCCCCTCAAGAAGCCTTTCACCAAGACTGTTCTTGTGGAATTTCCAAAGTGGTCTTTGGAAGTCCATACGTCGCTATGGTGAAAAAGGATATAGCTTCAGTTAAAAAGTGAAAAGAAGCTTCCGAGGAACTGCTTTGTGATATGTGATTTCCTGTCACTGAGAAACAGCTGTATTTCGTAGAACTGTTGGCTGGGCTTATTTCTGTGGAATCTGAGAAATGTTACTTCGGATCTCTTTGAAGACTATAGGTCCAAAGGAAATATCCGCCACTAAAAGTGTGAAAGAAGCTTTCTGAGAAACTTCTTTGAGTTCTGTGAATTGATCTCACAGAGCTACAGTTTCCCCTCAAGAGGCCTTTCGCTAAGACTGTTCTCGTGGAATTTGCAAAGTGATATTTGGAAAACAATAGAGGGCTATGGTGAAAAAGGAAATATCCTAAGATAAAAACTGAAAAGAAGCTTTTTGAGAAACTGTTTTGCGTACCGTTAATTCATCTCACAGAGTTATAGCTTTCCCCTCAAGAAGCCGTTCATTAAGACTGTTGTTGTGAAATTTGCAAAATGATATTTGGAAGCTCATAGAGGGCTATGGTGAAAATGGAAATATCTTCAGTTAAAAACTGGAGAGAAGCTTTCTGAGAAACTGCTTTGTGTTCTGTTAATTCATACACAGAGTTACACCTTTCCTATCACGAATCCTTTCGCTAAGACTGTTCTTGTGGAGTTTACAAAGTGATATTTGGAAGCCCATAGAGGGGTACGGTTAAAAAGGAAATTTCCTCACATAAAAACTGGAAAGAAGCTTTCTGAGAAACTGCTTTGTGTTTTGTTAATTCATCTCACAGTATTACAGCTCTACCCTCAAGAAGCCCTTCACTAAGACTGTTCTTCTGGAATTACCAAAGAGATATTTGGAAGCCCATAGAGCGCTATGGTGCAAAAGGAAATATCTTCAGTTAAAAACTGGAGAGAAGCTTTCTGAGAAACTTCTTTGTGTTCTGTTAATTCATGCACAGAGTTACAGCTTTCCTATCAAGAATCCTTTCGCTAAGACTGTTCTTGTGGAGTTTACAAAGTGATATTTGGAAGCCCATAGAGGGGTACGTTTAAAAAGGAAATTTCCTCACATAAAAACTGGAAAGAAGTTTTCTGAGAAACTGCTTTGTGTTCTGTTAATTCATCTCACAGAGTTACAGCTTACCCCTCAAGAAGCATTTCGCTAAGACTGTTCTTGTGGAATTTGCAATGTGATATTTGGAAGCCCATGGAGGGATATGGTGAAAAAGGAAATATCTTCAATTAAAAACTGGAAAGAAGCTTTCTGAGAAACTGCTTTGTTTTCTGTTAATTCATCTCACAGAGTTTCAGCTTTCCCCTCCAGAAGTCTTTCGCTAAGACGGTTCTCGTGGAATTTGCAAAGTGATATTTGGAAGCCGTGAGAGGGCTATGGTGTAAAAGGAAATGTCCTCGGATCAAAAATGGAAAGAAGCTTTCCAACAAACTGTTTTGTGTTCTGTTAATTTATCTGACAGAGTTTCAGCTTTCCCCTCAAGAAGCCGTTCGCTAAGACTGTTCTTGTGGAATTTGCAAAGTGATATTTGAAAGCCCGTCGAGGGCTATGGTGAAAAAGGAAATACCTTCAGTTAAAAACTGGAAAGAAACTTTCTGAGAAACTGCTTTGTATTCTGTTAATTCACCTCACAGAGTTTCAGCTTTCCCCTCTAGAAGCCTTTCGCTAAGACTGTTCTTGTGGAATTTGCAAAGTGATATTTGTAAGCCCATAGAAGTCGATGGTGAAAACGTAAATATCCTAAGATAAAAACTGAAAAGAACCATTCTGAGAAACTGCTTTGTGTTTTGTTAATTCATCTCACAGAGTTACAGGTTTCCCTTCAAGAAGCCTTTCGCTAAGACAGTTCTTGTGGAATATGCAAAGTGATATTTGGAAGCTCATAGTGACCTATAGTGAAAAAGGATATATCTTCAGTTAAAAACTGAAAAGAAGCTTTCTGAGAAACTGCTTTGTGATATATGACTTCCACTCACTGAGTTACAGCTGTATTTCGTAGAGCTGTTTGGCAGTCTTATTTCTGTGGAATCTGAGAACTGTTATTTCGGATCCCTTTGAAGACTGAAGGGCCAAAGGAAATATCCGTCGTTAAAGTTAGAAAGAAGCTTTCTGAGAAACTTCTTTGTGATTTGCGAATTCATTTCACAGAGTTACAGCTTTCCCCTCAAGAAGCCTTTCGCTAAGATTATTCTTGCACAATTTGAAAAATGATATTTGGAAGCCAATAGACGGCTATGGTGAAAACGAAATATCCTCCGATAAAAACTGGAAAGAAGCTTTCTGAGAAATTGCTTTGTGTTCTTTTAATTCATCTCACAGACTTACAGCTTTCCCCTCAGGAAGTCTTTCGCTAAGACTGTTCTTGTGGAATTTGAAATGTGATATTTGGTAGCCCAAAGAGCGCTATGGAGAAAAGGAAATATCTTCAGATAAAAACTGTAAAGAACATTCCTGAGAAACTGCTTTGTGTTCTGTTAATTCACCTAACAGAGTTACAGCTTTCCCCTCTAGAAGCCTTTCGCTAAGACTGTTCTTGCTGTATTTTCAAAGGGATATTTTGAAGCCCATAGAGGGCTACGGTGAAAAAGGATATAGCTTCAGTTAAAAACTGAAAGAGGCTTTCTGAGAAACGGTTTAGTATTATGTGACTTCCACTCACTGAGTTACAGCTCTATTTCCTAGAGCTGTTTGATAGCCTTATTTCTATGGAATCGGAGAACTGTTATTTTGGATCCCTTTGAAGACTATAGGGCAAAAGGAAATATCTGCCGCTAAAAGTGAGAAAGAAGCTTTCTGAGAAACTTCTCTGAGATCTGTTAATTCATCTCACAGAGTTACAGCATTCCACTCAAGAAGCCTTTCGCTAGGACTGTTCTTTTTGAATTTGCAAAGTGATATTTCGAAGCCCATAGACGGCTGTGGTGAAAAGGGAAATACCTTCAGTTAAAAAATGGAAAGAAGCTTTCTAAGAAACGGCTTTGTGTTCTGTTAATTCATCTCAAAGAGTTACAGCTTTACCCTCAAAAAGACTTTTGCTAAGACTCTTCTTGTGTAATACTCATAGTGATATTTGTAAGCCCTTATAGGGCTATGGTGAAAAAGGAAATATCCTAAGAAAAAAGCTGAAAAGAAGCTTTCTGAGAAACTGCTTTGTGTTCTGTTAATTCACCTCACAGAGTTACAGCTTTCCCCTTAAGAAGCCTTTTGGTAAGACTGTTCTTGTGGAATTTGCAGAGTGGTATTTGTAAGCCCATAGAGGGCTATGGTGAAAAAGGAAATATCCTAAGATAAAAACTGAAAAGAACATTTCTGAGAAACTGCTTTGTGATACGTGACTTCCACTCACTGAGTGAGAGCTATATGTCATAGAGCTGTTTGCTAACCTTATTTCTGTGGAATCTGAGAAGGGATAATTCGGTTCCCGTTGAAGACTATAGGGCCAAAGGAAATATCCGCCATAAACGTGAGAAAGAAGCTTTCTGAGAAACAGCTTTCTGATCTGTGAATTCATCCCACAGAGTTACAGCTTTCCCCTGAGGAAGCCTTTCGCTATGACTGTTCTTGTGGAATTTGCAACGTGACATTTCGAAGGCCATAGAGAGCTATGGTGGAAAGGAAATATCTTCGGTTTAAAACGGGAAAGAAGCTTTCTGAGACACTGCGTTGTGTTCTGTTAATTCATCTCACAAAGTTACAGCTTTCCCCTCACGAAGCCTTTCCCTAAGACTGTTCTTGTCCAATTTGGGAAGTGATATTTAGAAGCCTACAGAGGTCTACAGTGAAAAAGGAAATAACCTAAGATAAAAACTGAAAAGAAGCTTTCTGAAAAACTGCTTTGTGTTCTCTTAATTCATCTCACAGAGTTACAGCTTTCCTCTCAAGAATCCTTTCGCTAAGACTGTTCTTGTGCAATTTAGAACGTGATATTTAGAAGCCCATAGAGGGCTATGGAGAAAAAGGAAATGTCCTTAGATAAAAACTGGAAAGAAGCTTTCTGAGAAACTGCTTTGTGTTCTGTTAATTCATGCACAGAGTTACAGCTTTCCTATCAAGAATCCTTTCGCTAAGACTGTTTTTGTGGAGTTTACAAAGTGATATTTGGAAGCCCATAGAGGGGTACGTTTAAAAAGGAAATTTCCTCACATAAAAACTGGAAAGAAGTTTTCTGAGAAACTGCTTTGTGTTCTGTTAATTCATCTCACAGAGTTACAGCTTACCCCTCAAGAAGCATTTCGCTAAGACTGTTCTTGTGGAATTTGCAATGTGATATTTGGAAGCCCATGGAGGGATATGGTGAAAAAGGAAATATCTTCAATTAAAAACTGGAAAGAAGCTTTCTGAGAAACTGCTTTGTTTTCTGTTAATTCATCTCACAGAGTTTCAGCTTTCCCCTCCAGAAGTCTTTCGCTAAGACGGTTCTCGTGGAATTTGCAAAGTGATATTTGGAAGCCGTGAGAGGGCTATGGTGTAAAAGGAAATGTCCTCGGATCAAAAATGGAAAGAAGCTTTCCAACAAACTGTTTTGTGTTCTGTTAATTTATCTGACAGAGTTTCAGCTTTCCCCTCAAGAAGCCGTTCGCTAAGACTGTTCTTGTGGAATTTGCAAAGTGATATTTGAAAGCCCGTCGAGGGCTATGGTGAAAAAGGAAATACCTTCAGTTAAAAACTGGAAAGAAACTTTCTGAGAAACTGCTTTGTATTCTGTTAATTCACCTCACAGAGTTTCAGCTTTCCCCTCTAGAAGCCTTTCGCTAAGACTGTTCTTGTGGAATTTGCAAAGTGATATTTGTAAGCCCATAGAAGTCGATGGTGAAAACGTAAATATCCTAAGATAAAAACTGAAAAGAACCATTCTGAGAAACTGCTTTGTGTTTTGTTAATTCATCTCACAGAGTTACAGGTTTCCCTTCAAGAAGCCTTTCGCTAAGACAGTTCTTGTGGAATATGCAAAGTGATATTTGGAAGCTCATAGTGACCTATAGTGAAAAAGGATATATCTTCAGTTAAAAACTGAAAAGAAGCTTTCTGAGAAACTGCTTTGTGATATATGACTTCCACTCACTGAGTTACAGCTGTATTTCGTAGAGCTGTTTGGCAGTCTTATTTCTGTGGAATCTGAGAACTGTTATTTCGGATCCCTTTGAAGACTGAAGGGCCAAAGGAAATATCCGTCGTTAAAGTTAGAAAGAAGCTTTCTGAGAAACTTCTTTGTGATTTGCGAATTCATTTCACAGAGTTACAGCTTTCCCCTCAAGAAGCCTTTTGCTAAGATTATTCTTGCACAATTTGAAAAATGATATTTGGAAGCCAATAGACGGCTATGGTGAAAACGAAATATCCTCCGATAAAAACTGGAAAGAAGCTTTCTGAGAAATTGCTTTGTGTTCTTTTAATTCATCTCACAGACTTACAGCTTTCCCCTCAGGAAGTCTTTCGCTAAGACTGTTCTTGTGGAATTTGAAATGTGATATTTGGTAGCCCAAAGAGCGCTATGGAGAAAAGGAAATATCTTCAGATAAAAACTGTAAAGAACATTCCTGAGAAACTGCTTTGTGTTCTGTTAATTCACCTAACAGAGTTACAGCTTTCCCCTCTAGAAGCCTTTCGCTAAGACTGTTCTTGCTGTATTTTCAAAGGGATATTTTGAAGCCCATAGAGGGCTACGGTGAAAAAGGATATAGCTTCAGTTAAAAACTGAAAGAGGCTTTCTGAGAAACGGTTTAGTATTATGTGACTTCCACTCACTGAGTTACAGCTCTATTTCCTAGAGCTGTTTGATAGCCTTATTTCTATGGAATCAGAGAACTGTTATTTTGGATCCCTTTGAAGACTATAGGGCCAAAGGAAATATCTGCCGCTAAAAGTGAGAAAGAAGCTTTCTGAGAAACTTCTCTGAGATCTGTTAATTCATCTCACAGAGTTACAGCATTCCACTCAAGAAGCCTTTCGCTAGGACTGTTCTTTTTGAATTTGCAAAGTGATATTTCGAAGCCCATAGACGGCTGTGGTGAAAAGGGAAATACCTTCAGTTAAAAAATGGAAAGAAGCTTTCTAAGAAACTGCTTTGTGTTCTGTTAATTCATCTCAAAGAGTTACAGCTTTACCCTCAAAAAGACTTTTGCTAAGACTCTTCTTGTGTAATACTCATAGTGATATTTGTAAGCCCTTATAGGGCTATGGTGAAAAAGGAAATATCCTAAGAAAAAAGCTGAAAAGAAGCTTTCTGAGAAACTGCTTTGTGTTCTGTTAATTCACCTCACAGAGTTACAGCTTTCCCCTTAAGAAGCCTTTTGGTAAGACTGTTCTTGTGGAATTTGCAGAGTGGTATTTGTAAGCCCATAGAGGGCTATGGTGAAAAAGGAAATATCCTAAGATAAAAACTGAAAAGAACATTTCTGAGAAACTGCTTTGTGATACGTGACTTCCACTCACTGAGTGAGAGCTATATGTCATAGAGCTGTTTGCTAACCTTATTTCTGTGGAATCTGAGAAGGGATAATTCGGTTCCCTTTGAAGACTATAGGGCCAAGGGAAATATCCGCCCTAAAAGTGAGAAAGAAGCTTTCTGAGAAACAGCTTTCTGATCTGTGAATTCATCCCACAGAGTTACAGCTTTCCCCTGAGGAAGCCTTTCGCTATGACTGTTCTTGTGGAATTTGCAACGTGACATTTCGAAGGCCATAGAGAGCTATGGTGAAAAGGAAATATCTTCGGTTTAAAACGGGAAAGAAGCTTTCTGAGACACTGCGTTGTGTTCTGTTAATTCATCTCACAAAGTTACAGCTTTCCCCTCACGAAGCCTTTCCCTAAGACTGTTCTTGTCGAATTTGGGAAGTGATATTTAGAAGACTACAGAGGTCTACAGTGAAAAAGGAAATAACCTAAGATAAAAACTGAAAAGAAGCTTTCTGAAAAACTGCTTTGTGTTCTCTTAATTCATCTCACAGAGTTACAGCTTTCCTCTCAAGAATCCTTTCGCTAAGACTGTTCTTGTGCAATTTAGAACGTGATATTTAGAAGCCCATAGAGGGCTATGGAGAAAAAGGAAATGTCCTTAGATAAAAACTGGAAAGAAGCTTTCTGAGAAACTGCTTTGTGTTCTGTTAATTCATCTCACAGAGTTACAGCTTTCCCCTCGAGAAGCCTTTCTCTATGACTGTTCTTGTGTAATTCGCAAGGTAATATTTGGAAGCCCATATAGGGTTATGGTGAAAAAAGGAATATCTTCAGTTAGAAACTGTATAGAAGCTTTCCGAGAAACTGCTTTGTTTTCTGTTAATTCATCTCACAGAGTTACAGCTTTCCCCTCAAGAAGTCTTTCGTTAAGACTGTTCTTGTGGAATTTGCAAAGTGAAATTTGGAAGCCCATAGAGGGCTATGGTGAAAAAGGAAATGTCCTCAGATGAAAACTAGAAAGAAGCTTCTTGAGAAACTACTTTGTGTTCCGTTAATTCATCTCACACAGTTACAGCTTTGCCCTCCAGAAACCGTTCATTAAGACCGTTCTTGTGGAATTTTCAAAGTGATATTTGGAAACACATAGGGGGCTATGGTGAAAAAGGAAATATCTTCAGTTATAAACTGGAAAGAAATTTTCTGAGAAACTGCTTTGTGTTCTGTTAATTCATCCGACAGTGTTACACCTTTCCCCTCAAGAAGCATTCCGCTAAGACTGTTCTTGTGGAATTTGCAAAGTGACATTTGGAAGCCCATAGAGGGCTGTGGTGAAAAAGAAATTTCCTAAGATAAGAACTGAAAAGAAGCTTTCTGAGAAACGACTTTGTGTTCTGTTAATTCATCTTATAGAATTACAGCTTTCCCCTCAAGAAGTCGTTCAGTAAGACTGTTCTTGTGGAATTTGCAAAGTGATATTTGGAAGCCCATAGAGGACCATGGTGTAAAGGAAATATCTTCAGATAAAAACTGGAAAGTAGCTTTCTGAGAAATTGCTTTGTGTTCTGTTAATTCATCTCACAGAATTACGGCTTTCCCCTCAAGAAAACTTTCGCGAAAGCTGTTTTTGTGGAGTTTGGAAAAAGGTATATGGAAAACCATAGAGATCTATGGTTAAAAAGAAAATATCCTAAGATAAAAACTGAAAAGAAAATTTCTGAGAAACTGCTTTGTGTTCTCTGAATTCATCTCACAGACTTACAGCTTTCCCCTCAAGAAACCGTTCACTAAGACTGTTCTCGTGGATTTTGCAAAGTGATATTTGGAAGCCCATAGAGTGCTATGGGGAAAAAGGAAATATCTTCAGTTAAAAAGTGGAAAGAACGTTTCTGAGAAACTGCTTTGTGTTCTGTTAATCCATCTCACAGAGGTACAGCATTCCCCTCAAGAAGTCGTTTACTAAGACTGTTCTTGTGAAATTTCCGAAGTGATATTTGGAAGTGCTTAGAGAACTATGGTGAAAAAGGAAATATCATAAGATAAAAACTGAAAAGAAGCTTTCTGAGAAACTGCTTTGTGTTTTGTTAATTCATCACAGAGAGTTACAGCTTTCCGAACAAAAAGCCATTCACTAAGACTGATCTTGTGTTATTTTCAAATTGATATTTGGAAGCCCATAGAGGGCTATGGTGAAAAGGGAAATATCTTCAGTTAAAAACTGGAAAGAAGCTTTCTGAGAAACGGTTTTGTGTTCTCTTAGTTCATCTCACAGAGTTAGAGCTTTCCCCTCAAGAAGCCTTTCACCAAGACTGTTCTTGTGGAATTTCCAAAGTGGTCTTTGGAAGTCCATACGTCGCTATGGTGAAAAAGGATATAGCTTCAGTTAAAAAGTGAAAAGAAGCTTTCCGAGGAACTGCTTTGTGATATGTGATTTCCTGTCACTGAGAAACAGCTGTATTTCGTAGAACTGTTGGCTAGGCTTATTTCTGTGGAATCTGAGAAATGTTACTTCGGATCTCTTTGAAGACTATAGGTCCAAAGGAAATATCCGCCACTAAAAGTGTGAAAGAAGCTTTCTGAGAAACTTCTTTGAGTTCTGTGAATTGATCTCACAGAGCTACAGTTTCCCCTCAAGAGGCCTTTCGCTAAGACTGTTCTCGTGGAATTTGCAAAGTGATATTTGGAAAACAATAGAGGGCTATGGTGAAAAAGGAAATATCCTAAGATAAAAACTGAAAAGAAGCTTTTTGAGAAACTGTTTTGCGTACCGTTAATTCATCTCACAGAGTTATAGCTTTCCCCTCAAGAAGCCGTTCATTAAGACTGTTGTTGTGAAATTTGCAAAATGATATTTGGAAGCTCATAGAGGGCTATGGTGAAAATGGAAATATCTTCAGTTAAAAACTGGAGAGAAGCTTTCTGAGAAACTGCTTTGTGTTCTGTTAATTCATACACAGAGTTACACCTTTCCTATCACGAATCCTTTCGCTAAGACTGTTCTTGTGGAGTTTACAAAGTGATATTTGGAAGCCCATAGAGGGGTACGGTTAAAAAGGAAATTTCCTCACATAAAAACTGGAAAGAAGCTTTCTGAGAAACTGCTTTGTGTTTTGTTAATTCATCTCACAGTATTACAGCTCTACCCTCAAGAAGCCCTTCACTAAGACTGTTCTTCTGGAATTACCAAAGAGATATTTGGAAGCCCATAGAGCGCTATGGTGAAAAAGGAAATATCTTCAGTTAAAAACTGGAGAGAAGCTTTCTGAGAAACTTCTTTGTGTTCTGTTAATTCATGCACAGAGTTACAGCTTTCCTATCAAGAATCCTTTTGCTAAGACTGTTCTTGTGGAGTTTACAAAGTGATATTTGGAAGCCCATAGAGGGGTATGTTTAAAAAGGAAATTTCCTCACATAAAAACTGGAAAGAAGTTTTCTGAGAAACTGCTTTGTGTTCTGTTAATTCATCTCACAGAGTTACAGCTTACCCCTCAAGAAGCATTTCGCTAAGACTGTTCTTGTGGAATTTGCAATGTGATATTTGGAAGCCCATGGAGGGATATGGTGAAAAAGGAAATATCTTCAATTAAAAACTGGAAAGAAGCTTTCTGAGAAACTGCTTTGTTTTCTGTTAATTCATCTCACAGAGTTTCAGCTTTCCCCTCCAGAAGTCTTTCACTAAGACGGTTCTCGTGGAATTTGCAAAGTGATATTTGGAAGCCGTGAGAGGGCTATGGTGTAAAAGGAAATGTCCTCGGATCAAAAATGGAAAGAAGCTTTCCAACAAACTGTTTTGTGTTCTGTTAATTTATCTGACAGAGTTTCAGCTTTCCCCTCAAGAAGCCGTTCGCTAAGACTGTTCTTGTGGAATTTGCAAAGTGATATTTGAAAGCCCGTCGAGGGCTATGGTGAAAAAGGAAATACCTTCTGTTAAAAACTGGAAAGAAACCTTCTGAGAAACTGCTTTTATTCTTTTAATTCACCTCACAGAGTTTCAGCTTTCCCCTCTAGAAGCCTTTCGCTAAGACTGTTCTTGTGGAATTTGCAAAGTGATATATGTAAGCCCATAGAAGTCGATGGTGAAAACGTAAATATCCTAAGATAAAAACTGAAAAGAACCATTCTGAGAAACTTCTTTGTGTTTTGTTAATTCATCTCACAAATTTACAGGTTTCCCTTCAAGAAGCCTTTCGCTAAGACAGTTCTTGAGATATATGCAAAGTGATATTTGGAAGCTCATAGTGACCTATTGTGAAAAAGGATATATCTTCAGTTAAAAACTGAAAAGAAGCTTTCTGAGAAACTGCTTTGTGATATATGACTTCCACTCACGGAGTTACAGCTGTATTTCGTAGAGCTGTTTGGCAGTCTTATTTCTGTGGAATCTGAGAACTGTTATTTCGGATCCCTTTGAAGACTGAAGGGCCAAAGGAAATATCCGTCGTTAAAGTTAGAAAGAAGCTTTCTGAGAAAGTTCTTTGTGATTTGCGAATTCATTTCACAGAGTTACAGCTTTCCCCTCAAGAAAACTTTCGCTAAGATTATTCTTGCACAATTTGAAAAATGATATTTGGAAGCCAATAGACGGCTATGGTGAAAACGAAATATCCTCCGATAAAAACTGGAAAGAAGCTTTCTGAGAAATTGCTTTGTGTTCTTTTAATTCATCTCACAGACTTACAGCTTTCCCCGCAGGAAGTCTTTCGCTAAGACTGTTCTTGTGGAATTTGAAATGTGATATTTGGTAGCCCAAAGAGCGCTATGGAGAAAAGGAAATATCTTCAGATAAAAACTGTAAAGAACATTCCTGAGAAACTGCTTTGTGTTCTGTTAATTCACCTAACAGAGTTACAGCTTTCCCCTCTAGAAGCCTTTCGCTAAGACTGTTCTTGCTGTATTTTCAAAGGGATATTTTGAAGCCCATAGAGGGCTACGGTGAAAAAGGATATAGCTTCATTTAAAAACTGAAAGAGGCTTTCTGAGAAACGGTTTAGTATTATGTGACTTCCACTCACTGAGTTACAGCTCTATTTCCTAGAGCTGTTTGATAGCCTTATTTCTATGGAATCGGAGAACTGTTATTTTGGATCCCTTTGAAGACTATAGGGCCAAAGGAACTATCTGCTGCTAAAAGTGAGAAAGAAGCTTTCTGAGAAACTTCTCTGAGATCTGTTAATTCATCTCACAGAGTTACAGCATTCCACTCAAGAAGCCTTTCGCTAGGACTGTTCTTTTTGAATTTGCAAAGTGATATTTCGAAGCCCATAGACGGCTGTGGTGAAAAGGGAAATACCTTCAGTTAAAAAATGGAAAGAAGCTTTCTAAGAAACTGCTTTGTGTTCTGTTAATTCATCTCAAAGAGTTACAGCTTTACCCTCAAAAAGACTTTTGCTAAGACTCTTCTTGTGTAATACTCATAGTGATATTTGTAAGCCCTTATAGGGCTATGGTGAAAAAGGAAATATCCTAAGAAAAAAGCTGAAAAGAAGCTTTCTGAGAAACTGCTTTGTGTTCTGTTAATTCACCTCACAGAGTTACAGCTTTCCCCTTAAGAAGCCTTTTGTTAAGACTGTTCTTGTGGAATTTGCAGAGTGGTATTTGTAAGCCCATAGAGGGCTATGGTGAAAAAGGAAATATCCTAAGATAAAAACTGAAAAGAACATTTCTGAGAAACTGCTTTGTGATATGTGACTTCCACTCACTGAGTGAGAGCTATATGTCATAGAGCTGTTTGCTAACCTTATTTCTGTGGAATCTGAGAAGGGATAATTCGGTTCCCGTTGAAGACTATAGGGCCAAAGGAAATATCCGCCATAAACGTGAGAAAGAAGCTTTCTGAGAAACAGCTTTCTGATCTGTGAATCCATCCCACAGAGTTACAGCTTTCCCCTGAGGAAGCCTTTCGCTATGACTGTTCTTGTGGAATTTGCAACGTGACATTTCGAAGGCCATAGAGAGCTATGGTGAAAAGGAAATATCTTCGGTTTAAAACGGGAAAGAAGCTCTCTGAGACACTGCGTTGTGTTCTGTTAATTCATCTCACAAAGTTACAGCTTTCCCCTCACGAAGCCTGTCCCTAAGACTGTTCTTGTCGAATTTGGGAAGTGATATTTAGAAGCCTACAGAGGTCTACAGTGAAAAAGGAAATAACCTAAGATAAAAACTGAAAAGAAGCTTTCTGAAAAACTGCTTTGTGTTCTCTTAATTCATCTCACAGAGTTACAGCTTTCCTCTCAAGAATCCTTTCGCTAAGACTGTTCTTGTGCAATTTAGAATGTGATATTTAGAAGCCCATAGAGGGCTATGGAGAAAAAGGAAATGTCCTTAGATAAAAACTGGAAAGAAGCTTTCTGAGAAACTGCTTTGTGTTCTGTTAATTCATCTCACAGAGTTACAGCTTTCCCCTCGAGAAGCATTTCTCTATGACTGCTCTTGTGTAATTCGCAAAGTAATATTTGGAAGCCCATATAGGGTTATGGTGAAAAAAGGAATATCTTCAGTTAGAAACTGTATAGAAGCTTTCTGAGAAACTGCTTTGTTTTCTGTTAATTCATCTCACAGAGTTACAGCTTTCCCCTCAAGAAGTCTTTCGTTAAGACTGTTCTTGTGGAATTTGCAAAGTGAAATTTGGAAGCCCATAGAGGGCTATGGTGAAAAAGGAAATGTCCTCAGATGAAAACTAGAAAGAAGCTTCTTGAGAAACTACTTTGTGTTCCGTTAATTCATCTCACACAGTTACAGCTTTGCCCTCCAGAAACCGTTCATTAAGACCGTTCTTGTGGAATTTTCAAAGTGCTAATTGGAAACCCATAGGGGGCTATGGTGAAAAAGGAAATATCTTCAGTTATAAACTGGAAAGAAGATTTCTGAGAAACTGCTTTGTGTTCTGTTAATTCATCTGACAGTGTTACACCTTTCCCCTCAAGAAGCATTCCGCTAAGACTGTTCTTGTGGAATTTGGGAAGTGATATTTAGAAGCCTACAGAGGTCTACAGTGAAAAAGGAAATAACCTAAGATAAAAACTGAAAATAAGCTTTCTGAAAAACTGCTTTGTGTTCTCTTAATTCATCTCACAGAGTTACAGCTTTCCTCTCAAGAATCCTTTCGCTAAGACTGTTCTTGTGCAATTTAGAACGTGATATTTAGAAGCCCATAGAGGGCTATGGAGAAAAAGGAAATGTCCTTAGATAAAAACTGGAAAGAAGCTTTCTGAGAAACTTCTTTGTGTTCTGTTAATTCATGCACAGTGTTACATCTTTCCTATCAAAAATTCTTTCGCTAAGACTGTTCTTGTGGAGTTTACAAAGTGATATTTGGAAGCCCATAGTGGGGTACTTTTAAAAAGGAAATTTCCTCACATAAAAACTGGAAAGGAGTTTTCTGAGAAACTGCTTTGTGTTCTGTTAATTCATCTCACAGAGTTACAGCTTACCCCTCAAGAAGCATTTCGCTAAGACTGTTCTTGTGGAATTTGCAATGTGATATTTGGAAGCCCATGGAGGGATATGGTGAAAAAGGAAATATCTTCAATTAAAAACTGGAAATAAGCTTTCTGAGAAACTGCTTTGTTTTCTGTTAATTCATCTCACAGAGTTTCAGCTTTCCCCTCCAGAAGTCTTTCGCTAAGACGGTTCTCGTGGAATTTGCAAAGTGATATTTGGAAGCCGTGAGAGGGCTATGGTGTAAAAGGAAATGTCCTCGGATCAAAAATGGAAAGAAGCTTTCCAACAAACTGTTTTGTATTCTGTTAATTTATCTGACAGTGTTTCAGCTTTCCCCTCAAGAAGCCGTTCGCTAAGACTGTTCTTGTGGAATTTGCAAAGTGATATTTGAAAGCCCGTCGAGGGCTATGGTGAAAAAGGAAATACCTTCAGTTAAACACTGGAAAGAAACTTTCTGAGAAACTGCTTTGTATTCTGTTAATTCACCTCACAGAATTTCAGCTTTCCCCTCTAGAAGCCTTTCGCTAAGACTGTTCTTGTGGAATTTGCAAAGTGATATTTGTAAGCCCATAGAAGTCGATGGTGAAAACGTAAATATCCTAAGATAAAAACTGAAAAGAACCATTCTGAGAAACTGCTTTGTGTTTTGTTAATTCATCTCACAGAGTTACAGGTTTCCCTTCAAGAAGCCTTTCGCTAAGACAGTTCTTGTGGAATATGCAAAGTGATATTTGGAAGCTCATAGTGACCTATAGTGAAAAAGGATATATCTTCAGTTAAAAACTGAAAAGAAGCTTTCTGAGAAACTGCTTTGTGATATATGACTTCCACTCACGGAGTTACAGCTGTATTTCGTAGAGCTGTTTGGCAGTCTTATTTCTGTGGAATCTGAGAACTGTTATTTCGGATCCCTTTGAAGACTGAAGGGCCAAAGGAAATATCCGTCGTTAAAGTTAGAAAGAAGCTTTCTGAGAAACTTCTTTGTGATTTGCGAATTCATTTCACAGAGTTACAGCTTTCCCCTCAAGAAGCCTTTCGCTAAGATTATTCTTGCACAATTTGAAAAATGATATTTGGAAGCCAATAGACGGCTATGGTGAAAACGAAGTATCCTCCGATAAAAACTGGAAAGAAGCTTTCTGAGAAATTGCTTTGTGTTCTTTTAATTCATCTCACAGACTTACAGCTTTCCCCTCAGGAAGTCTTTCGCTAAGACTGTTCTTGTGGAATTTGAAATGTGATATTTGGTAGCCCAAAGAGCGCTATGGAGAAAAGGAAATATCTTCAGATAAAAACTGTAAAGAACATTCCTGAGAAACTGCTTTGTGTTCTGTTAATTCACCTAACAGAGTTACAGCTTTCCCCTCTAGAAGCCTTTCGCTAAGACTGTTCTTGCTGTATTTTCAAAGGGATATTTTGAAGCCCATAGAGGGCTACGGTGAAAAAGGATATAGCTTCAGTTAAAAACTGAAAGAGGCTTTCTGAGAAACGGTTTAGTATTATGTGACTTCCACTCACTGAGTTACAGCTCTATTTCCTAGAGCTGTTTGATAGCCTTATTTCTATGGAATCGGAGAACTGTTATTTTGGATCCCTTTGAAGACTATAGGGCCAAAGGAAATATCTGCCGCTAAAAGTGAGAAAGAAGCTTTCTGAGAAACTTCTCTGAGATCTGTTAATTCATCTCACAGAGTTACAGCATTCCACTCAAGAAGCCTTTCGCTAGGACTGTTCTTTTTGAATTTGCAAAGTGATATTTCGAAGCCCATAGACGGCTGTGGTGAAAAGGGAAATACCTTCAGTTAAAAAATGGAAAGAAGCTTTCTAAGAAACTGCTTTGTGTTCTGTTAATTCATCTCAAAGAGTTACAGCTTTACCCTCAAAAAGACTTTTGCTAAGACTCTTCTTGTGTAATACTCATAGTGATATTTGTAAGCCCTTATAGGGCTATGGTGAAAAAGGAAATATCCTAAGAAAAAAGCTGAAAAGAAGCTTTCTGAGAAACTGCTTTGTGTTCTGTTAATTCACCTCACAGAGTTACAGCTTTCCCCTTAAGAAGCCTTTTGGTAAGACTGTTCTTGTGGAATTTGCAGAGTGGTATTTGTAAGCCCATAGAGGGCTATGGTGAAAAAGGAAATATCCTAAGATAAAAACTGAAAAGAACATTTCTGAGAAACTGCTTTGTGATACGTGACTTCCACTCACTGAGTGAGAGCTATATGTCATAGAGCTGTTTGCTAACCTTATTTCTGTGGAATCTGAGAAGGGATAATTCGGTTCCCTTTGAAGACTATAGGGCCAAGGGAAATATCCGCCCTAAAAGTGAGAAAGAAGCTTTCTGAGAAACAGCTTTCTGATCTGTGAATTCATCCCACAGAGTTACAGCTTTCCCCTGAGGAAGCCTTTCGCTATGACTGTTCTTGTGGAATTTGCAACGTGACATTTCGAAGGCCATAGAGAGCTATGGTGAAAAGGAAATATCTTCGGTTTAAAACGGGAAAGAAGCTTTCTGAGACACTGCGTTGTGTTCTGTTAATTCATCTCACAAAGTTACAGCTTTCCCCTCACGAAGCCTTTCCCTAAGACTGTTCTTGTCGAATTTGGGAAGTGATATTTAGAAGCCTACAGAGGTCTACAGTGAAAAAGGAAATAACCTAAGATAAAAACTGAAAATAAGCTTTCTGAAAAACTGCTTTGTGTTCTGTTAATTCATCTCACAGAGTTACAGCTTTCCCCTCGAGAAGCCTTTCTCTATGACTGTTCTTGTGTAATTCGCAAGGTAATATTTGGAAGCCCATATAGGGTTATGGTGAAAAAAGGAATATCTTCAGTTAGAAACTGTATAGAAGCTTTCCGAGAAACTGCTTTGTTTTCTGTTAATTCATCTCACAGAGTTACAGCTTTCCCCTCAAGAAGTCTTTCGTTAAGACTGTTCTTGTGGAATTTGCAAAGTGAAATTTGGAAGCCCATAGAGGGCTATGGTGAAAAAGGAAATGTCCTCAGATGAAAACTAGAAAGAAGCTTCTTGAGAAACTACTTTGTGTTCCGTTAATTCATCTCACACAGTTACAGCTTTGCCCTCCAGAAACCGTTCATTAAGACCGTTCTTGTGGAATTTTCAAAGTGATATTTGGAAACACATAGGGGGCTATGGTGAAAAAGGAAATATCTTCAGTTATAAACTGGAAAGAAGTTTTCTGAGAAACTGCTTTGTGTTCTGTTAATTCATCCGACAGTGTTACACCTTTCCCCTCAAGAAGCATTCCGCTAAGACTGTTCTTGTGGAATTTGCAAAGTGACATTTGGAAGCCCATAGAGGGCTGTGGTGAAAAAGAAATTTCCTAAGATAAGAACTGAAAAGAAGCTTTCTGAGAAACGACTTTGTGTTCTGTTAATTCATCTTATAGAATTACAGCTTTCCCCTCAAGAAGTCGTTCAGTAAGACTGTTCTTGTGGAATTTGCAAAGTGATATTTGGAAGCCCATAGAGGACCATGGTGTAAAGGAAATATCTTCAGATAAAAACTGGAAAGTAGCTTTCTGAGAAATTGCTTTGTGTTCTGTTAATTCATCTCACAGAATTACGGCTTTCCCCTCAAGAAAACTTTCGCGAAAGCTGTTTTTGTGGAGTTTGGAAAAAGGTATATGGAAAACCATAGAGATCTATGGTTAAAAAGAAAATATCCTAAGATAAAAACTGAAAAGAAAATTTCTGAGAAACTGCTTTGTGTTCTCTGAATTCATCTCACAGACTTACAGCTTTCCCCTCAAGAAACCGTTCACTAAGACTGTTCTCGTGGATTTTGCAAAGTGATATTTGGAAGCCCATAGAGTGCTATGGGGAAAAAGGAAATATCTTCAGTTAAAAAGTGGAAAGAACGTTTCTGAGAAACTGCTTTGTGTTCTGTTAATCCATCTCACAGAGGTACAGCATTCCCCTCAAGAAGTCGTTTACTAAGACTGTTCTTGTGAAATTTCCGAAGTGATATTTGGAAGTGCTTAGAGAACTATGGTGAAAAAGGAAATATCATAAGATAAAAACTGAAAAGAAGCTTTCTGAGAAACTGCTTTGTGTTTTGTTAATTCATCACAGAGAGTTACAGCTTTCCGAACAAAAAGCCATTCACTAAGACTGATCTTGTGTTATTTTCAAATTGATATTTGGAAGCCCATAGAGGGCTATGGTGAAAAGGGAAATATCTTCAGTTAAAAACTGGAAAGAAGCTTTCTGAGAAACGGTTTTGTGTTCTCTTAGTTCATCTCACAGAGTTACAGCTTTCCCCTCAAGAAGCCTTTCACCAAGACTGTTCTTGTGGAATTTCCAAAGTGGTCTTTGGAAGTCCATACGTCGCTATGGTGAAAAAGGATATAGCTTCAGTTAAAAAGTGAAAAGAAGCTTTCCGAGGAACTGCTTTGTGATATGTGATTTCCTGTCACTGAGAAACAGCTGTATTTCGTAGAACTGTTGGCTAGGCTTATTTCTGTGGAATCTGAGAAATGTTACTTCGGATCTCTTTGAAGACTATAGGTCCAAAGGAAATATCCGCCACTAAAAGTGTGAAAGAAGCTTTCTGAGAAACTTCTTTGAGTTCTGTGAATTGATCTCACAGAGCTACAGTTTCCCCTCAAGAGGCCTTTCGCTAAGACTGTTCTCGTGGAATTTGCAAAGTGATATTTGGAAAACAATAGAGGGCTATGGTGAAAAAGGAAATATCCTAAGATAAAAACTGAAAAGAAGCTTTTTGAGAAACTGTTTTGCGTACCGTTAATTCATCTCACAGAGTTATAGCTTTCCCCTCAAGAAGCCGTTCATTAAGACTGTTGTTGTGAAATTTGCAAAATGATATTTGGAAGCTCATAGAGGGCTATGGTGAAAATGGAAATATCTTCAGTTAAAAACTGGAGAGAAGCTTTCTGAGAAACTGCTTTGTGTTCTGTTAATTCATACACAGAGTTACACCTTTCCTATCACGAATCCTTTCGCTAAGACTGTTCTTGTGGAGTTTACAAAGTGATATTTGGAAGCCCATAGAGGGGTACGGTTAAAAAGGAAATTTCCTCACATAAAAACTGGAAAGAAGCTTTCTGAGAAACTGCTTTGTGTTTTGTTAATTCATCTCACAGTATTACAGCTCTACCCTCAAGAAGCCCTTCACTAAGACTGTTCTTCTGGAATTACCAAAGAGATATTTGGAAGCCCATAGAGCGCTATGGTGAAAAAGGAAATATCTTCAGTTAAAAACTGGAGAGAAGCTTTCTGAGAAACTTCTTTGTGTTCTGTTAATTCATGCACAGAGTTACAGCTTTCCTATCAAGAATCCTTTTGCTAAGACTGTTCTTGTGGAGTTTACAAAGTGATATTTGGAAGCCCATAGAGGGGTATGTTTAAAAAGGAAATTTCCTCACATAAAAACTGGAAAGAAGTTTTCTGAGAAACTGCTTTGTGTTCTGTTAATTCATCTCACAGAGTTACAGCTTACCCCTCAAGAAGCATTTCGCTAAGACTGTTCTTGTGGAATTTGCAATGTGATATTTGGAAGCCCATGGAGGGATATGGTGAAAAAGGAAATATCTTCAATTAAAAACTGGAAAGAAGCTTTCTGAGAAACTGCTTTGTTTTCTGTTAATTCATCTCACAGAGTTTCAGCTTTCCCCTCCAGAAGTCTTTCACTAAGACGGTTCTCGTGGAATTTGCAAAGTGATATTTGGAAGCCGTGAGAGGGCTATGGTGTAAAAGGAAATGTCCTCGGATCAAAAATGGAAAGAAGCTTTCCAACAAACTGTTTTGTGTTCTGTTAATTTATCTGACAGAGTTTCAGCTTTCCCCTCAAGAAGCCGTTCGCTAAGACTGTTCTTGTGGAATTTGCAAAGTGATATTTGAAAGCCCGTCGAGGGCTATGGTGAAAAAGGAAATACCTTCTGTTAAAAACTGGAAAGAAACCTTCTGAGAAACTGCTTTTATTCTTTTAATTCACCTCACAGAGTTTCAGCTTTCCCCTCTAGAAGCCTTTCGCTAAGACTGTTCTTGTGGAATTTGCAAAGTGATATATGTAAGCCCATAGAAGTCGATGGTGAAAACGTAAATATCCTAAGATAAAAACTGAAAAGAACCATTCTGAGAAACTTCTTTGTGTTTTGTTAATTCATCTCACAAATTTACAGGTTTCCCTTCAAGAAGCCTTTCGCTAAGACAGTTCTTGAGATATATGCAAAGTGATATTTGGAAGCTCATAGTGACCTATTGTGAAAAAGGATATATCTTCAGTTAAAAACTGAAAAGAAGCTTTCTGAGAAACTGCTTTGTGATATATGACTTCCACTCACGGAGTTACAGCTGTATTTCGTAGAGCTGTTTGGCAGTCTTATTTCTGTGGAATCTGAGAACTGTTATTTCGGATCCCTTTGAAGACTGAAGGGCCAAAGGAAATATCCGTCGTTAAAGTTAGAAAGAAGCTTTCTGAGAAAGTTCTTTGTGATTTGCGAATTCATTTCACAGAGTTACAGCTTTCCCCTCAAGAAAACTTTCGCTAAGATTATTCTTGCACAATTTGAAAAATGATATTTGGAAGCCAATAGACGGCTATGGTGAAAACGAAATATCCTCCGATAAAAACTGGAAAGAAGCTTTCTGAGAAATTGCTTTGTGTTCTTTTAATTCATCTCACAGACTTACAGCTTTCCCCGCAGGAAGTCTTTCGCTAAGACTGTTCTTGTGGAATTTGAAATGTGATATTTGGTAGCCCAAAGAGCGCTATGGAGAAAAGGAAATATCTTCAGATAAAAACTGTAAAGAACATTCCTGAGAAACTGCTTTGTGTTCTGTTAATTCACCTAACAGAGTTACAGCTTTCCCCTCTAGAAGCCTTTCGCTAAGACTGTTCTTGCTGTATTTTCAAAGGGATATTTTGAAGCCCATAGAGGGCTACGGTGAAAAAGGATATAGCTTCATTTAAAAACTGAAAGAGGCTTTCTGAGAAACGGTTTAGTATTATGTGACTTCCACTCACTGAGTTACAGCTCTATTTCCTAGAGCTGTTTGATAGCCTTATTTCTATGGAATCGGAGAACTGTTATTTTGGATCCCTTTGAAGACTATAGGGCCAAAGGAACTATCTGCTGCTAAAAGTGAGAAAGAAGCTTTCTGAGAAACTTCTCTGAGATCTGTTAATTCATCTCACAGAGTTACAGCATTCCACTCAAGAAGCCTTTCGCTAGGACTGTTCTTTTTGAATTTGCAAAGTGATATTTCGAAGCCCATAGACGGCTGTGGTGAAAAGGGAAATACCTTCAGTTAAAAAATGGAAAGAAGCTTTCTAAGAAACTGCTTTGTGTTCTGTTAATTCATCTCAAAGAGTTACAGCTTTACCCTCAAAAAGACTTTTGCTAAGACTCTTCTTGTGTAATACTCATAGTGATATTTGTAAGCCCTTATAGGGCTATGGTGAAAAAGGAAATATCCTAAGAAAAAAGCTGAAAAGAAGCTTTCTGAGAAACTGCTTTGTGTTCTGTTAATTCACCTCACAGAGTTACAGCTTTCCCCTTAAGAAGCCTTTTGTTAAGACTGTTCTTGTGGAATTTGCAGAGTGGTATTTGTAAGCCCATAGAGGGCTATGGTGAAAAAGGAAATATCCTAAGATAAAAACTGAAAAGAACATTTCTGAGAAACTGCTTTGTGATATGTGACTTCCACTCACTGAGTGAGAGCTATATGTCATAGAGCTGTTTGCTAACCTTATTTCTGTGGAATCTGAGAAGGGATAATTCGGTTCCCGTTGAAGACTATAGGGCCAAAGGAAATATCCGCCATAAACGTGAGAAAGAAGCTTTCTGAGAAACAGCTTTCTGATCTGTGAATCCATCCCACAGAGTTACAGCTTTCCCCTGAGGAAGCCTTTCGCTATGACTGTTCTTGTGGAATTTGCAACGTGACATTTCGAAGGCCATAGAGAGCTATGGTGAAAAGGAAATATCTTCGGTTTAAAACGGGAAAGAAGCTCTCTGAGACACTGCGTTGTGTTCTGTTAATTCATCTCACAAAGTTACAGCTTTCCCCTCACGAAGCCTGTCCCTAAGACTGTTCTTGTCGAATTTGGGAAGTGATATTTAGAAGCCTACAGAGGTCTACAGTGAAAAAGGAAATAACCTAAGATAAAAACTGAAAAGAAGCTTTCTGAAAAACTGCTTTGTGTTCTCTTAATTCATCTCACAGAGTTACAGCTTTCCTCTCAAGAATCCTTTCGCTAAGACTGTTCTTGTGCAATTTAGAATGTGATATTTAGAAGCCCATAGAGGGCTATGGAGAAAAAGGAAATGTCCTTAGATAAAAACTGGAAAGAAGCTTTCTGAGAAACTGCTTTGTGTTCTGTTAATTCATCTCACAGAGTTACAGCTTTCCCCTCGAGAAGCATTTCTCTATGACTGCTCTTGTGTAATTCGCAAAGTAATATTTGGAAGCCCATATAGGGTTATGGTGAAAAAAGGAATATCTTCAGTTAGAAACTGTATAGAAGCTTTCTGAGAAACTGCTTTGTTTTCTGTTAATTCATCTCACAGAGTTACAGCTTTCCCCTCAAGAAGTCTTTCGTTAAGACTGTTCTTGTGGAATTTGCAAAGTGAAATTTGGAAGCCCATAGAGGGCTATGGTGAAAAAGGAAATGTCCTCAGATGAAAACTAGAAAGAAGCTTCTTGAGAAACTACTTTGTGTTCCGTTAATTCATCTCACACAGTTACAGCTTTGCCCTCCAGAAACCGTTCATTAAGACCGTTCTTGTGGAATTTTCAAAGTGCTATTTGGAAACCCATAGGGGGCTATGGTGAAAAAGGAAATATCTTCAGTTATAAACTGGAAAGAAGATTTCTGAGAAACTGCTTTGTGTTCTGTTAATTCATCTGACAGTGTTACACCTTTCCCCTCAAGAAGCATTCCGCTAAGACTGTTCTTGTGGAATTTGGGAAGTGATATTTAGAAGCCTACAGAGGTCTACAGTGAAAAAGGAAATAACCTAAGATAAAAACTGAAAATAAGCTTTCTGAAAAACTGCTTTGTGTTCTCTTAATTCATCTCACAGAGTTACAGCTTTCCTCTCAAGAATCCTTTCGCTAAGACTGTTCTTGTGCAATTTAGAACGTGATATTTAGAAGCCCATAGAGGGCTATGGAGAAAAAGGAAATGTCCTTAGATAAAAACTGGAAAGAAGCTTTCTGAGAAACTTCTTTGTGTTCTGTTAATTCATGCACAGTGTTACATCTTTCCTATCAAAAATTCTTTCGCTAAGACTGTTCTTGTGGAGTTTACAAAGTGATATTTGGAAGCCCATAGTGGGGTACTTTTAAAAAGGAAATTTCCTCACATAAAAACTGGAAAGGAGTTTTCTGAGAAACTGCTTTGTGTTCTGTTAATTCATCTCACAGAGTTACAGCTTACCCCTCAAGAAGCATTTCGCTAAGACTGTTCTTGTGGAATTTGCAATGTGATATTTGGAAGCCCATGGAGGGATATGGTGAAAAAGGAAATATCTTCAATTAAAAACTGGAAATAAGCTTTCTGAGAAACTGCTTTGTTTTCTGTTAATTCATCTCACAGAGTTTCAGCTTTCCCCTCCAGAAGTCTTTCGCTAAGACGGTTCTCGTGGAATTTGCAAAGTGATATTTGGAAGCCGTGAGAGGGCTATGGTGTAAAAGGAAATGTCCTCGGATCAAAAATGGAAAGAAGCTTTCCAACAAACTGTTTTGTATTCTGTTAATTTATCTGACAGTGTTTCAGCTTTCCCCTCAAGAAGCCGTTCGCTAAGACTGTTCTTGTGGAATTTGCAAAGTGATATTTGAAAGCCCGTCGAGGGCTATGGTGAAAAAGGAAATACCTTCAGTTAAAAACTGGAAAGAAACTTTCTGAGAAACTGCTTTGTATTCTGTTAATTCACCTCACAGAATTTCAGCTTTCCCCTCTAGAAGCCTTTCGCTAAGACTGTTCTTGTGGAATTTGCAAAGTGATATTTGTAAGCCCATAGAAGTCGATGGTGAAAACGTAAATATCCTAAGATAAAAACTGAAAAGAACCATTCTGAGAAACTGCTTTGTGTTTTGTTAATTCATCTCACAGAGTTACAGGTTTCCCTTCAAGAAGCCTTTCGCTAAGACAGTTCTTGTGGAATATGCAAAGTGATATTTGGAAGCTCATAGTGACCTATAGTGAAAAAGGATATATCTTCAGTTAAAAACTGAAAAGAAGCTTTCTGAGAAACTGCTTTGTGATATATGACTTCCACTCACGGAGTTACAGCTGTATTTCGTAGAGCTGTTTGGCAGTCTTATTTCTGTGGAATCTGAGAACTGTTATTTCGGATCCCTTTGAAGACTGAAGGGCCAAAGGAAATATCCGTCGTTAAAGTTAGAAAGAAGCTTTCTGAGAAACTTCTTTGTGATTTGCGAATTCATTTCACAGAGTTACAGCTTTCCCCTCAAGAAGCCTTTCGCTAAGATTATTCTTGCACAATTTGAAAAATGATATTTGGAAGCCAATAGACGGCTATGGTGAAAACGAAGTATCCTCCGATAAAAACTGGAAAGAAGCTTTCTGAGAAATTGCTTTGTGTTCTTTTAATTCATCTCACAGACTTACAGCTTTCCCCTCAGGAAGTCTTTCGCTAAGACTGTTCTTGTGGAATTTGAAATGTGATATTTGGTAGCCCAAAGAGCGCTATGGAGAAAAGGAAATATCTTCAGATAAAAACTGTAAAGAACATTCCTGAGAAACTGCTTTGTGTTCTGTTAATTCACCTAACAGAGTTACAGCTTTCCCCTCTAGAAGCCTTTCGCTAAGACTGTTCTTGCTGTATTTTCAAAGGGATATTTTGAAGCCCATAGAGGGCTACGGTGAAAAAGGATATAGCTTCAGTTAAAAACTGAAAGAGGCTTTCTGAGAAACGGTTTAGTATTATGTGACTTCCACTCACTGAGTTACAGCTCTATTTCCTAGAGCTGTTTGATAGCCTTATTTCTATGGAATCGGAGAACTGTTATTTTGGATCCCTTTGAAGACTATAGGGCCAAAGGAAATATCTGCCGCTAAAAGTGAGAAAGAAGCTTTCTGAGAAACTTCTCTGAGATCTGTTAATTCATCTCACAGAGTTACAGCATTCCACTCAAGAAGCCTTTCGCTAGGACTGTTCTTTTTGAATTTGCAAAGTGATATTTCGAAGCCCATAGACGGCTGTGGTGAAAAGGGAAATACCTTCAGTTAAAAAATGGAAAGAAGCTTTCTAAGAAACTGCTTTGTGTTCTGTTAATTCATCTCAAAGAGTTACAGCTTTACCCTCAAAAAGACTTTTGCTAAGACTCTTCTTGTGTAATACTCATAGTGATATTTGTAAGCCCTTATAGGGCTATGGTGAAAAAGGAAATATCCTAAGAAAAAAGCTGAAAAGAAGCTTTCTGAGAAACTGCTTTGTGTTCTGTTAATTCACCTCACAGAGTTACAGCTTTCCCCTTAAGAAGCCTTTTGGTAAGACTGTTCTTGTGGAATTTGCAGAGTGGTATTTGTAAGCCCATAGAGGGCTATGGTGAAAAAGGAAATATCCTAAGATAAAAACTGAAAAGAACATTTCTGAGAAACTGCTTTGTGATACGTGACTTCCACTCACTGAGTGAGAGCTATATGTCATAGAGCTGTTTGCTAACCTTATTTCTGTGGAATCTGAGAAGGGATAATTCGGTTCCCTTTGAAGACTATAGGGCCAAGGGAAATATCCGCCCTAAAAGTGAGAAAGAAGCTTTCTGAGAAACAGCTTTCTGATCTGTGAATTCATCCCACAGAGTTACAGCTTTCCCCTGAGGAAGCCTTTCGCTATGACTGTTCTTGTGGAATTTGCAACGTGACATTTCGAAGGCCATAGAGAGCTATGGTGAAAAGGAAATATCTTCGGTTTAAAACGGGAAAGAAGCTTTCTGAGACACTGCGTTGTGTTCTGTTAATTCATCTCACAAAGTTACAGCTTTCCCCTCACGAAGCCTTTCCCTAAGACTGTTCTTGTCGAATTTGGGAAGTGATATTTAGAAGCCTACAGAGGTCTACAGTGAAAAAGGAAATAACCTAAGATAAAAACTGAAAATAAGCTTTCTGAAAAACTGCTTTGTGTTCTGTTAATTCATCTCACAGAGTTACAGCTTTCCCCTCGAGAAGCCTTTCTCTATGACTGTTCTTGTGTAATTCGCAAGGTAATATTTGGAAGCCCATATAGGGTTATGGTGAAAAAAGGAATATCTTCAGTTAGAAACTGTATAGAAGCTTTCCGAGAAACTGCTTTGTTTTCTGTTAATTCATCTCACAGAGTTACAGCTTTCCCCTCAAGAAGTCTTTCGTTAAGACTGTTCTTGTGGAATTTGCAAAGTGAAATTTGGAAGCCCATAGAGGGCTATGGTGAAAAAGGAAATGTCCTCAGATGAAAACTAGAAAGAAGCTTCTTGAGAAACTACTTTGTGTTCCGTTAATTCATCTCACACAGTTACAGCTTTGCCCTCCAGAAACCGTTCATTAAGACCGTTCTTGTGGAATTTTCAAAGTGATATTTGGAAACACATAGGGGGCTATGGTGAAAAAGGAAATATCTTCAGTTATAAACTGGAAAGAAGTTTTCTGAGAAACTGCTTTGTGTTCTGTTAATTCATCCGACAGTGTTACACCTTTCCCCTCAAGAAGCATTCCGCTAAGACTGTTCTTGTGGAATTTGCAAAGTGACATTTGGAAGCCCATAGAGGGCTGTGGTGAAAAAGAAATTTCCTAAGATAAGAACTGAAAAGAAGCTTTCTGAGAAACGACTTTGTGTTCTGTTAATTCATCTTATAGAATTACAGCTTTCCCCTCAAGAAGTCGTTCAGTAAGACTGTTCTTGTGGAATTTGCAAAGTGATATTTGGAAGCCCATAGAGGACCATGGTGTAAAGGAAATATCTTCAGATAAAAACTGGAAAGTAGCTTTCTGAGAAATTGCTTTGTGTTCTGTTAATTCATCTCACAGAATTACGGCTTTCCCCTCAAGAAAACTTTCGCGAAAGCTGTTTTTGTGGAGTTTGGAAAAAGGTATATGGAAAACAATAGAGATCTATGGTTAAAAAGAAAATATCCTAAGATAAAAACTGAAAAGAAAATTTCTGAGAAACTGCTTTGTGTTCTCTGAATTCATCTCACAGACTTACAGCTTTCCCCTCAAGAAACCGTTCACTAAGACTGTTCTCGTGGATTTTGCAAAGTGATATTTGGAAGCCCATAGAGTGCTATGGGGAAAAAGGAAATATCTTCAGTTAAAAAGTGGAAAGAACGTTTCTGAGAAACTGCTTTGTGTTCTGTTAATCCATCTCACAGAGGTACAGCATTCCCCTCAAGAAGTCGTTTACTAAGACTGTTCTTGTGAAATTTCCGAAGTGATATTTGGAAGTGCTTAGAGAACTATGGTGAAAAAGGAAATATCATAAGATAAAAACTGAAAAGAAGCTTTCTGAGAAACTGCTTTGTGTTTTGTTAATTCATCACAGAGAGTTACAGCTTTCCGAACAAAAAGCCATTCACTAAGACTGATCTTGTGTTATTTTCAAATTGATATTTGGAAGCCCATAGAGGGCTATGGTGAAAAGGGAAATATCTTCAGTTAAAAACTGGAAAGAAGCTTTCTGAGAAACGGTTTTGTGTTCTCTTAGTTCATCTCACAGAGTTACAGCTTTCCCCTCAAGAAGCCTTTCACCAAGACTGTTCTTGTGGAATTTCCAAAGTGGTCTTTGGAAGTCCATACGTCGCTATGGTGAAAAAGGATATAGCTTCAGTTAAAAAGTGAAAAGAAGCTTTCCGAGGAACTGCTTTGTGATATGTGATTTCCTGTCACTGAGAAACAGCTGTATTTCGTAGAACTGTTGGCTAGGCTTATTTCTGTGGAATCTGAGAAATGTTACTTCGGATCTCTTTGAAGACTATAGGTCCAAAGGAAATATCCGCCACTAAAAGTGTGAAAGAAGCTTTCTGAGAAACTTCTTTGAGTTCTGTGAATTGATCTCACAGAGCTACAGTTTCCCCTCAAGAGGCCTTTCGCTAAGACTGTTCTCGTGGAATTTGCAAAGTGATATTTGGAAAACAATAGAGGGCTATGGTGAAAAAGGAAATATCCTAAGATAAAAACTGAAAAGAAGCTTTTTGAGAAACTGTTTTGCGTACCGTTAATTCATCTCACAGAGTTATAGCTTTCCCCTCAAGAAGCCGTTCATTAAGACTGTTGTTGTGAAATTTGCAAAATGATATTTGGAAGCTCATAGAGGGCTATGGTGAAAATGGAAATATCTTCAGTTAAAAACTGGAGAGAAGCTTTCTGAGAAACTGCTTTGTGTTCTGTTAATTCATACACAGAGTTACACCTTTCCTATCACGAATCCTTTCGCTAAGACTGTTCTTGTGGAGTTTACAAAGTGATATTTGGAAGCCCATAGAGGGGTACGGTTAAAAAGGAAATTTCCTCACATAAAAACTGGAAAGAAGCTTTCTGAGAAACTGCTTTGTGTTTTGTTAATTCATCTCACAGTATTACAGCTCTACCCTCAAGAAGCCCTTCACTAAGACTGTTCTTCTGGAATTACCAAAGAGATATTTGGAAGCCCATAGAGCGCTATGGTGAAAAAGGAAATATCTTCAGTTAAAAACTGGAGAGAAGCTTTCTGAGAAACTTCTTTGTGTTCTGTTAATTCATGCACAGAGTTACAGCTTTCCTATCAAGAATCCTTTTGCTAAGACTGTTCTTGTGGAGTTTACAAAGTGATATTTGGAAGCCCATAGAGGGGTATGTTTAAAAAGGAAATTTCCTCACATAAAAACTGGAAAGAAGTTTTCTGAGAAACTGCTTTGTGTTCTGTTAATTCATCTCACAGAGTTACAGCTTACCCCTCAAGAAGCATTTCGCTAAGACTGTTCTTGTGGAATTTGCAATGTGATATTTGGAAGCCCATGGAGGGATATGGTGAAAAAGGAAATATCTTCAATTAAAAACTGGAAAGAAGCTTTCTGAGAAACTGCTTTGTTTTCTGTTAATTCATCTCACAGAGTTTCAGCTTTCCCCTCCAGAAGTCTTTCACTAAGACGGTTCTCGTGGAATTTGCAAAGTGATATTTGGAAGCCGTGAGAGGGCTATGGTGTAAAAGGAAATGTCCTCGGATCAAAAATGGAAAGAAGCTTTCCAACAAACTGTTTTGTGTTCTGTTAATTTATCTGACAGAGTTTCAGCTTTCCCCTCAAGAAGCCGTTCGCTAAGACTGTTCTTGTGGAATTTGCAAAGTGATATTTGAAAGCCCGTCGAGGGCTATGGTGAAAAAGGAAATACCTTCTGTTAAAAACTGGAAAGAAACCTTCTGAGAAACTGCTTTTATTCTTTTAATTCACCTCACAGAGTTTCAGCTTTCCCCTCTAGAAGCCTTTCGCTAAGACTGTTCTTGTGGAATTTGCAAAGTGATATATGTAAGCCCATAGAAGTCGATGGTGAAAACGTAAATATCCTAAGATAAAAACTGAAAAGAACCATTCTGAGAAACTTCTTTGTGTTTTGTTAATTCATCTCACAAATTTACAGGTTTCCCTTCAAGAAGCCTTTCGCTAAGACAGTTCTTGAGATATATGCAAAGTGATATTTGGAAGCTCATAGTGACCTATTGTGAAAAAGGATATATCTTCAGTTAAAAACTGAAAAGAAGCTTTCTGAGAAACTGCTTTGTGATATATGACTTCCACTCACGGAGTTACAGCTGTATTTCGTAGAGCTGTTTGGCAGTCTTATTTCTGTGGAATCTGAGAACTGTTATTTCGGATCCCTTTGAAGACTGAAGGGCCAAAGGAAATATCCGTCGTTAAAGTTAGAAAGAAGCTTTCTGAGAAAGTTCTTTGTGATTTGCGAATTCATTTCACAGAGTTACAGCTTTCCCCTCAAGAAAACTTTCGCTAAGATTATTCTTGCACAATTTGAAAAATGATATTTGGAAGCCAATAGACGGCTATGGTGAAAACGAAATATCCTCCGATAAAAACTGGAAAGAAGCTTTCTGAGAAATTGCTTTGTGTTCTTTTAATTCATCTCACAGACTTACAGCTTTCCCCGCAGGAAGTCTTTCGCTAAGACTGTTCTTGTGGAATTTGAAATGTGATATTTGGTAGCCCAAAGAGCGCTATGGAGAAAAGGAAATATCTTCAGATAAAAACTGTAAAGAACATTCCTGAGAAACTGCTTTGTGTTCTGTTAATTCACCTAACAGAGTTACAGCTTTCCCCTCTAGAAGCCTTTCGCTAAGACTGTTCTTGCTGTATTTTCAAAGGGATATTTTGAAGCCCATAGAGGGCTACGGTGAAAAAGGATATAGCTTCATTTAAAAACTGAAAGAGGCTTTCTGAGAAACGGTTTAGTATTATGTGACTTCCACTCACTGAGTTACAGCTCTATTTCCTAGAGCTGTTTGATAGCCTTATTTCTATGGAATCGGAGAACTGTTATTTTGGATCCCTTTGAAGACTATAGGGCCAAAGGAACTATCTGCTGCTAAAAGTGAGAAAGAAGCTTTCTGAGAAACTTCTCTGAGATCTGTTAATTCATCTCACAGAGTTACAGCATTCCACTCAAGAAGCCTTTCGCTAGGACTGTTCTTTTTGAATTTGCAAAGTGATATTTCGAAGCCCATAGACGGCTGTGGTGAAAAGGGAAATACCTTCAGTTAAAAAATGGAAAGAAGCTTTCTAAGAAACTGCTTTGTGTTCTGTTAATTCATCTCAAAGAGTTACAGCTTTACCCTCAAAAAGACTTTTGCTAAGACTCTTCTTGTGTAATACTCATAGTGATATTTGTAAGCCCTTATAGGGCTATGGTGAAAAAGGAAATATCCTAAGAAAAAAACTGAAAAGAAGCTTTCTGAGAAACTGCTTTGTGTTCTGTTAATTCACCTCACAGAGTTACAGCTTTCCCCTTAAGAAGCCTTTTGTTAAGACTGTTCTTGTGGAATTTGCAGAGTGGTATTTGTAAGCCCATAGAGGGCTATGGTGAAAAAGGAAATATCCTAAGATAAAAACTGAAAAGAACATTTCTGAGAAACTGCTTTGTGATATGTGACTTCCACTCACTGAGTGAGAGCTATATGTCATAGAGCTGTTTGCTAACCTTATTTCTGTGGAATCTGAGAAGGGATAATTCGGTTCCCGTTGAAGACTATAGGGCCAAAGGAAATATCCGCCATAAACGTGAGAAAGAAGCTTTCTGAGAAACAGCTTTCTGATCTGTGAATCCATCCCACAGAGTTACAGCTTTCCCCTGAGGAAGCCTTTCGCTATGACTGTTCTTGTGGAATTTGCAACGTGACATTTCGAAGGCCATAGAGAGCTATGGTGAAAAGGAAATATCTTCGGTTTAAAACGGGAAAGAAGCTCTCTGAGACACTGCGTTGTGTTCTGTTAATTCATCTCACAAAGTTACAGCTTTCCCCTCACGAAGCCTGTCCCTAAGACTGTTCTTGTCGAATTTGGGAAGTGATATTTAGAAGCCTACAGAGGTCTACAGTGAAAAAGGAAATAACCTAAGATAAAAACTGAAAAGAAGCTTTCTGAAAAACTGCTTTGTGTTCTCTTAATTCATCTCACAGAGTTACAGCTTTCCTCTCAAGAATCCTTTCGCTAAGACTGTTCTTGTGCAATTTAGAATGTGATATTTAGAAGCCCATAGAGGGCTATGGAGAAAAAGGAAATGTCCTTAGATAAAAACTGGAAAGAAGCTTTCTGAGAAACTGCTTTGTGTTCTGTTAATTCATCTCACAGAGTTACAGCTTTCCCCTCGAGAAGCATTTCTCTATGACTGCTCTTGTGTAATTCGCAAAGTAATATTTGGAAGCCCATATAGGGTTATGGTGAAAAAAGGAATATCTTCAGTTAGAAACTGTATAGAAGCTTTCTGAGAAACTGCTTTGTTTTCTGTTAATTCATCTCACAGAGTTACAGCTTTCCCCTCAAGAAGTCTTTCGTTAAGACTGTTCTTGTGGAATTTGCAAAGTGAAATTTGGAAGCCCATAGAGGGCTATGGTGAAAAAGGAAATGTCCTCAGATGAAAACTAGAAAGAAGCTTCTTGAGAAACTACTTTGTGTTCCGTTAATTCATCTCACACAGTTACAGCTTTGCCCTCCAGAAACCGTTCATTAAGACCGTTCTTGTGGAATTTTCAAAGTGCTATTTGGAAACCCATAGGGGGCTATGGTGAAAAAGGAAATATCTTCAGTTATAAACTGGAAAGAAGATTTCTGAGAAACTGCTTTGTGTTCTGTTAATTCATCTGACAGTGTTACACCTTTCCCCTCAAGAAGCATTCCGCTAAGACTGTTCTTGTGGAATTTGGGAAGTGATATTTAGAAGCCTACAGAGGTCTACAGTGAAAAAGGAAATAACCTAAGATAAAAACTGAAAATAAGCTTTCTGAAAAACTGCTTTGTGTTCTCTTAATTCATCTCACAGAGTTACAGCTTTCCTCTCAAGAATCCTTTCGCTAAGACTGTTCTTGTGCAATTTAGAACGTGATATTTAGAAGCCCATAGAGGGCTATGGAGAAAAAGGAAATGTCCTTAGATAAAAACTGGAAAGAAGCTTTCTGAGAAACTTCTTTGTGTTCTGTTAATTCATGCACAGTGTTACATCTTTCCTATCAAAAATTCTTTCGCTAAGACTGTTCTTGTGGAGTTTACAAAGTGATATTTGGAAGCCCATAGTGGGGTACTTTTAAAAAGGAAATTTCCTCACATAAAAACTGGAAAGGAGTTTTCTGAGAAACTGCTTTGTGTTCTGTTAATTCATCTCACAGAGTTACAGCTTACCCCTCAAGAAGCATTTCGCTAAGACTGTTCTTGTGGAATTTGCAATGTGATATTTGGAAGCCCATGGAGGGATATGGTGAAAAAGGAAATATCTTCAATTAAAAACTGGAAATAAGCTTTCTGAGAAACTGCTTTGTTTTCTGTTAATTCATCTCACAGAGTTTCAGCTTTCCCCTCCAGAAGTCTTTCGCTAAGACGGTTCTCGTGGAATTTGCAAAGTGATATTTGGAAGCCGTGAGAGGGCTATGGTGTAAAAGGAAATGTCCTCGGATCAAAAATGGAAAGAAGCTTTCCAACAAACTGTTTTGTATTCTGTTAATTTATCTGACAGTGTTTCAGCTTTCCCCTCAAGAAGCCGTTCGCTAAGACTGTTCTTGTGGAATTTGCAAAGTGATATTTGAAAGCCCGTCGAGGGCTATGGTGAAAAAGGAAATACCTTCAGTTAAAAACTGGAAAGAAACTTTCTGAGAAACTGCTTTGTATTCTGTTAATTCACCTCACAGAATTTCAGCTTTCCCCTCTAGAAGCCTTTCGCTAAGACTGTTCTTGTGGAATTTGCAAAGTGATATTTGTAAGCCCATAGAAGTCGATGGTGAAAACGTAAATATCCTAAGATAAAAACTGAAAAGAACCATTCTGAGAAACTGCTTTGTGTTTTGTTAATTCATCTCACAGAGTTACAGGTTTCCCTTCAAGAAGCCTTTCGCTAAGACAGTTCTTGTGGAATATGCAAAGTGATATTTGGAAGCTCATAGTGACCTATAGTGAAAAAGGATATATCTTCAGTTAAAAACTGAAAAGAAGCTTTCTGAGAAACTGCTTTGTGATATATGACTTCCACTCACGGAGTTACAGCTGTATTTCGTAGAGCTGTTTGGCAGTCTTATTTCTGTGGAATCTGAGAACTGTTATTTCGGATCCCTTTGAAGACTGAAGGGCCAAAGGAAATATCCGTCGTTAAAGTTAGAAAGAAGCTTTCTGAGAAACTTCTTTGTGATTTGCGAATTCATTTCACAGAGTTACAGCTTTCCCCTCAAGAAGCCTTTCGCTAAGATTATTCTTGCACAATTTGAAAAATGATATTTGGAAGCCAATAGACGGCTATGGTGAAAACGAAATATCCTCCGATAAAAACTGGAAAGAAGCTTTCTGAGAAATTGCTTTGTGTTCTTTTAATTCATCTCACAGACTTACAGCTTTCCCCTCAGGAAGTCTTTCGCTAAGACTGTTCTTGTGGAATTTGAAATGTGATATTTGGTAGCCCAAAGAGCGCTATGGAGAAAAGGAAATATCTTCAGATAAAAACTGTAAAGAACATTCCTGAGAAACTGCTTTGTGTTCTGTTAATTCACCTAACAGAGTTACAGCTTTCCCCTCTAGAAGCCTTTCGCTAAGACTGTTCTTGCTGTATTTTCAAAGGGATATTTTGAAGCCCATAGAGGGCTACGGTGAAAAAGGATATAGCTTCAGTTAAAAACTGAAAGAGGCTTTCTGAGAAACGGTTTAGTATTATGTGACTTCCACTCACTGAGTTACAGCTCTATTTCCTAGAGCTGTTTGATAGCCTTATTTCTATGGAATCGGAGAACTGTTATTTTGGATCCCTTTGAAGACTATAGGGCCAAAGGAAATATCTGCCGCTAAAAGTGAGAAAGAAGCTTTCTGAGAAACTTCTCTGAGATCTGTTAATTCATCTCACAGAGTTACAGCATTCCACTCAAGAAGCCTTTCGCTAGGACTGTTCTTTTTGAATTTGCAAAGTGATATTTCGAAGCCCATAGACGGCTGTGGTGAAAAGGGAAATACCTTCAGTTAAAAAATGGAAAGAAGCTTTCTAAGAAACTGCTTTGTGTTCTGTTAATTCGTCTCAAAGAGTTACAGCTTTACCCTCAAAAAGACTTTTGCTAAGACTCTTCTTGTGTAATACTCATAGTGATATTTGTAAGCCCTTATAGGGCTATGGTGAAAAAGGAAATATCCTAAGAAAAAAGCTGAAAAGAAGCTTTCTGAGAAACTGCTTTGTGTTCTGTTAATTCACCTCACAGAGTTACAGCTTTCCCCTTAAGAAGCCTTTTGGTAAGACTGTTCTTGTGGAATTTGCAGAGTGGTATTTGTAAGCCCATAGAGGGCTATGGTGAAAAAGGAAATATCCTAAGATAAAAACTGAAAAGAACATTTCTGAGAAACTGCTTTGTGATACGTGACTTCCACTCACTGAGTGAGAGCTATATGTCATAGAGCTGTTTGCTAACCTTATTTCTGTGGAATCTGAGAAGGGATAATTCGGTTCCCGTTGAAGACTATAGGGCCAAAGGAAATATCCGCCATAAACGTGAGAAAGAAGCTTTCTGAGAAACAGATTTCTGATCTGTGAATTCATCCCACAGAGTTACAGCTTTCCCCTGAGGAAGCCTTTCGCTATGACTGTTCTTGTGGAATTTGCAACGTGACATTTCGAAGGCCATAGAGAGCTATGGTGAAAAGGAAATATCTTCGGTTTAAAACGGGAAAGAAGCTTTCTGAGACACTGCGTTGTGTTCTGTTAATTCATCTCACAAAGTTACAGCTTTCCCCTCACGAAGCCTGTCCCTAAGACTGTTCTTGTCGAATTTGGGAAGTGATATTTAGAAGCCTACAGAGGTCTACAGTGAAAAAGGAAATAACCTAAGATAAAAACTGAAAATAAGCTTTCTGAAAAACTGCTTTGTGTTCTCTTAATTCATCTCACAGAGTTACAGCTTTCCTCTCAAGAATCCTTTCGCTAAGACTGTTCTTGTGCAATTTAGAATGTGATATTTAGAAGCCCATAGAGGGCTATGGAGAAAAAGGAAATGTCCTTAGATAAAAACTGGAAAGAAGCTTTCTGAGAAACTGCTTTGTGTTCTGTTAATTCATCTCACAGAGTTACAGCTTTCCCCTCGAGAAGCCTTTCTCTATGACTGTTCTTGTGTAATTCGCAAGGTAATATTTGGAAGCCCATATAGGGTTATGGTGAAAAAAGGAATATCTTCAGTTAGAAACTGTATAGAAGCTTTCTGAGAAACTGCTTTGTTTTCTGTTAATTCATCTCACAGAGTTACAGCTTTCCCCTCAAGAAGTCTTTCGTTAAGACTGTTCTTGTTGAATTTGCAAAGTGAAATTTGGAAGCCCATAGAGGGCTGTGGTGAAAAAGGAAATGTCCTCAGATGAAAACTAGAAAGAAGCTTCTTGAGTAACTACTTTGTGTTCCGTTAATTCATCTCACACAGTTACAGCTTTGCCCTCCAGAAACCGTTCATTAAGACCGTTCTTGTGGAATTTTCAAAGTGATATTTGGAAACCCATAGGGGGCTATGGTGAAAAAGGAAATATCTTCAGTTATAAACTGGAAAGAAGTTTTCTGAGAAACTGCTTTGTGTTCTGTTAATTCATCTGACAGTGTTACACATTTCCCCTCAAGAAGCATTCCGCTAAGACTGTTCTTGTGGAATTTGCAAAGTGACATTTGGAAGCCCATAGAGGGCTGTGGTGAAAAAGAAATTTCCTAAGAGAAGAACTGAAAAGAAGCTTTCTGAGAAACGACTTTGTGTTCTGTTAATTCATCTTATAGAATTACAGCTTTCCCCTCAAGAAGTCGTTCAGTAAGACTGTTCTTGTGGAATTTGCAAAGTGATATTTGGAAGCCCATAGAGGACCATGGTGTAAAGGAAATATCTTCAGATAAAAACTGGAAAGTAGCTTTCTGAGAAATTGCTTTGTGTTCTGTTAATTCATCTCACAGAATTACGGCTTTCCCCTCAAGAAAACTTTCGCGAAAGCTGTTTTTGTGGAGTTTGGAAAAAGGTATATGGAAAACCATAGAGATCTATGGTTAAAAAGAAAATATCCTAAGATAAAAACTGAAAAGAAAATTTCTGAGAAACTGCTTTGTGTTCTCTGAATTCATCTCACAGACTTACAGCTTTCCCCTCAAGAAACCGTTCACTAAGACTGTTCTCGTGGATTTTGCAAAGTGATATTTGGAAGCCCATAGAGTGCTATGGGGAAAAAGGAAATATCTTCAGTTAAAAAGTGGAAAGAACGTTTCTGAGAAACTGCTTTGTGTTCTGTTAATCCATCTCACAGAGGTACAGCATTCCCCTCAAGAAGTCGTTTACTAAGACTGTTCTTGTGAAATTTGCGAAGTGATATTTGGAAGTGCTTAGAGAAGTATGGTGAAAAAGGAAATATCGTAAGGTAAAAACTGAAAAGAAGCTTTCTGAGAAACTGCTTTGTGTTTTGTTAATTCATCTCAGAGAGTTACAGCTTTCCGAACAAAAAGCCATTCACTAAGACTGATCTTGTGTTATTTTCAAATTGATATTTGGAAGCCCATAGAGGGCTATGGTGAAAAGGGAAATATCTTCAGTTAAAAACTGGAAAGAAGCTTTCTGAGAAACGGTTTTGTGTTCTCTTAGTTCATCTCACAGAGTTACAGCTTTCCCCTCAAGAAGCCTTTCACCAAGACTGTTCTTGTGGAATTTCCAAAGTGGTCTTTGGAAGTCCATACGTCGCTATGGTGAAAAAGGATATAGCTTCAGTTAAAAAGTGAAAAGAAGCTTTCCGAGGAACTGCTTTGTGATATGTGATTTCCTGTCACTGAGAAACAGCTGTATTTCATAGAACTGTTGGCTAGGCTTATTTCTGTGGAATCTGAGAAATGTTACTTCGGATCTCTTTGAAGACTATAGGTCCAAAGGAAATATCCGCCACTAAAAGTGTGAAAGAAGCTTTCTGAGAAACTTCTTTGAGTTCTGTGAATTGATCTCACAGAGCTACAGTTTCCCCTCAAGAGGCCTTTCGCTAAGACTGTTCTCGTGGAATTTGCAAAGTGATATTTGGAAAACAATAGAGGGCTATGGTGAAAAAGGAAATATCCTAAGATAAAAACTGAAAAGAAGCTTTTTGAGAAACTGTTTTGCGTACCGTTAATTCATCTCACAGAGTTATAGCTTTCCCCTCAAGAAGCCGTTCATTAAGACTGTTGTTGTGAAATTTGCAAAATGATATTTGGAAGCTCATAGAGGGCTATGGTGAAAATGGAAATATCTTCAGTTCAAAACTGGGGGGAAGCTTTCTGAGAGACTGCTTTGTGTTCTGTTAATTCATACACAGAGTTACACCTTTCCTATCACGAATCCTTTCGCTAAGACTGTTCTTGTGGAGTTTACAAAGTGATATTTGGAAGCCCATAGAGGGGTACGGTTAAAAAGGAAATTTCCTCACATAAAAACTGGAAAGAAGCTTTCTGAGAAACTGCTTTGTGTTTTGTTAATTCATCTCACAGTATTACAGCTCTACCCTCAAGAAGCCCTTCACTAAGACTGTTCTTCTGGAATTACCAAAGAGATATTTGGAAGCCCATAGAGCGCTATGGTGAAAAAGGAAATATCTTCAGTTAAAAACTGGAGAGAAGCTTTCTGAGAAACTTCTTTGTGTTCTGTTAATTCATGCACAGAGTTACAGCTTTCCTATCAAGAATCCTTTCGCTAAGACTGTTCTTGTGGAGTGTACAAAGTGATATTTGGAAGCCCATAGAGGGGTATGTTTAAAAAGGAAATTTCCTCACATAAAAACTGGAAAGAAGTTTTCTGAGAAACTGCTTTGTGTTCTGTTAATTCATCTCACAGAGTTACAGCTTACCCCTCAAGAAGCATTTCGCTAAGACTGTTCTTGTGGAATTTGCAATGTGATATTTGGAAGCCCATGGAGGGATATGGTGAAAAAGGAAATATCTTCAATTAAAAACTGGAAAGAAGCTTTCTGAGAAACTGCTTTGTTTTCTGTTAATTCATCTCACAGAGTTTCAGCTTTCCCCTCCAGAAGTCTTTCGCTAAGACGGTTCTCGTGGAATTTGCAAAGTGATATTTGGAAGCCGTGAGAGGGCTATGGTGTAAAAGGAAATGTCCTCGGATCAAAAATGGAAAGAAGCTTTCCAACAAACTGTTTTGTGTAATGTTAATTTATCTGACAGAGTTTCAGCTTTCCCCTCAAGAAGCCGTTCGCTAAGACTGTTCTTGTGGAATTTGCAAAGTGATATTTGAAAGCCCGTCGAGGGCTATGGTGAAAAAGGAAATACCTTCAGTTAAAAACTGGAAAGAAACTTTCTGAGAAACTGCTTTGTATTCTGTTAATTCACCTCACAGAGTTTCAGCTTTCCCCTCTAGAAGCCTTTCGCTAAGACTGTTCTTGTGGAATTTGCAAAGTGATATTTGTAAGCCCATAGAAGTCGATGGTGAAAACGTAAATATCCTAAGATAAAAACTGAAAAGAACCATTCTGAGAAACTGCTTTGTGTTTTGTTAATTCATCTCACAGAGTTACAGGTTTCCCTTCAAGAAGCCTTTCGCTAAGACAGTTCTTGTGGAATATGCAAAGTGATATTTGGAAGCTCATAGTGACCTATAGTGAAAAAGGATATATCTTCAGTTAAAAACTGAAAAGAAGCTTTCTGAGAAACTGCTTTGTGATATATGACTTCCACTCACGGAGTTACAGCTGTATTTCGTAGAGCTGTTTGGCAGTCTTATTTCTGTGGAATCTGAGAACTGTTATTTCGGATCCCTTTGAAGACTGAAGGGCCAAAGGAAATATCCGTCGTTAAAGTTAGAAAGAAGCTTTCTGAGAAAGTTCTTTGTGATTTGCGAATTCATTTCACAGAGTTACAGCTTTCCCCTCAAGAAGCCTTTCGCTAAGATTATTCTTGCACAATTTGAAAAATGATATTTGGAAGCCAATAGACGGCTATGGTGAAAACGAAATATCCTCCGATAAAAACTGGAAAGAAGCTTTCTGAGAAATTGCTTTGTGTTCTTTTAATTCATCTCACAGACTTACAGCTTTCCCCTCAGGAAGTCTTTCGCTAAGACTGTTCTTGTGGAATTTGAAATGTGATATTTGGTAGCCCAAAGAGCGCTATGGAGAAAAGGAAATATCTTCAGATAAAAACTGTAAAGAACATTCCTGAGAAACTGCTTTGTGTTCTGTTAATTCACCTAACAGAGTTACAGCTTTCCCCTCTAGAAGCCTTTCGCTAAGACTGTTCTTGCTGTATTTTCAAAGTGATATTTTGAAGCCCATAGAGGGCTACGGTGAAAAAGGATATAGCTTCAGTTAAAAACTGAAAGAGGCTTTCTGAGAAACGGTTTAGTATTATGTGACTTCCACTCACTGAGTTACAGCTCTATTTCCTAGAGCTGTTTGATAGCCTTATTTCTATGGAATCGGAGAACTGTTATTTTGGATCCCTTTGAAGACTATAGGGCCAAAGGAACTATCTGCCGCTAAAAGTGAGAAAGAAGCTTTCTGAGAAACTTCTCTGAGATCTGTTAATTCATCTCACAGAGTTACAGCATTCCACTCAAGAAGCCTTTCGCTAGGACTGTTCTTTTTGAATTTGCAAAGTGATATTTCGAAGCCCATAGACGGCTGTGGTGAAAAGGGAAATACCTTCAGTTAAAAAATGGAAAGAAGCTTTCTAAGAAACTGCTTTGTGTTCTGTTAATTCATCTCAAAGAGTTACAGCTTTACCCTCAAAAAGACTTTTGCTAAGACTCTTCTTGTGTAATACTCATAGTGATATTTGTAAGCCCTTATAGGGCTATGGTGAAAAAGGAAATATCCTAAGAAAAAAGCTGAAAAGAAGCTTTCTGAGAAACTGCTTTGTGTTCTGTTAATTCACCTCACAGAGTTACAGCTTTCCCCTTAAGAAGCCTTTTGGTAAGACTGTTCTTGTGGAATTTGCAGAGTGGTATTTGTAAGCCCATAGAGGGCTATGGTGAAAAAGGAAATATCCTAAGATAAAAACTGAAAAGAACATTTCTGAGAAACTGCTTTGTGATACGTGACTTCCACTCACTGAGTGAGAGCTATATGTCATAGAGCTGTTTGCTAACCTTATTTCTGTGGAATCTGAGAAGGGATAATTCCGTTCCCTTTGAAGACTATAGGGCCAAGGGAAATATCCGCCATAAACGTGAGAAAGAAGCTTTCTGAGAAACAGCTTTCTGATCTGTGAATTCATCCCACAGAGTTACAGCTTTCCCCTGAGGAAGCCTTTCGCTATGACTGTTCTTGTGGAATTTGCAACGTGACATTTCAAAGGCCATAGAGAGCTATGGTGAAAAGGAAATATCTTCGGTTTAAAACGGGAAAGAAGCTTTCTGAGACACTGCGTTGTGTTCTGTTAATTCATCTCACAAAGTTACAGCTTTCCCCTCACGAAGCCTTTCCCTAAGACTGTTCTTGTCGAATTTGGGAAGTGATATTTAGAAGCCTACAGAGGTCTACAGTGAAAAAGGAAATAACCTAAGATAAAAACTGAAAAGAAGCTTTCTGAAAAACTGCTTTGTGTTCTCTTAATTCATCTCACAGAGTTACAGCTTTCCTCTCAAGAATCCTTTCGCTAAGACTGTTCTTGTGCAATTTAGAACGTGATATTTAGAAGCCCATAGAGGGCTATGGAGAAAAAGGAAATGTCCTTAGATAAAAACTGGAAAGAAGCTTTCTGAGAAACTGCTTTGTGTTCTGTTAATTCATGCACAGAGTTACAGCTTTCCTATCAAGAATACTTTCGCTAAGACTGTTCTTGTGGAGTTTACAAAGTGATATTTGGAAGCCCATAGAGGGGTACGTTTAAAAAGGAAATTTCCTCACATAAAAACTGGAAAGAAGTTTTCTGAGAAACTGCTTTGTGTTCTGTTAATTCATCTCACAGAGTTACAGCTTACCCCTCAAGAAGCATTTCGCTAAGACTGTTCTTGTGGAATTTGCAATGTGATATTTGGAAGCCCATGGAGGGATATGGTGAAAAAGGAAATATCTTCAATTAAAAACTGGAAAGAAGCTTTCTGAGAAACTGCTTTGTTTTCTGTTAATTCATCTCACAGAGTTTCAGCTTTCCCCTCCAGAAGTCTTCCCCTAAGACGGTTCTCGTGGAATTTGCAAAGTGATATTTGGAAGCCGTGAGAGGGCTATGGTGTAAAAGGAAATGTCCTCGGATCAAAAATGGAAAGAAGCTTTCCAACAAACTGTTTTGTGTTCTGTTAATTTATCTGACAGAGTTTCAGCTTTCCCCTCAAGAAGCCGTTCGCTAAGACTGTTCTTGTGGAATTTGCAAAGTGATATTTGAAAGCCCGTCGAGGGCTATGGTGAAAAAGGAAATACCTTCAGTTAAAAACTGGAAAGAAACTTTCTGAGAAACTGCTTTGTATTCTGTTAATTCACCTCACAGAGTTTCAGCTTTCCCCTCTAGAAGCCTTTCGCTAAGACTGTTCTTGTGGAATTTGCAAAGTGATATTTGTAAGCCCATAGAAGTCGATGGTGAAAACGTAAATATCCTAAGATAAAAACTGAAAAGAACCATTCTGAGAAACTGCTTTGTGTTTTGTTAATTCATCTCACAGAGTTACAGGTTTCCCTTCAAGAAGCCTTTCGCTAAGACAGTTCTTGTGGAATATGCAAAGTGATATTTGGAAGCTCATAGTGACCTATAGTGAAAAAGGATATATCTTCAGTTAAAAACTGAAAAGAAGCTTTCTGAGAAACTGCTTTGTGATATATGACTTCCACTCACTGAGTTACAGCTGTATTTCGTAGAGCTGTTTGGCAGTCTTATTTCTGTGGAATCTGAGAGCTCTTATTTCGGATCCCTTTGAAGACTGAAGGGCCAAAGGAAATATCCGTCGTTAAAGTTAGAAAGAAGCTTTCTGAGAAAGTTCTTTGTGATTTGCGAATTCATTTCACAGAGTTACAGCTTTCCCCTCAAGAAGCCTTTCGCTAAGATTATTCTTGCACAATTTGAAAAATGATATTTGGAAGCCAATAGACGGCTATGGTGAAAACGAAATATCCTCCGATAAAAACTGGAAAGAAGCTTTCTGAGAAATTGCTTTGTGTTCTTTTAATTCATCTCACAGACTTACAGCTTTCCCCTCAGGAAGTCTTTCGCTAAGACTGTTCTTGTGGAATTTGAAATGTGATATTTGGTAGCCCATAGAGCGCTATGAAGAAAAGGAAATATCTTCAGATAAAAACTGTAAAGAACATTCCTGAGAAACTGCTTTGTGTTCTGTTAATTCACCTAACAGAGTTACAGCTTTCCCCTCTAGAAGCCTTTCGCTAAGACTGCTCTTGCTGTATTTTCAAAGGGATATTTTGAAGCCCATAGAGGGCTACGGTGAAAAAGGATATAGCTTCAGTTAAAAACTGAAAGAGGCTTTCTGAGAAACGGTTTAGTATTATGTGACTTCCACTCACTGAGTTACAGCTCTATTTCCTAGAGCTGTTTGATAGCCTCATTTCTATGGAATCGGAGAACTGTTATTTTGGATCCCTTTGAAGACTATAGGGACAAAGGAACTATCTGCCGCTAAAAGTGAGAAAGAAGCTTTCTGAGAAACTTCTCTGAGATCTGTTAATTCATCTCACAGAGTTACAGCATTCCACTCAAGAAGCCTTTCGCTAGGACTGTTCTTTTTGAATTTGCAAAGTGATATTTCGAAGCCCATAGACGGCTGTGGTGAAAAGGGAAATACCTTCAGTTAAAAAATGGAAAGAAGCTTTCTGAGAAACTGCTTTGTGTTCTGTTAATTCATCTCAAAGAGTTACAGCTTTACCCTCAAAAAGACTTTTGCTAAGACTCTTCTTGTGTAATACTCATAGTGATATTTGTAAGCCCTTATAGGGCTATGGTGAAAAAGGAAATATCCTAAGAAAAAAGCTGAAAAGAAGCTTTCTGAGAAACTGCTTTGTGTTCTGTTAATTCACCTCACAGAGTTACAGCTTTCCCCTTAAGAAGCCTTTTGGTAAGACTGTTCTTGTGGAATTTGCAGAGTGGTATTTGTAAGCCCATAGAGGGCTATGGTGAAAAAGGAAATATCCTAAGATAAAAACTGAAAAGAACATTTCTGAGAAACTGCTTTGTGATATGTGACTTCCACTCACTGAGTGAGAGCTATATGTCATAGAGCTGTTTGCTAACCTTATTTCTGTGGAATCTGAGAAGGGATAATTCGGTTCCCGTTGAAGACTATAGGGCCAAAGGAAATATCCGCCATAAACGTGAGAAAGAAGCTTTCTGAGAAACAGCTTTCTGATCTGTGAATTCATCCCACAGAGTTACAGCTTTCCCCTGAGGAAGCCTTTCGCTATGACTGTTCTTGTGGAATTTGCAACGTGACATTTCGAAGGCCATAGAGAGCTATGGTGAAAAGGAAATATCTTCGGTTTAAAACGGGAAAGAAGCTTTCTGAGACACTGCGTTGTGTTCTGTTAATTCATCTCACAAAGTTACAGCTTTCCCCTCACGAAGCCTTTCCCTAAGACTGTTCTTGTCGAATTTGGGAAGTGATATTTAGAAGCCTACAGAGGTCTACAGTGAAAAAGGAAATAACCTAAGATAAAAACTGAAAAGAAGCTTTCTGAAAAACTGCTTTGTGTTCTCTTAATTCATCTCACAGAGTTACAGCTTTCCTCTCAAGAATCCTTTCGCTAAGACTGTTCTTGTGCAATTTAGAATGTGATATTTAGAAGCCCATAGAGGGCTATGGAGAAAAAGGAAATATCCTTAGATAAAAACTGGAAAGAAGCTTTCTGAGAAACTGCTTTGTGTTCTGTTAATTCATCTCACAGAGTTACAGCTTTCCCCTCAAGAAGTCTTTCGTTAAGACTGTTCTTGTGGAATTTGCAAAGTGAAATTTGGAAGCCCATAGAGGGCTATGGTGAAAAAGGAAATGTCCTCAGATGAAAACTAGAAAGAAGCTTCTTGAGTAACTACTTTGTGTTCCGTTAATTCATCTCACACAGTTACAGCTTTGCCCTCCAGAAACCGTTCATTAAGACCGTTCTTGTGGAATTTTCAAAGTGATATTTGGAAACCCATAGGGGGCTATGGTGAAAAAGGAAATATCTTCAGTTATAAACTGGAAAGAAGTTTTCTGAGAAACTGCTTTGTGTTCTGTTAATTCATCTGACAGTGTTACACCTTTCCCCTCAAGAAGCATTCCGCTAAAACTGTTCTTGTGGAATTTGCAAAGTGACATTTGGAAGCCCATAGAGGGCTGTGGTGAAAAAGAAATTTCCTAAGATAAGAACTGAAAAGAAGCTTTCTGAGAAACGACTTTGTGTTCTGTTAATTCATCTTATAGAATTACAGCTTTCCCCTCAAGAAGTCGTTCAGTAAGACTGTCCTTGTGGAATTTGCAAAGTGATATTTGGAAACCCATAGAGGACCATGGTGTAAAGGAAATATCTTCAGATAAAAACTGGAAAGTAGCTTTCTGAGAAATTGCTTTGTGTTCTGTTAATTCATCTCACAGAATTACGGCTTTCCCCTCAAGAAAACTTTCGCTAAAGCTGTTTTTGTGGAGTTTGGAAAAAGGTATATGGAAAACCATAGAGATCTATGGTTAAAAAGAAAATATCCTAAGATAAAAACTGAAAAGAAAATTTCTGAGAAACTGCTTTGTGTTCTCTGAATTCATCTCACAGACTTACAGCTTTCCCCTCAAGAAACCGTTCACTAAGACTGTTCTCGTGGATTTTGCAAAGTGATATTTGGAAGCCCATAGAGTGCTATGGGGAAAAAGGAAATATCTTCAGTTAAAAAGTGGAAAGAACGTTTCTGAGAAACTGCTTTGTGTTCTGTTAATCCATCTCACAGAGGTACAGCATTCCCCTCAAGAAGTCGTTTACTAAGACTGTTCTTGTGAAATTTGCGAAGTGATATTTGGAAGTGCTTAGAGAACTATGGTGAAAAAGGAAATATCGTAAGATAAAAACTGAAAAGAAGCTTTCTGAGAAACTGCTTTGTGTTTTGTTAATTCATCTCAGAGAGTTACAGCTTTCCGAACAAAAAGCCATTCACTAAGACTGATCTTGTGTTATTTTCAAATTGATATTTGGAAGCCCATAGAGGGCTATGGTGAAAAGGGAAATATCTTCAGTTAAAAACTGGAAAGAAGCTTTCTGAGAAACGGTTTTGTGTTCTCTTAGTTCATCTCACAGAGTTACAGCTTTCCCCTCAAGAAGCCTTTCACCAAGACTGTTCTTGTGGAATTTCCAAAGTGGTCTTTGGAAGTCCATACGTCGCTATGGTGAAAAAGGATATAGCTTCAGTTAAAAAGTGAAAAGAAGCTTCCGAGGAACTGCTTTGTGATATGTGATTTCCTGTCACTGAGAAACAGCTGTATTTCGTAGAACTGTTGGCTAGGCTTATTTCTGTGGAATCTGAGAAATGTTACTTCGGATCTCTTTGAAGACTATAGGTCCAAAGGAAATATCTGCCACTAAAAGTGTGAAAGAAGCTTTCTGAGAAACTTCTTTGAGTTCTGTGAATTGATCTCACAGAGCTACAGTTTCCCCTCAAGAGGCCTTTCGCTAAGACTGTTCTCGTGGAATTTGCAAAGTGATATTTGGAAAACAATAGAGGGCTATGGTGAAAAAGGAAATATCCTAAGATAAAAACTGAAAAGAAGCTTTTTGAGAAACTGTTTTGCGTACTGTTAATTCATCTCACAGAGTTATAGCTTTCCCCTCAAGAAGCCGTTCATTAAGACTGTTGTTGTGAAATTTGCAAAATGATATTTGGAAGCTCATAGAGGGCTATGGTGAAAATGGAAATATCTTCAGTTCAAAACTGGGGGGAAGCTTTCTGAGAGACTGCTTTGTGTTCTGTTAATTCATACACAGAGTTACACCTTTCCTATCACGAATCCTTTCGCTAAGACTGTTCTTGTGGAGTTTACAAAGTGATATTTGGAAGCCCATAGAGGGGTACGGTTAAAAAGGAAATTTCCTCACATAAAAACTGGAAAGAAGCTTTCTGAGAAACTGCTTTGTGTTTTGTTAATTCATCTCACAGTATTACAGCTCTACCCTCAAGAAGCCCTTCACTAAGACTGTTCTTCTGGAATTACCAAAGAGATATTTGGAAGCCCATAGAGCGCTATGGTGAAAAAGGAAATATCTTCAGTTAAAAACTGGAGAGAAGCTTTCTGAGAAACTTCTTTGTGTTCTGTTAATTCATGCACAGAGTTACAGCTTTCCTATCAAGAATCCTTTCGCTAAGACTGTTCTTGTGGAGTTTACAAAGTGATATTTGGAAGCCCATAGAGGGGTATGTTTAAAAAGGAAATTTCCTCACATAAAAACTGGAAAGAAGTTTTCTGAGAAACTGCTTTGTGTTCTGTTAATTCATCTCACAGAGTTACAGCTTACCCCTCAAGAAGCATTTCGCTAAGACTGTTCTTGTGGAATTTGCAATGTGATATTTGGAAGCCCATGGAGGGATATGGTGAAAAAGGAAATATCTTCAATTAAAAACTGGAAAGAAGCTTTCTGAGAAACTGCTTTGTTTTCTGTTAATTCATCTCACAGAGTTTCAGCTTTCCCCTCCAGAAGTCTTTCGCTAAGACGGTTCTCGTGGAATTTGCAAAGTGATATTTGGAAGCCGTGAGAGGGCTATGGTGTAAAAGGAAATGTCCTCGGATCAAAAATGGAAAGAAGCTTTCCAACAAACTGTTTTGTGTTCTGTTAATTTATCTGACAGAGTTTCAGCTTTCCCCTCAAGAAGCCGTTCGCTAAGACTGTTCTTGTGGAATTTGCAAAGTGATATTTGAAAGCCCGTCGAGGGCTATGGTGAAAAAGGAAATACCTTCAGTTAAAAACTGGAAAGAAACTTTCTGAGAAACTGCTTTGTATTCTTTTAATTCACCTCACAGAGTTTCAGCTTTCCCCTCTAGAAGCCTTTCGCTAAGACTGTTCTTGTGGAATTTGCAAAGTGATATTTGTAAGCCCATAGAAGTCGATGGTGAAAACGTAAATATCCTAAGATAAAAACTGAAAAGAACCATTCTGAGAAACTTCTTTGTGTTTTCTTAATTCATCTCACAGATTTACAGGTTTCCCTTCAAGAAGCCTTTCGCTAAGACAGTTCTTGTGGAATATGCAAAGTGATATTTGGAAGCTCATAGTGACCTATAGTGAAAAAGGATATATCTTCAGTTAAAAACTGAAAAGAAGCTTTCTGAGAAACTGCTTTGTGATATATGACTTCCACTCACGGAGTTACAGCTGTATTTCGTAGAGCTGTTTGGCAGTCTTATTTCTGTGGAATCTGAGAACTGTTATTTCGGATCCCTTTGAAGACTGAAGGGCCAAAGGAAATATCCGTTGTTAAAGTTAGAAAGAAGCTTTCTGAGAAAGTTCTTTGTGATTTGCGAATTCATTTCACAGAGTTACAGCTTTCCCCTCAAGAAGCCTTTCGCTAAGATTATTCTTGCACAATTTGAAAAATGATATTTGGAAGCCAATAGACGGCTATGGTGAAAACGAAATATCCTCCGATAAAAACTGGAAAGAAGCTTTCTGAGAAATTGCTTTGTGTTCTTTTAATTCATCTCACAGACTTACAGCTTTCCCCTCAGGAAGTCTTTCGCTAAGACTGTTCTTGTGGAATTTGAAATGTGATATTTGGTAGCCCAAAGAGCGCTATGGAGAAAAGGAAATATCTTCAGATAAAAACTGTAAAGAACATTCCTGAGAAACTGCTTTGTGTTCTGTTAATTCACCTAACAGAGTTACAGCTTTCCCCTCTAGAAGCCTTTCGCTAAGACTGTTCTTGCTGTATTTTCAAAGGGATATTTTGAAGCCCATAGAGGGCTACGGTGAAAAAGGATATAGCTTCAGTTAAAAACTGAAAGAGGCTTTCTGAGAAACGGTTTAGTATTATGTGACTTCCACTCACTGAGTTACAGCTCTATTTCCTAGAGCTGTTTGATAGCCTTATTTCTATGGAATCGGAGAACTGTTATTTTGGATCCCTTTGAAGACTATAGGGCCAAAGGAAATATCTGCCGCTAAAAGTGAGAAAGAAGCTTTCTGAGAAACTTCTCTGAGATCTGTTAATTCATCTCACAGAGTTACAGCATTCCACTCAAGAAGCCTTTCGCTAGGACTGTTCTTTTTGAATTTGCAAAGTGATATTTCGAAGCCCATAGACGGCTGTGGTGAAAAGGGAAATACCTTCAGTTAAAAAATGGAAAGAAGCTTTCTAAGAAACTGCTTTGTGTTCTGTTAATTCATCTCAAAGAGTTACAGCTTTACCCTCAAAAAGACTTTTGCTAAGACTCTTCTTGTGTAATACTCATAGTGATATTTGTAAGCCCTTATAGGGCTATGGTGAAAAAGGAAATATCCTAAGAAAAAAGCTGAAAAGAAGCTTTCTGAGAAACTGCTTTGTGTTCTGTTAATTCACCTCACAGAGTTACAGCTTTCCCCTTAAGAAGCCTTTTGGTAAGACTGTTCTTGTGGAATTTGCAGAGTGGTATTTGTTAGCCCATAGAGGGCTATGGTGAAAAAGGAAATATCCTAAGATAAAAACTGAAAAGAACATTTCTGAGAAACTGCTTTGTGATACGTGACTTCCACTCACTGAGTGAGAGCTATATGTCATAGAGCTGTTTGCTAACCTTATTTCTGTGGAATCTGAGAAGGGATAATTCCGTTCCCTTTGAAGACTATAGGGCCAAGGGAAATATCCGCCATAAAAGTGAGAAAGAAGCTTTCTGAGAAACAGCTTTCTGATCTGTGAATTCATCCCACAGAGTTACAGCTTTCCCCTGAGGAAGCCTTTCGCTATGACTGTTCTTGTGGAATTTGCAAAGTGACATTTCGAAGCCCATAGAGAGCTATGGTGAAAAGGAAATATCTTCGGTTTAAAACGGGAAAGAAGCTTTCTGAGACACTGCGTTGTGTTCTGTTAATTCATCTCACAAAGTTACAGCTTTCCCCTCACGAAGCCTTTCCCTAAGACTGTTCTTGTCGAATTTGGGAAGTGATATTTAGAAGCCTACAGAGGTCTACAGTGAAAAAGGAAATAACCTAAGATAAAAACTGAAAAGAAGCTTTCTGAAAAACTGCTTTGTGTTCTCTTAATTCATCTCACAGAGTTACAGCTTTCCTCTCAAGAATCCTTTCGCTAAGACTGTTCTTGTGCAATTTAGAACGTGATATTTAGAAGCCCATAGAGGGCTATGGAGAAAAAGGAAATGTCCTTAGATAAAAACTGGAAAGAAGCTTTCTGAGAAACTGCTTTTTGTTCTGTTAATTCATCTCACAAAGTTACAGCTTTCCCCTCGAGAAGCCTTTCTCTATGACTGTTCTTGTGTAATTCGCAAAGTAATATTTGGAAGCCCATATAGGGTTATGGTGAAAAAAGGAATATCTTCAGTTAGAAACTGTATAGAAGCTTTCTGAGAAACTGCTTTGTTTTCTGTTAATTCATCTCACAGAGTTACAGCTTTCCCCTCAAGAAGTCTTTCGTTAAGACTGTTCTTGTGGAATTTGCAAAGTGAAATTTGGAAGCCCATAGAGGGCTATGGTGAAAAAGGAAATGTCCTCAGATGAAAACTAGAAAGAAGCTTCTTGAGAAACTACTTTGTGTTCCGTTAATTCATCTCACACAGTTACAGCTTTGCCCTCCAGAAACCGTTCATTAAGACCGTTCTTGTGGAATTTTCAAAGTGCTATTTGGAAACACATAGGGGGCTATGGTGAAAAAGGAAATATCTTCAGTTATAAACTGGAAAGAAGTTTTCTGAGAAACTGCTTTGTGTTCTGTTAATTCATCTGACAGTGTTACACCTTTCCCCTCAAGAAGCATTCCGCTAAGACTGTTCTTGTGGAATTTGCAAAGTGACATTTGGAAGCCCATAGAGGGCTGTGGTGAAAAAGAAATTTCCTAAGATAAGAACTGAAAAGAAGCTTTCTGAGAAACGACTTTGTGTTCTGTTAATTCATCTTATAGAATTACAGCTTTCCCCTCAAGAAGTCGTTCAGTAAGACTGTTCTTGTGGAATTTGCAAAGTGATATTTGGAAGCCCATAGAGGACCATGGTGTAAAGGAAATATCTTCAGATAAAAACTGGAAAGTAGCTTTCTGAGAAATTGCTTTGTGTTCTGTTAATTCATCTCACAGAATTACGGCTTTCCCCTCAAGAAAACTTTCGCTAAAGCTGTTTTTGTGGAATTTGGAAAAAGATATATGGAAAACCATAGAGATCTATGGTTAAAAAGAAAATATCCTAAGGTAAAAACTGAAAAGAAAATTTCTGAGAAACTGCTTTGTGTTCTCTGAATTCATCTCACAGACTTACAGCTTTCCCCTCAAGAAACCGTTCACTAAGACTGTTCTCGTGGATTTTGCAAAGTGATATTTGGAAGCCCATAGAGTGCTATGGGGAAAAAGGAAATATCTTCAGTTAAAAAGTGGAAAGAACGTTTCTGAGAAACTGCTTTGTGTTCTGTTAATCCATCTCACAGAGGTACAGCATTCCCCTCAAGAAGTCGTTTACTAAGACTGTTCTTGTGAAATTTGCGAAGTGATATTTGGAAGTGCTTAGAGAACTATGGTGAAAAAGGAAATATCGTAAGATAAAAACTGAAAAGAAGCTTTCTGAGAAACTGCTTTGTGTTTTGTTAATTCATCTCAGAGAGTTACAGCTTTCCGAACAAAAAGCCATTCACTAAGACTGATCTTGTGTTATTTTCAAATTGATATTTGGAAGCCCATAGAGGGCTATGGTGAAAAGGGAAATATCTTCAGTTAAAAACTGGAAAGAAGCTTTCTGAGAAACGGTTTTGTGTTCTCTTAGTTCATCTCACAGAGTTACAGCTTTCCCCTCAAGAAGCCTTTCACCAAGACTGTTCTTGTGGAATTTCCAAAGTGGTCTTTGGAAGTCCATACGTCGCTATGGTGAAAAAGGATATAGCTTCAGTTAAAAAGTGAAAAGAAGCTTTCCGAGGAACTGCTTTGTGATATGTGATTTCCTGTCACTGAGAAACAGCTGTATTTCGTAGAACTGTTGGCTAGGCTTATTTCTGTGGAATCTGAGAAATGTTACTTCGGATCTCTTTGAAGACTATAGGTCCAAAGGAAATATCCGCCACTAAAAGTGTGAAAGAAGCTTTCTGAGAAACTTCTTTGAGTTCTGTGAATTGATCTCACAGAGCTACAGTTTCCCCTCAAGAGGCCTTTCGCTAAGACTGTTCTCGTGGAATTTGCAAAGTGATATTTGGAAAACAATAGAGGGCTATGGTGAAAAAGGAAATATCCTAAGATAAAAACTGAAAAGAAGCTTTTTGAGAAACTGTTTTGCGTACCGTTAATTCATCTCACAGAGTTATAGCTTTCCCCTCAAGAAGCCGTTCATTAAGACTGTTGTTGTGAAATTTGCAAAATGATATTTGGAAGCTCATAGAGGGCTATGGTGAAAATGGAAATATCTTCAGTTAAAAACTGGAGAGAAGCTTTCTGAGAAACTGCTTTGTGTTCCGTTAATTCATACACAGAGTTACACCTTTCCTATCACGAATCCTTTCGCTAAGACTGTTCTTGTGGAGTTTACAAAGTGATATTTGGAAGCCCATAGAGGGGTACGGTTAAAAAGGAAATTTCCTCACATAAAAACTGGAAAGAAGCTTTCTGAGAAACTGCTCTGTGTTTTGTTAATTCATCTCACAGTATTACAGCTCTACCCTCAAGAAGCCCTTCACTAAGACTGTTCTTCTGGAATTACCAAAGAGATATTTGGAAGCCCATAGAGCGCTATGGTGAAAAAGGAAATATCTTCAGTTAAAAACTGGAGAGAAGCTTTCTGAGAAACTTCTTTGTGTTCTGTTAATTCATGCACAGAGTTACAGCTTTCCTATCAAGAATCCTTTCGCTAAGACTGTTCTTGTGGAGTTTACAAAGTGATATTTGGAAGCCCATAGAGGGGTATGTTTAAAAAGGAAATTTCCTCACATAAAAACTGGAAAGAAGTTTTCTGAGAAACTGCTTTGTGTTCTGTTAATTCATCTCACAGAGTTACAGCTTACCCCTCAAGAAGCATTTCGCTAAGACTGTTCTTGTGGAATTTGCAATGTGATATTTGGAAGCCCATGGAGGGATATGGTGAAAAAGGAAATATCTTCAATTAAAAACTGGAAAGAAGCTTTCTGAGAAACTGCTTTGTTTTCTGTTAATTCATCTCACAGAGTTTCAGCTTTCCCCTCCAGAAGTCTTTCGCTAAGACGGTTCTCATGGAATTTGCAAAGTGATATTTGGAAGCCGTGAGAGGGCTATGGTGTAAAAGGAAATGTCCTCGGATCAAAAATGGAAAGAAGCTTTCCAACAAACTGTTTTGTGTTCTGTTAATTTATCTGACAGAGTTTCAGCTTTCCCCTCAAGAAGCCGTTCGCTAAGACTGTTCTTGTGGAATTTGCAAAGTGATATTTGAAAGCCCGTCGAGGGCTATGGTGAAAAAGGAAATACCTTCAGTTAAAAACTGGAAAGAAACTTTCTGAGAAACTGCTTTGTATTCTGTTAATTCACCTCACAGAGTTTCAGCTTTCCCCTCTAGAAGCCTTTCGCTAAGACTGTTCTTGTGGAATTTGCAAAGTGATATTTGTAAGCCCATAGAAGTCGATGGTGAAAACGTAAATATCCTAAGATAAAAACTGAAAAGAACCATTCTGAGAAACTGCTTTGTGTTTTGTTAATTCATCTCACAGAGTTACAGGTTTCCCTTCAAGAAGCCTTTCGCTAAGACAGTTCTTGTGGAATATGCAAAGTGATATTTGGAAGCTCATAGTGACCTATAGTGAAAAAGGATATATCTTCAGTTAAAAACTGAAAAGAAGCTTTCTGAGAAACTGCTTTGTGATATATGACTTCCACTCACGGAGTTACAGCTGTATTTCGTAGAGCTGTTTGGCAGTCTTATTTCTGTGGAATCTGAGAACTGTTATTTCGGATCCCTTTGAAGACTGAAGGGCCAAAGGAAATATCCGTCGTTAAAGTTAGAAAGAAGCTTTCTGAGAAACTTCTTTGTGATTTGCGAATTCATTTCACAGAGTTACAGCTTTCCCCTCAAGAAGCCTTTCGCTAAGATTATTCTTGCACAATTTGAAAAATGATATTTGGAAGCCAATAGACGGCTATGGTGAAAACGAAATATCCTCCGATAAAAACTGGAAAGAAGCTTTCTGAGAAATTGCTTTGTGTTCTTTTAATTCATCTCACAGACTTACAGCTTTCCCCTCAGGAAGTCTTTCGCTAAGACTGTTCTTGCGGAATTTGAAATGTGATATTTGGTAGCCCAAAGAGAGCTATGGAGAAAAGGAAATATCTTCAGATAAAAACTGTAAAGAACATTCCTGAGAAACTGCTTTGTGTTCTGTTAATTCACCTAACAGAGTTACAGCTTTCCCCTCTAGAAGCCTTTCGCTAAGACTGTTCTTGCTGTATTTTCAAAGGGATATTTTGAAGCCCATAGAGGGCTACGGTGAAAAAGGATATAGCTTCAGTTAAAAACTGAAAGAGGCTTTCTGAGAAACGGTTTAGTATGATGTGACTTCCACTCACTGAGTTACAGCTCTATTTCCTAGAGCTGTTTGATAGCCTTATTTCTATGGAATCGGAGAACTGTTATTTTGGATCCCTTTGAAGACTATAGGGCCAAAGGAAATATCTGCTGCTAAAAGTGAGAAAGAAGCTTTCTGAGAAACTTCTCTGAGATCTGTTAATTCATCTCACAGAGTTACAGCATTCCACTCAAGAAGCCTTTCGCTAGGACTGTTCTTTTTGAATTTGCAAAGTGATATTTCGAAGCCCATAGATGGCTGTGGTGAAAAGGGAAATACCTTCAGTTAAAAAATGGAAAGAAGCTTTCTGAGAAACTGCTTTGTGTTCTGTTAATTCATCTCAAAGAGTTACAGCTTTACCCTCAAAAAGACTTTTGCTAAGACTCTTCTTGTGTAATACTCATAGTGATATTTGTAAGCCCTTATAGGGCTATGGTGAAAAAGGAAATATCCTAAGAAAAAAGCTGAAAAGAAGCTTTCTGAGAAACTGCTTTGTGTTCTGTTAATTCACCTCACAGAGTTACAGCATTCCCCTTAAGAAGCCTTTTGGTAAGACTGTTCTTGTGGAATTTGCAGAGTGGTATTTGTAAGCCCATAGAGGGCTATGGTGAAAAAGGAAATATCCTAAGATAAAAACTGAAAAGAACATTTCTGAGAAACTGCTTTGTGATACGTGACTTCCACTCACTGAGTGAGAGCTATATGTCATAGAGCTGTTTGCTAACCTTATTTCTGTGGAATCTGAGAAGGGATAATTCGGTTCCCGTTGAAGACTATAGGGCCAAAGGAAATATCCGCCATAAACGTGAGAAAGAAGCTTTCTGAGAAACAGCTTTCTGATCTGTGAATTCATCCCACAGAGTTACAGCTTTCCCCTGAGGAAGCCTTTCGCTATGACTGTTCTTGTGGAATTTGCAACGTGACATTTCGAAGGCCATAGAGAGCTATGGTGAAAAGGAAATATCTTCGGTTTAAAACGGGAAAGAAGCTTTCTGAGACACTGCGTTGTGTTCTGTTAATTCATCTCACAAAGTTACAGCTTTCCCCTCACGAAGCCTTTCCCTAAGACTGTTCTTGTCCAATTTGGGAAGTGATATTTAGAAGCCTACAGAGGTCTACAGTGAAAAAGGAAATAACCTAAGATAAAAACTGAAAAGAAGCTTTCTGAAAAACTGCTTTGTGTTCTCTTAATTCATCTCACAGAGTTACAGCTTTCCTCTCAAGAATCCTTTCGCTAAGACTGTTCTTGTGCAATTTAGAACGTGATATTTAGAAGCCCATAGAGGGCTATGGAGAAAAAGGAAATGTCCTTAGATAAAAACTGGAAAGAAGCTTTCTGAGAAACTGCTTTGTGTTCTGTTAATTCATGCACAGAGTTATATCTTTCCTATCAAAAATTCTTTCGCTAAGACTGTTCTTGTGGAGTTTACAAAGTGATATTTGGAAGCCCATAGAGGGGTACGTTTAAAAAGGAAATTTCCTCACATAAAAACTGGAAAGAAGTTTTCTGAGAAACTGCTTTGTGTTCTGTTAATTCATCTCACAGAGTTACAGCTTACCCCTCAAGAAGCATTTCGCTAAGACTGTTCTTGTGGAATTTGCAATGTGATATTTGGAAGCCCATGGAGGGATATGGTGAAAAAGGAAATATCTTCAATTAAAAACTGGAAAGAAGCTTTCTGAGAAACTGCTTTGTTTTCTGTTAATTCATCTCACCGAGTTTCAGCTTTCCCCTCCAGAAGTCTTTCGCTAAGACGGTTCTCGTGGAATTTGCAAAGTGATATTTGGAAGCCGTGAGAGGGCTATGGTGTAAAAGGAAATGTCCTCGGATCAAAAATGGAAAGAAGCTTTCCAACAAACTGTTTTGTGTTCTGTTAATTTATCTGACAGTGTTTCAGCTTTCCCCTCAAGAAGCCGTTCGCTAAGACTGTTCTTGTGGAATTTGCAAAGTGATATTTGAAAGCCCGTCGAGGGCTATGGTGAAAAAGGAAATACCTTCAGTTAAAAACTGGAAAGAAACTTTCTGAGAAACTGCTTTGTATTCTGTTAATTCACCTCACAGAGTTTCAGCTTTCCCCTCTAGAAGCCTTTCGCTAAGACTGTTCTTGTGGAACTTGCAAAGTGATATTTGTAAGCCCATAGAAGTCGATGGTGAAAACGTAAATATCCTAAGATAAAAACTGAAAAGAACCATTCTGAGAAACTGCTTTGTGTTTTGTTAATTCATCTCACAGAGTTACAGGTTTCCCTTCAAGAAGCCTTTCGCTAAGACAGTTCTTGTGGAATATGCAAAGTGATATTTGGAAGCTCATAGTGACCTATAGTGAAAAAGGATATATCTTCAGTTAAAAACTGAAAAGAAGCTTTCTGAGAAACTGCTTTGTGATATATGACTTCCACTCACGGAGTTACAGCTGTATTTCGTAGAGCTGTTTGGCAGTCTTATTTCTGTGGAATCTGAGAACTGTTATTTCGGATCCCTTTGAAGACTGAAGGGCCAAAGGAAATATCCGTCGTTAAAGTTAGAAAGAAGCTTTCTGAGAAACTTCTTTGTGATTTGCGAATTCATTTCACAGAGTTACAGCTTTCCCCTCAAGAAGCCTTTCGCTAAGATTATTCTTGCACAATTTGAAAAATGATATTTGGAAGCCAATAGACGGCTATGGTGAAAACGAAATATCCTCCGATAAAAACTGGAAAGAAGCTTTCTGAGAAATTGCTTTGTGTTCTTTTAATTCATCTCACAGACTTACAGCTTTCCCCTCAGGAAGTCTTTCGCTAAGACTGTTCTTGCGGAATTTGAAATGTGATATTTGGTAGCCCAAAGAGAGCTATGGAGAAAAGGAAATATCTTCAGATAAAAACTGTAAAGAACATTCCTGAGAAACTGCTTTGTGTTCTGTTAATTCACCTAACAGAGTTACAGCTTTCCCCTCTAGAAGCCTTTCGCTAAGACTGTTCTTGCTGTATTTTCAAAGGGATATTTTGAAGCCCATAGAGGGCTACGGTGAAAAAGGATATAGCTTCAGTTAAAAACTGAAAGAGGCTTTCTGAGAAACGGTTTAGTATTATGTGACTTCCACTCACTGAGTTACAGCTCTATTTCCTAGAGCTGTTTGATAGCCTTATTTCTATGGAATCGGAGAACTGTTATTTTGGATCCCTTTGAAGACTATAGGGCCAAAGGAAATATCTGCTGCTAAAAGTGAGAAAGAAGCTTTCTGAGAAACTTCTCTGAGATCTGTTAATTCATCTCACAGAGTTACAGCATTCCACTCAAGAAGCCTTTCGCTAGGACTGTTCTTTTTGAATTTGCAAAGTGATATTTCGAAGCCCATAGATGGCTGTGGTGAAAAGGGAAATACCTTCAGTTAAAAAATGGAAAGAAGCTTTCTAAGAAACTGCTTTGTGTTCTGTTAATTCATCTCAAAGAGTTACAGCTTTACCCTCAAAAAGACTTTTGCTAAGACTCTTCTTGTGTAATACTCATAGTGATATTTGTAAGCCCTTATAGGGCTATGGTGAAAAAGGAAATATCCTAAGAAAAAAGCTGAAAAGAAGCTTTCTGAGAAACTGCTTTGTGTTCTGTTAATTCACCTCACAGAGTTACAGCTTTCCCCTTAAGAAGCCTTTTGGTAAGACTGTTCTTGTGGAATTTGCAGAGTGGTATTTGTAAGCCCATAGAGGGCTATGGTGAAAAAGGAAATATCCTAAGATAAAAACTGAAAAGAACATTTCTGAGAAACTGCTTTGTGATACGTGACTTCCACTCACTGAGTGAGAGCTATATGTCATAGAGCTGTTTGCTAACCTTATTTCTGTGGAATCTGAGAAGGGATAATTCGGTTCCCGTTGAAGACTATAGGGCCAAAGGAAATATCCGCCATAAACGTGAGAAAGAAGCTTTCTGAGAAACAGCTTTCTGATCTGTGAATTCATCCCACAGAGTTACAGCTTTCCCCTGAGGAAGCCTTTCGCTATGACTGTTCTTGTGGAATTTGCAACGTGACATTTCGAAGGCCATAGAGAGCTATGGTGAAAAGGAAATATCTTCGGTTTAAAACGGGAAAGAAGCTTTCTGAGACACTGCGTTGTGTTCTGTTAATTCATCTCACAAAGTTACAGCTTTCCCCTCACGAAGCCTTTCCCTAAGACTGTTCTTGTCGAATTTGGGAAGTGATATTTAGAAGCCTACAGAGGTCTACAGTGAAAAAGGAAATAACCTAAGATAAAAACTGAAAATAAGCTTTCTGAAAAACTGCTTTGTGTTCTCTTAATTCATCTCACAGAGTTACAGCTTTCCTCTCAAGAATCCTTTCGCTAAGACTGTTCTTGTGCAATTTAGAATGTGATATTTAGAAGCCCATAGAGGGCTATGGAGAAAAAGGAAATGTCCTTAGATAAAAACTGGAAAGAAGCTTTCTGAGAAACTGCTTTGTGTTCTGTTAATTCATCTCACAGAGTTACCGCTTTCCCCTCGAGAAGCCTTTCTCTATGACTGTTCTTGTGTAATTCGCAAAGTAATATTTGGAAGCCCATATAGGGTTATGGTGAAAAAAGGAATATCTTCAGTTAGAAACTGTATAGAAGCTTTCTGAGAACCTGCTTTGTTTTCTGTTAATTCATCTCACAGAGTTACAGCTTTCCCCTCAAGAAGTCTTTCGTTAAGACTGTTCTTGTGGAATTTGCAAAGTGAAATTTGGAAGCCCATAGAGGGCTATGGTGAAAAAGGAAATGTCCTCAGATGAAAACTAGAAAGAAGCTTCTTGAGAAACTACTTTGTGTTCCGTTAATTCATCTCACACAGTTACAGCTTTGCCCTCCAGAAACCGCTCATTAAGACCGTTCTTGTGGAATTTTCAAAGTGATATTTGGAAACACATAGGGGGCTATGGTGAAAAAGGAAATATCTTCAGTTATAAACTGGAAAGAAGTTTTCTGAGAAACTGCTTTGTGTTCTGTTAATTCATCTGACAGTGTTACACCTTTCCCCTCAAGAAGCATTCCGCTAAGACTGTTCTTGTGGAATTTGGGAAGTGATATTTAGAAGCCTACAGAGGTCTACAGTGAAAAAGGAAGTAACCTAAGATAAAAACTGAAAATAAGCTTTCTGAAAAACTGCTTTGTGTTCTCTTAATTCATCTCACAGAGTTACAGCTTTCCTCTCAAGAATCCTTTCGCTAAGACTGTTCTTGTGCAATTTAGAACGTGATATTTAGAAGCCCATAGAGGGCTATGGAGAAAAAGGAAATGTCCTTAGATAAAAACTGGAAAGAAGCTTTCTGAGAAACTTCTTTGTGTTCTGTTAATTCATGCACAGAGTTATATCTTTCCTATCAAAAATTCTTTCGCTAAGACTGTTCTTGTGGAGTTTACAAAGTGATATTTGGAAGCCCATAGAGGGGTACGTTTAAAAAGGAAATTTCCTCACATAAAAACTGGAAAGAAGTTTTCTGAGAAACTGCTTTGTGTTCTGTTAATTCATCTCACAGAGTTACAGCTTACCCCTCAAGAAGCATTTCGCTAAGACTGTTCTTGTGGAATTTGCAATGTGATATTTGGAAGCCCATGGAGGGATATGGTGAAAAAGGAAATATCTTCAATTAAAAACTGGAAAGAAGCTTTCTGAGAAACTGCTTTGTTTTCTGTTAATTCATCTCACCGAGTTTCAGCTTTCCCCTCCAGAAGTCTTTCGCTAAGACGGTTCTCGTGGAATTTGCAAAGTGATATTTGGAAGCCGTGAGAGGGCTATGGTGTAAAAGGAAATGTCCTCGGATCAAAAATGGAAAGAAGCTTTCCAACAAACTGTTTTGTGTTCTGTTAATTTATCTGACAGTGTTTCAGCTTTCCCCTCAAGAAGCCGTTCGCTAAGACTGTTCTTGTGGAATTTGCAAAGTGATATTTGAAAGCCCGTCGAGGGCTATGGTGAAAAAGGAAATACCTTCAGTTAAAAACTGGAAAGAAACTTTCTGAGAAACTGCTTTGTATTCTGTTAATTCACCTCACAGAGTTTCAGCTTTCCCCTCTAGAAGCCTTTCGCTAAGACTGTTCTTGTGGAACTTGCAAAGTGATATTTGTAAGCCCATAGAAGTCGATGGTGAAAACGTAAATATCCTAAGATAAAAACTGAAAAGAACCATTCTGAGAAACTGCTTTGTGTTTTGTTAATTCATCTCACAGAGTTACAGGTTTCCCTTCAAGAAGCCTTTCGCTAAGACAGTTCTTGTGGAATATGCAAAGTGATATTTGGAAGCTCATAGTGACCTATAGTGAAAAAGGATATATCTTCAGTTAAAAACTGAAAAGAAGCTTTCTGAGAAACTGCTTTGTGATATATGACTTCCACTCACGGAGTTACAGCTGTATTTCGTAGAGCTGTTTGGCAGTCTTATTTCTGTGGAATCTGAGAACTGTTATTTCGGATCCCTTTGAAGACTGAAGGGCCAAAGGAAGTATCCGTCGTTAAAGTTAGAAAGAAGCTTTCTGAGAAACTTCTTTGTGATTTGCGAATTCATTTCACAGAGTTACAGCTTTCCCCTCAAGAAGCCTTTCGCTAAGATTATTCTTGCACAATTTGAAAAATGATATTTGGAAGCCAATAGACGGCTATGGTGAAAACGAAATATCCTCCGATAAAAACTGGAAAGAAGCTTTCTGAGAAATTGCTTTGTGTTCTTTTAATTCATCTCACAGACTTACAGCTTTCCCCTCAGGAAGTCTTTCGCTAAGACTGTTCTTGCGGAATTTGAAATGTGATATTTGGTAGCCCAAAGAGAGCTATGGAGAAAAGGAAATATCTTCAGATAAAAACTGTAAAGAACATTCCTGAGAAACTGCTTTGTGTTCTGTTAATTCACCTAACAGAGTTACAGCTTTCCCCTCTAGAAGCCTTTCGCTAAGACTGTTCTTGCTGTATTTTCAAAGGGATATTTTGAAGCCCATAGAGGGCTACGGTGAAAAAGGATATAGCTTCAGTTAAAAACTGAAAGAGGCTTTCTGAGAAACGGTTTAGTATTATGTGACTTCCACTCACTGAGTTACAGCTCTATTTCCTAGAGCTGTTTGATAGCCTTATTTCTATGGAATCGGAGAACTGTTATTTTGGATCCCTTTGAAGACTATAGGGCCAAAGGAAATATCTGCTGCTAAAAGTGAGAAAGAAGCTTTCTGAGAAACTTCTCTGAGATCTGTTAATTCATCTCACAGAGTTACAGCATTCCACTCAAGAAGCCTTTCACTAGGACTGTTCTTTTTGAATTTGCAAAGTGATATTTCGAAGCCCATAGATGGCTGTGGTGAAAAGGGAAATACCTTCAGTTAAAAAATGGAAAGAAGCTTTCTAAGAAACTGCTTTGTGTTCTGTTAATTCATCTCAAAGAGTTACAGCTTTACCCTCAAAAAGACTTTTGCTAAGACTCTTCTTGTGTAATACTCATAGTGATATTTGTAAGCCCTTATAGGGCTATGGTGAAAAAGGAAATATCCTAAGAAAAAAGCTGAAAAGAAGCTTTCTGAGAAACTGCTTTGTGTTCTGTTAATTCACCTCACAGAGTTACAGCTTTCCCCTTAAGAAGCCTTTTGGTAAGACTGTTCTTGTGGAATTTGCAGAGTGGTATTTGTAAGCCCATAGAGGGCTATGGTGAAAAAGGAAATATCCTAAGATAAAAACTGAAAAGAACATTTCTGAGAAACTGCTTTGTGATACGTGACTTCCACTCACTGAGTGAGAGCTATATGTCATAGAGCTGTTTGCTAACCTTATTTCTGTGGAATCTGAGAAGGGATAATTCGGTTCCCGTTGAAGACTATAGGGCCAAAGGAAATATCCGCCATAAACGTGAGAAAGAAGCTTTCTGAGAAACAGCTTTCTGATCTGTGAATTCATCCCACAGAGTTACAGCTTTCCCCTGAGGAAGCCTTTCGCTATGACTGTTCTTGTGGAATTTGCAACGTGACATTTCGAAGGCCATAGAGAGCTATGGTGAAAAGGAAATATCTTCGGTTTAAAACGGGAAAGAAGCTTTCTGAGACACTGCGTTGTGTTCTGTTAATTCATCTCACAAAGTTACAGCTTTCCCCTCACGAAGCCTTTCCCTAAGACTGTTCTTGTCGAATTTGGGAAGTGATATTTAGAAGCCTACAGAGGTCTACAGTGAAAAAGGAAATAACCTAAGATAAAAACTGAAAATAAGCTTTCTGAAAAACTGCTTTGTGTTCTCTTAATTCATCTCACAGAGTTACAGCTTTCCTCTCAAGAATCCTTTCGCTAAGACTGTTCTTGTGCAATTTAGAATGTGATATTTAGAAGCCCATAGAGGGCTATGGAGAAAAAGGAAATGTCCTTAGATAAAAACTGGAAAGAAGCTTTCTGAGAAACTGCTTTGTGTTCTGTTAATTCATCTCACAGAGTTACCGCTTTCCCCTCGAGAAGCCTTTCTCTATGACTGTTCTTGTGTAATTCGCAAAGTAATATTTGGAAGCCCATATAGGGTTATGGTGAAAAAAGGAATATCTTCAGTTAGAAACTGTATAGAAGCTTTCTGAGAACCTGCTTTGTTTTCTGTTAATTCATCTCACAGAGTTACAGCTTTCCCCTCAAGAAGTCTTTCGTTAAGACTGTTCTTGTGGAATTTGCAAAGTGAAATTTGGAAGCCCATAGAGGGCTATGGTGAAAAAGGAAATGTCCTCAGATGAAAACTAGAAAGAAGCTTCTTGAGAAACTACTTTGTGTTCCGTTAATTCATCTCACACAGTTACAGCTTTGCCCTCCAGAAACCGCTCATTAAGACCGTTCTTGTGGAATTTTCAAAGTGATATTTGGAAACACATAGGGGGCTATGGTGAAAAAGGAAATATCTTCAGTTATAAACTGGAAAGAAGTTTTCTGAGAAACTGCTTTGTGTTCTGTTAATTCATCTGACAGTGTTACACCTTTCCCCTCAAGAAGCATTCCGCTAAGACTGTTCTTGTGGAATTTGGGAAGTGATATTTAGAAGCCTACAGAGGTCTACAGTGAAAAAGGAAGTAACCTAAGATAAAAACTGAAAATAAGCTTTCTGAAAAACTGCTTTGTGTTCTCTTAATTCATCTCACAGAGTTACAGCTTTCCTCTCAAGAATCCTTTCGCTAAGACTGTTCTTGTGCAATTTAGAACGTGATATTTAGAAGCCCATAGAGGGCTATGGAGAAAAAGGAAATGTCCTTAGATAAAAACTGGAAAGAAGCTTTCTGAGAAACTTCTTTGTGTTCTGTTAATTCATGCACAGAGTTATATCTTTCCTATCAAAAATTCTTTCGCTAAGACTGTTCTTGTGGAGTTTACAAAGTGATATTTGGAAGCCCATAGAGGGGTACGTTTAAAAAGGAAATTTCCTCACATAAAAACTGGAAAGAAGTTTTCTGAGAAACTGCTTTGTGTTCTGTTAATTCATCTCACAGAGTTACAGCTTACCCCTCAAGAAGCATTTCGCTAAGACTGTTCTTGTGGAATTTGCAATGTGATATTTGGAAGCCCATGGAGGGATATGGTGAAAAAGGAAATATCTTCAATTAAAAACTGGAAAGAAGCTTTCTGAGAAACTGCTTTGTTTTCTGTTAATTCATCTCACCGAGTTTCAGCTTTCCCCTCCAGAAGTCTTTCGCTAAGACGGTTCTCGTGGAATTTGCAAAGTGATATTTGGAAGCCGTGAGAGGGCTATGGTGTAAAAGGAAATGTCCTCGGATCAAAAATGGAAAGAAGCTTTCCAACAAACTGTTTTGTGTTCTGTTAATTTATCTGACAGTGTTTCAGCTTTCCCCTCAAGAAGCCGTTCGCTAAGACTGTTCTTGTGGAATTTGCAAAGTGATATTTGAAAGCCCGTCGAGGGCTATGGTGAAAAAGGAAATACCTTCAGTTAAAAACTGGAAAGAAACTTTCTGAGAAACTGCTTTGTATTCTGTTAATTCACCTCACAGAGTTTCAGCTTTCCCCTCTAGAAGCCTTTCGCTAAGACTGTTCTTGTGGAACTTGCAAAGTGATATTTGTAAGCCCATAGAAGTCGATGGTGAAAACGTAAATATCCTAAGATAAAAACTGAAAAGAACCATTCTGAGAAACTGCTTTGTGTTTTGTTAATTCATCTCACAGAGTTACAGGTTTCCCTTCAAGAAGCCTTTCGCTAAGACAGTTCTTGTGGAATATGCAAAGTGATATTTGGAAGCTCATAGTGACCTATAGTGAAAAAGGATATATCTTCAGTTAAAAACTGAAAAGAAGCTTTCTGAGAAACTGCTTTGTGATATATGACTTCCACTCACGGAGTTACAGCTGTATTTCGTAGAGCTGTTTGGCAGTCTTATTTCTGTGGAATCTGAGAACTGTTATTTCGGATCCCTTTGAAGACTGAAGGGCCAAAGGAAATATCCGTCGTTAAAGTTAGAAAGAAGCTTTCTGAGAAACTTCTTTGTGATTTGCGAATTCATTTCACAGAGTTACAGCTTTCCCCTCAAGAAGCCTTTCGCTAAGATTATTCTTGCACAATTTGAAAAATGATATTTGGAAGCCAATAGACGGCTATGGTGAAAACGAAATATCCTCCGATAAAAACTGGAAAGAAGCTTTCTGAGAAATTGCTTTGTGTTCTTTTAATTCATCTCACAGACTTACAGCTTTCCCCTCAGGAAGTCTTTCGCTAAGACTGTTCTTGCGGAATTTGAAATGTGATATTTGGTAGCCCAAAGAGAGCTATGGAGAAAAGGAAATATCTTCAGATAAAAACTGTAAAGAACATTCCTGAGAAACTGCTTTGTGTTCTGTTAATTCACCTAACAGAGTTACAGCTTTCCCCTCTAGAAGCCTTTCGCTAAGACTGTTCTTGCTGTATTTTCAAAGGGATATTTTGAAGCCCATAGAGGGCTACGGTGAAAAAGGATATAGCTTCAGTTAAAAACTGAAAGAGGCTTTCTGAGAAACGGTTTAGTATTATGTGACTTCCACTCACTGAGTTACAGCTCTATTTCCTAGAGCTGTTTGATAGCCTTATTTCTATGGAATCGGAGAACTGTTATTTTGGATCCCTTTGAAGACTATAGGGCCAAAGGAAATATCTGCTGCTAAAAGTGAGAAAGAAGCTTTCTGAGAAACTTCTCTGAGATCTGTTAATTCATCTCACAGAGTTACAGCATTCCACTCAAGAAGCCTTTCGCTAGGACTGTTCTTTTTGAATTTGCAAAGTGATATTTCGAAGCCCATAGATGGCTGTGGTGAAAAGGGAAATACCTTCAGTTAAAAAATGGAAAGAAGCTTTCTAAGAAACTGCTTTGTGTTCTGTTAATTCATCTCAAAGAGTTACAGCTTTACCCTCAAAAAGACTTTTGCTAAGACTCTTCTTGTGTAATACTCATAGTGATATTTGTAAGCCCTTATAGGGCTATGGTGAAAAAGGAAATATCCTAAGAAAAAAGCTGAAAAGAAGCTTTCTGAGAAACTGCTTTGTGTTCTGTTAATTCACCTCACAGAGTTACAGCTTTCCCCTTAAGAAGCCTTTTGGTAAGACTGTTCTTGTGGAATTTGCAGAGTGGTATTTGTAAGCCCATAGAGGGCTATGGTGAAAAAGGAAATATCCTAAGATAAAAACTGAAAAGAACATTTCTGAGAAACTGCTTTGTGATACGTGACTTCCACTCACTGAGTGAGAGCTATATGTCATAGAGCTGTTTGCTAACCTTATTTCTGTGGAATCTGAGAAGGGATAATTCGGTTCCCGTTGAAGACTATAGGGCCAAAGGAAATATCCGCCATAAACGTGAGAAAGAAGCTTTCTGAGAAACAGCTTTCTGATCTGTGAATTCATCCCACAGAGTTACAGCTTTCCCCTGAGGAAGCCTTTCGCTATGACTGTTCTTGTGGAATTTGCAACGTGACATTTCGAAGGCCATAGAGAGCTATGGTGAAAAGGAAATATCTTCGGTTTAAAACGGGAAAGAAGCTTTCTGAGACACTGCGTTGTGTTCTGTTAATTCATCTCACAAAGTTACAGCTTTCCCCTCACGAAGCCTTTCCCTAAGACTGTTCTTGTCGAATTTGGGAAGTGATATTTAGAAGCCTACAGAGGTCTACAGTGAAAAAGGAAATAACCTAAGATAAAAACTGAAAATAAGCTTTCTGAAAAACTGCTTTGTGTTCTCTTAATTCATCTCACAGAGTTACAGCTTTCCTCTCAAGAATCCTTTCGCTAAGACTGTTCTTGTGCAATTTAGAATGTGATATTTAGAAGCCCATAGAGGGCTATGGAGAAAAAGGAAATGTCCTTAGATAAAAACTGGAAAGAAGCTTTCTGAGAAACTGCTTTGTGTTCTGTTAATTCATCTCACAGAGTTACCGCTTTCCCCTCGAGAAGCCTTTCTCTATGACTGTTCTTGTGTAATTCGCAAAGTAATATTTGGAAGCCCATATAGGGTTATGGTGAAAAAAGGAATATCTTCAGTTAGAAACTGTATAGAAGCTTTCTGAGAACCTGCTTTGTTTTCTGTTAATTCATCTCACAGAGTTACAGCTTTCCCCTCAAGAAGTCTTTCGTTAAGACTGTTCTTGTGGAATTTGCAAAGTGAAATTTGGAAGCCCATAGAGGGCTATGGTGAAAAAGGAAATGTCCTCAGATGAAAACTAGAAAGAAGCTTCTTGAGAAACTACTTTGTGTTCCGTTAATTCATCTCACACAGTTACAGCTTTGCCCTCCAGAAACCGCTCATTAAGACCGTTCTTGTGGAATTTTCAAAGTGATATTTGGAAACACATAGGGGGCTATGGTGAAAAAGGAAATATCTTCAGTTATAAACTGGAAAGAAGTTTTCTGAGAAACTGCTTTGTGTTCTGTTAATTCATCTGACAGTGTTACACCTTTCCCCTCAAGAAGCATTCCGCTAAGACTGTTCTTGTGGAATTTGGGAAGTGATATTTAGAAGCCTACAGAGGTCTACAGTGAAAAAGGAAGTAACCTAAGATAAAAACTGAAAATAAGCTTTCTGAAAAACTGCTTTGTGTTCTCTTAATTCATCTCACAGAGTTACAGCTTTCCTCTCAAGAATCCTTTCGCTAAGACTGTTCTTGTGCAATTTAGAACGTGATATTTAGAAGCCCATAGAGGGCTATGGAGAAAAAGGAAATGTCCTTAGATAAAAACTGGAAAGAAGCTTTCTGAGAAACTTCTTTGTGTTCTGTTAATTCATGCACAGAGTTATATCTTTCCTATCAAAAATTCTTTCGCTAAGACTGTTCTTGTGGAGTTTACAAAGTGATATTTGGAAGCCCATAGAGGGGTACGTTTAAAAAGGAAATTTCCTCACATAAAAACTGGAAAGAAGTTTTCTGAGAAACTGCTTTGTGTTCTGTTAATTCATCTCACAGAGTTACAGCTTACCCCTCAAGAAGCATTTCGCTAAGACTGTTCTTGTGGAATTTGCAATGTGATATTTGGAAGCCCATGGAGGGATATGGTGAAAAAGGAAATATCTTCAATTAAAAACTGGAAAGAAGCTTTCTGAGAAACTGCTTTGTTTTCTGTTAATTCATCTCACCGAGTTTCAGCTTTCCCCTCCAGAAGTCTTTCGCTAAGACGGTTCTCGTGGAATTTGCAAAGTGATATTTGGAAGCCGTGAGAGGGCTATGGTGTAAAAGGAAATGTCCTCGGATCAAAAATGGAAAGAAGCTTTCCAACAAACTGTTTTGTGTTCTGTTAATTTATCTGACAGTGTTTCAGCTTTCCCCTCAAGAAGCCGTTCGCTAAGACTGTTCTTGTGGAATTTGCAAAGTGATATTTGAAAGCCCGTCGAGGGCTATGGTGAAAAAAGAAATACCTTCAGTTAAAAACTGGAAAGAAACTTTCTGAGAAACTGCTTTGTATTCTGTTAATTCACCTCACAGAGTTTCAGCTTTCCCCTCTAGAAGCCTTTCGCTAAGACTGTTCTTGTGGAACTTGCAAAGTGATATTTGTAAGCCCATAGAAGTCGATGGTGAAAACGTAAATATCCTAAGATAAAAACTGAAAAGAACCATTCTGAGAAACTGCTTTGTGTTTTGTTAATTCATCTCACAGAGTTACAGGTTTCCCTTCAAGAAGCCTTTCGCTAAGACAGTTCTTGTGGAATATGCAAAGTGATATTTGGAAGCTCATAGTGACCTATAGTGAAAAAGGATATATCTTCAGTTAAAAACTGAAAAGAAGCTTTCTGAGAAACTGCTTTGTGATATATGACTTCCACTCACGGAGTTACAGCTGTATTTCGTAGAGCTGTTTGGCAGTCTTATTTCTGTGGAATCTGAGAACTGTTATTTCGGATCCCTTTGAAGACTGAAGGGCCAAAGGAAATATCCGTCGTTAAAGTTAGAAAGAAGCTTTCTGAGAAACTTCTTTGTGATTTGCGAATTCATTTCACAGAGTTACAGCTTTCCCCTCAAGAAGCCTTTCGCTAAGATTATTCTTGCACAATTTGAAAAATGATATTTGGAAGCCAATAGACGGCTATGGTGAAAACGAAATATCCTCCGATAAAAACTGGAAAGAAGCTTTCTGAGAAATTGCTTTGTGTTCTTTTAATTCATCTCACAGACTTACAGCTTTCCCCTCAGGAAGTCTTTCGCTAAGACTGTTCTTGCGGAATTTGAAATGTGATATTTGGTAGCCCAAAGAGAGCTATGGAGAAAAGGAAATATCTTCAGATAAAAACTGTAAAGAACATTCCTGAGAAACTGCTTTGTGTTCTGTTAATTCACCTAACAGAGTTACAGCTTTCCCCTCTAGAAGCCTTTCGCTAAGACTGTTCTTGCTGTATTTTCAAAGGGATATTTTGAAGCCCATAGAGGGCTACGGTGAAAAAGGATATAGCTTCAGTTAAAAACTGAAAGAGGCTTTCTGAGAAACGGTTTAGTATTATGTGACTTCCACTCACTGAGTTACAGCTCTATTTCCTAGAGCTGTTTGATAGCCTTATTTCTATGGAATCGGAGAACTGTTATTTTGGATCCCTTTGAAGACTATAGGGCCAAAGGAAATATCTGCTGCTAAAAGTGAGAAAGAAGCTTTCTGAGAAACTTCTCTGAGATCTGTTAATTCATCTCACAGAGTTACAGCATTCCACTCAAGAAGCCTTTCGCTAGGACTGTTCTTTTTGAATTTGCAAAGTGATATTTCGAAGCCCATAGATGGCTGTGGTGAAAAGGGAAATACCTTCAGTTAAAAAATGGAAAGAAGCTTTCTAAGAAACTGCTTTGTGTTCTGTTAATTCATCTCAAAGAGTTACAGCTTTACCCTCAAAAAGACTTTTGCTAAGACTCTTCTTGTGTAATACTCATAGTGATATTTGTAAGCCCTTATAGGGCTATGGTGAAAAAGGAAATATCCTAAGAAAAAAGCTGAAAAGAAGCTTTCTGAGAAACTGCTTTGTGTTCTGTTAATTCACCTCACAGAGTTACAGCTTTCCCCTTAAGAAGCCTTTTGGTAAGACTGTTCTTGTGGAATTTGCAGAGTGGTATTTGTAAGCCCATAGAGGGCTATGGTGAAAAAGGAAATATCCTAAGATAAAAACTGAAAAGAACATTTCTGAGAAACTGCTTTGTGATACGTGACTTCCACTCACTGAGTGAGAGCTATATGTCATAGAGCTGTTTGCTAACCTTATTTCTGTGGAATCTGAGAAGGGATAATTCGGTTCCCGTTGAAGACTATAGGGCCAAAGGAAATATCCGCCATAAACGTGAGAAAGAAGCTTTCTGAGAAACAGCTTTCTGATCTGTGAATTCATCCCACAGAGTTACAGCTTTCCCCTGAGGAAGCCTTTCGCTATGACTGTTCTTGTGGAATTTGCAACGTGACATTTCGAAGGCCATAGAGAGCTATGGTGAAAAGGAAATATCTTCGGTTTAAAACGGGAAAGAAGCTTTCTGAGACACTGCGTTGTGTTCTGTTAATTCATCTCACAAAGTTACAGCTTTCCCCTCACGAAGCCTTTCCCTAAGACTGTTCTTGTCGAATTTGGGAAGTGATATTTAGAAGCCTACAGAGGTCTACAGTGAAAAAGGAAATAACCTAAGATAAAAACTGAAAATAAGCTTTCTGAAAAACTGCTTTGTGTTCTCTTAATTCATCTCACAGAGTTACAGCTTTCCTCTCAAGAATCCTTTCGCTAAGACTGTTCTTGTGCAATTTAGAATGTGATATTTAGAAGCCCATAGAGGGCTATGGAGAAAAAGGAAATGTCCTTAGATAAAAACTGGAAAGAAGCTTTCTGAGAAACTGCTTTGTGTTCTGTTAATTCATCTCACAGAGTTACCGCTTTCCCCTCGAGAAGCCTTTCTCTATGACTGTTCTTGTGTAATTCGCAAAGTAATATTTGGAAGCCCATATAGGGTTATGGTGAAAAAAGGAATATCTTCAGTTAGAAACTGTATAGAAGCTTTCTGAGAACCTGCTTTGTTTTCTGTTAATTCATCTCACAGAGTTACAGCTTTCCCCTCAAGAAGTCTTTCGTTAAGACTGTTCTTGTGGAATTTGCAAAGTGAAATTTGGAAGCCCATAGAGGGCTATGGTGAAAAAGGAAATGTCCTCAGATGAAAACTAGAAAGAAGCTTCTTGAGAAACTACTTTGTGTTCCGTTAATTCATCTCACACAGTTACAGCTTTGCCCTCCAGAAACCGCTCATTAAGACCGTTCTTGTGGAATTTTCAAAGTGATATTTGGAAACACATAGGGGGCTATGGTGAAAAAGGAAATATCTTCAGTTATAAACTGGAAAGAAGTTTTCTGAGAAACTGCTTTGTGTTCTGTTAATTCATCTGACAGTGTTACACCTTTCCCCTCAAGAAGCATTCCGCTAAGACTGTTCTTGTGGAATTTGGGAAGTGATATTTAGAAGCCTACAGAGGTCTACAGTGAAAAAGGAAGTAACCTAAGATAAAAACTGAAAATAAGCTTTCTGAAAAACTGCTTTGTGTTCTCTTAATTCATCTCACAGAGTTACAGCTTTCCTCTCAAGAATCCTTTCGCTAAGACTGTTCTTGTGCAATTTAGAACGTGATATTTAGAAGCCCATAGAGGGCTATGGAGAAAAAGGAAATGTCCTTAGATAAAAACTGGAAAGAAGCTTTCTGAGAAACTTCTTTGTGTTCTGTTAATTCATGCACAGAGTTATATCTTTCCTATCAAAAATTCTTTCGCTAAGACTGTTCTTGTGGAGTTTACAAAGTGATATTTGGAAGCCCATAGAGGGGTACGTTTAAAAAGGAAATTTCCTCACATAAAAACTGGAAAGAAGTTTTCTGAGAAACTGCTTTGTGTTCTGTTAATTCATCTCACAGAGTTACAGCTTACCCCTCAAGAAGCATTTCGCTAAGACTGTTCTTGTGGAATTTGCAATGTGATATTTGGAAGCCCATGGAGGGATATGGTGAAAAAGGAAATATCTTCAATTAAAAACTGGAAAGAAGCTTTCTGAGAAACTGCTTTGTTTTCTGTTAATTCATCTCACCGAGTTTCAGCTTTCCCCTCCAGAAGTCTTTCGCTAAGACGGTTCTCGTGGAATTTGCAAAGTGATATTTGGAAGCCGTGAGAGGGCTATGGTGTAAAAGGAAATGTCCTCGGATCAAAAATGGAAAGAAGCTTTCCAACAAACTGTTTTGTGTTCTGTTAATTTATCTGACAGTGTTTCAGCTTTCCCCTCAAGAAGCCGTTCGCTAAGACTGTTCTTGTGGAATTTGCAAAGTGATATTTGAAAGCCCGTCGAGGGCTATGGTGAAAAAGGAAATACCTTCAGTTAAAAACTGGAAAGAAACTTTCTGAGAAACTGCTTTGTATTCTGTTAATTCACCTCACAGAGTTTCAGCTTTCCCCTCTAGAAGCCTTTCGCTAAGACTGTTCTTGTGGAACTTGCAAAGTGATATTTGTAAGCCCATAGAAGTCGATGGTGAAAACGTAAATATCCTAAGATAAAAACTGAAAAGAACCATTCTGAGAAACTGCTTTGTGTTTTGTTAATTCATCTCACAGAGTTACAGGTTTCCCTTCAAGAAGCCTTTCGCTAAGACAGTTCTTGTGGAATATGCAAAGTGATATTTGGAAGCTCATAGTGACCTATAGTGAAAAAGGATATATCTTCAGTTAAAAACTGAAAAGAAGCTTTCTGAGAAACTGCTTTGTGATATATGACTTCCACTCACGGAGTTACAGCTGTATTTCGTAGAGCTGTTTGGCAGTCTTATTTCTGTGGAATCTGAGAACTGTTATTTCGGATCCCTTTGAAGACTGAAGGGCCAAAGGAAATATCCGTCGTTAAAGTTAGAAAGAAGCTTTCTGAGAAACTTCTTTGTGATTTGCGAATTCATTTCACAGAGTTACAGCTTTCCCCTCAAGAAGCCTTTCGCTAAGATTATTCTTGCACAATTTGAAAAATGATATTTGGAAGCCAATAGACGGCTATGGTGAAAACGAAATATCCTCCGATAAAAACTGGAAAGAAGCTTTCTGAGAAATTGCTTTGTGTTCTTTTAATTCATCTCACAGACTTACAGCTTTCCCCTCAGGAAGTCTTTCGCTAAGACTGTTCTTGCGGAATTTGAAATGTGATATTTGGTAGCCCAAAGAGAGCTATGGAGAAAAGGAAATATCTTCAGATAAAAACTGTAAAGAACATTCCTGAGAAACTGCTTTGTGTTCTGTTAATTCACCTAACAGAGTTACAGCTTTCCCCTCTAGAAGCCTTTCGCTAAGACTGTTCTTGCTGTATTTTCAAAGGGATATTTTGAAGCCCATAGAGGGCTACGGTGAAAAAGGATATAGCTTCAGTTAAAAACTGAAAGAGGCTTTCTGAGAAACGGTTTAGTATTATGTGACTTCCACTCACTGAGTTACAGCTCTATTTCCTAGAGCTGTTTGATAGCCTTATTTCTATGGAATCGGAGAACTGTTATTTTGGATCCCTTTGAAGACTATAGGGCCAAAGGAAATATCTGCTGCTAAAAGTGAGAAAGAAGCTTTCTGAGAAACTTCTCTGAGATCTGTTAATTCATCTCACAGAGTTACAGCATTCCACTCAAGAAGCCTTTCGCTAGGACTGTTCTTTTTGAATTTGCAAAGTGATATTTCGAAGCCCATAGATGGCTGTGGTGAAAAGGGAAATACCTTCAGTTAAAAAATGGAAAGAAGCTTTCTAAGAAACTGCTTTGTGTTCTGTTAATTCATCTCAAAGAGTTACAGCTTTACCCTCAAAAAGACTTTTGCTAAGACTCTTCTTGTGTAATACTCATAGTGATATTTGTAAGCCCTTATAGGGCTATGGTGAAAAAGGAAATATCCTAAGAAAAAAGCTGAAAAGAAGCTTTCTGAGAAACTGCTTTGTGTTCTGTTAATTCACCTCACAGAGTTACAGCTTTCCCCTTAAGAAGCCTTTTGGTAAGACTGTTCTTGTGGAATTTGCAGAGTGGTATTTGTAAGCCCATAGAGGGCTATGGTGAAAAAGGAAATATCCTAAGATAAAAACTGAAAAGAACATTTCTGAGAAACTGCTTTGTGATACGTGACTTCCACTCACTGAGTGAGAGCTATATGTCATAGAGCTGTTTGCTAACCTTATTTCTGTGGAATCTGAGAAGGGATAATTCGGTTCCCGTTGAAGACTATAGGGCCAAAGGAAATATCCGCCATAAACGTGAGAAAGAAGCTTTCTGAGAAACAGCTTTCTGATCTGTGAATTCATCCCACAGAGTTACAGCTTTCCCCTGAGGAAGCCTTTCGCTATGACTGTTCTTGTGGAATTTGCAACGTGACATTTCGAAGGCCATAGAGAGCTATGGTGAAAAGGAAATATCTTCGGTTTAAAACGGGAAAGAAGCTTTCTGAGACACTGCGTTGTGTTCTGTTAATTCATCTCACAAAGTTACAGCTTTCCCCTCACGAAGCCTTTCCCTAAGACTGTTCTTGTCGAATTTGGGAAGTGATATTTAGAAGCCTACAGAGGTCTACAGTGAAAAAGGAAATAACCTAAGATAAAAACTGAAAATAAGCTTTCTGAAAAACTGCTTTGTGTTCTCTTAATTCATCTCACAGAGTTACAGCTTTCCTCTCAAGAATCCTTTCGCTAAGACTGTTCTTGTGCAATTTAGAACGTGATATTTAGAAGCCCATAGAGGGCTATGGAGAAAAAGGAAATGTCCTTAGATAAAAACTGGAAAGAAGCTTTCTGAGAAACTTCTTTGTGTTCTGTTAATTCATGCACAGAGTTATATCTTTCCTATCAAAAATTCTTTCGCTAAGACTGTTCTTGTGGAGTTTACAAAGTGATATTTGGAAGCCCATAGAGGGGTACGTTTAAAAAGGAAATTTCCTCACATAAAAACTGGAAAGAAGTTTTCTGAGAAACTGCTTTGTGTTCTGTTAATTCATCTCACAGAGTTACAGCTTACCCCTCAAGAAGCATTTCGCTAAGACTGTTCTTGTGGAATTTGCAATGTGATATTTGGAAGCCCATGGAGGGATATGGTGAAAAAGGAAATATCTTCAATTAAAAACTGGAAAGAAGCTTTCTGAGAAACTGCTTTGTTTTCTGTTAATTCATCTCACAGAGTTTCAGCTTTCCCCTCCAGAAGTCTTTCGCTAAGACGGTTCTCGTGGAATTTGCAAAGTGATATTTGGAAGCCGTGAGAGGGCTATGGTGTAAAAGGAAATGTCCTCGGATCAAAAATGGAAAGAAGCTTTCCAACAAACTGTTTTGTGTTCTGTTAATTTATCTGACAGTGTTTCAGCTTTCCCCTCAAGAAGCCGTTCGCTAAGACTGTTCTTGTGGAATTTGCAAAGTGATATTTGAAAGCCCGTCGAGGGCTATGGTGAAAAAGGAAATACCTTCAGTTAAAAACTGGAAAGAAACTTTCTGAGAAACTGCTTTGTATTCTGTTAATTCACCTCACAGAGTTTCAGCTTTCCCCTCTAGAAGCCTTTCCCTAAGACTGTTCTTGTGGAATTTGCAAAGTGATATTTGTAAGCCCATAGAAGTCGATGGTGAAAACGTAAATATCCTAAGATAAAAACTGAAAAGAACCATTCTGAGAAACTGCTTTGTGTTTTGTTAATTCATCTCACAGAGTTACAGGTTTCCCTTCAAGAAGCCTTTCGCTAAGACAGTTCTTGTGGAATATGCAAAGTGATATTTGGAAGCTCATAGTGACCTATAGTGAAAAAGGATATATCTTCAGTTAAAAACTGAAAAGAAGCTTTCTGAGAAACTGCTTTGTGATATATGACTTCCACTCACTGAGTTACAGCTGTATTTCGTAGAGCTGTTTGGCAGTCTTATTTCTGTGGAATCTGAGAACTGTTATTTCGGATCCCTTTGAAGACTGAAGGGCCAAAGGAAATATCCGTCGTTAAAGTTAGAAAGAAGCTTTCTGAGAAACTTCTTTGTGATTTGCGAATTCATTTCACAGAGTTACAGCTTTCCCCTCAAGAAGCCTTTCGCTAAGATTATTCTTGCACAATTTGAAAAATGATATTTGGAAGCCAATAGACGGCTATGGTGAAAACGAAATATCCTCCGATAAAAACTGGAAAGAAGCTTTCTGAGAAATTGCTTTGTGTTCTTTTAATTCATCTCACAGACTTACAGCTTTCCCCTCAGGAAGTCTTTCGCTAAGACTGTTCTTGCGGAATTTGAAATGTGATATTTGGTAGCCCAAAGAGCTATGGAGAAAAGGAAATATCTTCAGATAAAAACTGTAAAGAACATTCCTGAGAAACTGCTTTGTGTTCTGTTAATTCACCTAACAGAGTTACAGCTTTCCCCTCTAGAAGCCTTTCGCTAAGACTGTTCTTGCTGTATTTTCAAAGGGATATTTTGAAGCCCATAGAGGGCTACGGTGAAAAAGGATATAGCTTCAGTTAAAAACTGAAAGAGGCTTTCTGAGAAACGGTTTAGTATTATGTGACTTCCACTCACTGAGTTACAGCTCTATTTCCTAGAGCTGTTTGATAGCCTTATTTCTATGGAATCGGAGAACTGTTATTTTGGATCCCTTTGAAGACTATAGGGCCAAAGGAAATATCTGCTGCTAAAAGTGAGAAAGAAGCTTTCTGAGAAACTTCTCTGAGATCTGTTAATTCATCTCACAGAGTTACAGCATTCCACTCAAGAAGCCTTTCGCTAGGACTGTTCTTTTTGAATTTGCAAAGTGATATTTCGAAGCCCATAGATGGCTGTGGTGAAAAGGGAAATACCTTCAGTTAAAAAATGGAAAGAAGCTTTCTAAGAAACTGCTTTGTGTTCTGTTAATTCATCTCAAAGAGTTACAGCTTTACCCTCAAAAAGACTTTTGCTAAGACTCTTCTTGTGTAATACTCATAGTGATATTTGTAAGCCCTTATAGGGCTATGGTGAAAAAGGAAATATCCTAAGAAAAAAGCTGAAAAGAAGCTTTCTGAGAAACTGCTTTGTGTTCTGTTAATTCACCTCACAGAGTTACAGCTTTCCCCTTAAGAAGCCTTTTGGTAAGACTGTTCTTGTGGAATTTGCAGAGTGGTATTTGTAAGCCCATAGAGGGCTATGGTGAAAAAGGAAATATCCTAAGATAAAAACTGAAAAGAACATTTCTGAGAAACTGCTTTGTGATACGTGACTTCCACTCACTGAGTGAGAGCTATATGTCATAGAGCTGTTTGCTAACCTTATTTCTGTGGAATCTGAGAAGGGATAATTCGGTTCCCGTTGAAGACTATAGGGCCAAAGGAAATATCCGCCATAAACGTGAGAAAGAAGCTTTCTGAGAAACAGCTTTCTGATCTGTGAATTCATCCCACAGAGTTACAGCTTTCCCCTGAGGAAGCCTTTCGCTATGACTGTTCTTGTGGAATTTGCAACGTGACATTTCGAAGGCCATAGAGAGCTATGGTGAAAAGGAAATATCTTCGGTTTAAAACGGGAAAGAAGCTTTCTGAGACACTGCGTTGTGTTCTGTTAATTCATCTCACAAAGTTACAGCTTTCCCCTCACGAAGCCTTTCCCTAAGACTGTTCTTGTCGAATTTGGGAAGTGATATTTAGAAGCCTACAGAGGTCTACAGTGAAAAAGGAAATAACCTAAGATAAAAACTGAAAATAAGCTTTCTGAAAAACTGCTTTGTGTTCTCTTAATTCATCTCACAGAGTTACAGCTTTCCTCTCAAGAATCCTTTCGCTAAGACTGTTCTTGTGCAATTTAGAATGTGATATTTAGAAGCCCATAGAGGGCTATGGAGAAAAAGGAAATGTCCTTAGATAAAAACTGGAAAGAAGCTTTCTGAGAAACTGCTTTGTGTTCTGTTAATTCATCTCACAGAGTTACCGCTTTCCCCTCGAGAAGCCTTTCTCTATGACTGTTCTTGTGTAATTCGCAAAGTAATATTTGGAAGCCCATATAGGGTTATGGTGAAAAAAGGAATATCTTCAGTTAGAAACTGTATAGAAGCTTTCTGAGAACCTGCTTTGTTTTCTGTTAATTCATCTCACAGAGTTACAGCTTTCCCCTCAAGAAGTCTTTCGTTAAGACTGTTCTTGTGGAATTTGCAAAGTGAAATTTGGAAGCCCATAGAGGGCTATGGTGAAAAAGGAAATGTCCTCAGATGAAAACTAGAAAGAAGCTTCTTGAGAAACTACTTTGTGTTCCGTTAATTCATCTCACACAGTTACAGCTTTGCCCTCCAGAAACCGCTCATTAAGACCGTTCTTGTGGAATTTTCAAAGTGATATTTGGAAACACATAGGGGGCTATGGTGAAAAAGGAAATATCTTCAGTTATAAACTGGAAAGAAGTTTTCTGAGAAACTGCTTTGTGTTCTGTTAATTCATCTGACAGTGTTACACCTTTCCCCTCAAGAAGCATTCCGCTAAGACTGTTCTTGTGGAATTTGGGAAGTGATATTTAGAAGCCTACAGAGGTCTACAGTGAAAAAGGAAATAACCTAAGATAAAAACTGAAAATAAGCTTTCTGAAAAACTGCTTTGTGTTCTCTTAATTCATCTCACAGAGTTACAGCTTTCCTCTCAAGAATCCTTTCGCTAAGACTGTTCTTGTGCAATTTAGAACGTGATATTTAGAAGCCCATAGAGGGCTATGGAGAAAAAGGAAATGTCCTTAGATAAAAACTGGAAAGAAGCTTTCTGAGAAACTTCTTTGTGTTCTGTTAATTCATGCACAGAGTTATATCTTTCCTATCAAAAATTCTTTCGCTAAGACTGTTCTTGTGGAGTTTACAAAGTGATATTTGGAAGCCCATAGAGGGGTACGTTTAAAAAGGAAATTTCCTCACATAAAAACTGGAAAGAAGTTTTCTGAGAAACTGCTTTGTGTTCTGTTAATTCATCTCACAGAGTTACAGCTTACCCCTCAAGAAGCATTTCGCTAAGACTGTTCTTGTGGAATTTGCAATGTGATATTTGGAAGCCCATGGAGGGATATGGTGAAAAAGGAAATATCTTCAATTAAAAACTGGAAAGAAGCTTTCTGAGAAACTGCTTTGTTTTCTGTTAATTCATCTCACCGAGTTTCAGCTTTCCCCTCCAGAAGTCTTTCGCTAAGACGGTTCTCGTGGAATTTGCAAAGTGATATTTGGAAGCCGTGAGAGGGCTATGGTGTAAAAGGAAATGTCCTCGGATCAAAAATGGAAAGAAGCTTTCCAACAAACTGTTTTGTGTTCTGTTAATTTATCTGACAGTGTTTCAGCTTTCCCCTCAAGAAGCCGTTCGCTAAGACTGTTCTTGTGGAATTTGCAAAGTGATATTTGAAAGCCCGTCGAGGGCTATGGTGAAAAAGGAAATACCTTCAGTTAAAAACTGGAAAGAAACTTTCTGAGAAACTGCTTTGTATTCTGTTAATTCACCTCACAGAGTTTCAGCTTTCCCCTCTAGAAGCCTTTCCCTAAGACTGTTCTTGTGGAATTTGCAAAGTGATATTTGTAAGCCCATAGAAGTCGATGGTGAAAACGTAAATATCCTAAGATAAAAACTGAAAAGAACCATTCTGAGAAACTGCTTTGTGTTTTGTTAATTCATCTCACAGAGTTACAGGTTTCCCTTCAAGAAGCCTTTCGCTAAGACAGTTCTTGTGGAATATGCAAAATGATATTTGGAAGCTCATAGTGACCTATAGTGAAAAAGGATATATCTTCAGTTAAAAACTGAAAAGAAGCTTTCTGAGAAACTGCTTTGTGATATATGACTTCCACTCACTGAGTTACAGCTGTATTTCGTAGAGCTGTTTGGCAGTCTTATTTCTGTGGAATCTGAGAACTGTTATTTCGGATCCCTTTGAAGACTGAAGGGCCAAAGGAAATATCCGTCGTTAAAGTTAGAAAGAAGCTTTCTGAGAAACTTCTTTGTGATTTGCGAATTCATTTCACAGAGTTACAGCTTTCCCCTCAAGAAGCCTTTCGCTAAGATTATTCTTGCACAATTTGAAAAATGATATTTGGAAGCCAATAGACGGCTATGGTGAAAACGAAATATCCTCCGATAAAAACTGGAAAGAAGCTTTCTGAGAAATTGCTTTGTGTTCTTTTAATTCATCTCACAGACTTACAGCTTTCCCCTCAGGAAGTCTTTCGCTAAGACTGTTCTTGCGGAATTTGAAATGTGATATTTGGTAGCCCAAAGAGCTATGGAGAAAAGGAAATATCTTCAGATAAAAACTGTAAAGAACATTCCTGAGAAACTGCTTTGTGTTCTGTTAATTCACCTAACAGAGTTACAGCTTTCCCCTCTAGAAGCCTTTCGCTAAGACTGTTCTTGCTGTATTTTCAAAGGGATATTTTGAAGCCCATAGAGGGCTACGGTGAAAAAGGATATAGCTTCAGTTAAAAACTGAAAGAGGCTTTCTGAGAAACGGTTTAGTATTATGTGACTTCCACTCACTGAGTTACAGCTCTATTTCCTAGAGCTGTTTGATAGCCTTATTTCTATGGAATCGGAGAACTGTTATTTTGGATCCCTTTGAAGACTATAGGGCCAAAGGAAATATCTGCTGCTAAAAGTGAGAAAGAAGCTTTCTGAGAAACTTCTCTGAGATCTGTTAATTCATCTCACAGAGTTACAGCATTCCACTCAAGAAGCCTTTCGCTAGGACTGTTCTTTTTGAATTTGCAAAGTGATATTTCGAAGCCCATAGATGGCTGTGGTGAAAAGGGAAATACCTTCAGTTAAAAAATGGAAAGAAGCTTTCTAAGAAACTGCTTTGTGTTCTGTTAATTCATCTCAAAGAGTTACAGCTTTACCCTCAAAAAGACTTTTGCTAAGACTCTTCTTGTGTAATACTCATAGTGATATTTGTAAGCCCTTATAGGGCTATGGTGAAAAAGGAAATATCCTAAGAAAAAAGCTGAAAAGAAGCTTTCTGAGAAACTGCTTTGTGTTCTGTTAATTCACCTCACAGAGTTACAGCTTTCCCCTTAAGAAGCCTTTTGGTAAGACTGTTCTTGTGGAATTTGCAGAGTGGTATTTGTAAGCCCATAGAGGGCTATGGTGAAAAAGGAAATATCCTAAGATAAAAACTGAAAAGAACATTTCTGAGAAACTGCTTTGTGATACGTGACTTCCACTCACTGAGTGAGAGCTATATGTCATAGAGCTGTTTGCTAACCTTATTTCTGTGGAATCTGAGAAGGGATAATTCGGTTCCCGTTGAAGACTATAGGGCCAAAGGAAATATCCGCCATAAACGTGAGAAAGAAGCTTTCTGAGAAACAGCTTTCTGATCTGTGAATTCATCCCACAGAGTTACAGCTTTCCCCTGAGGAAGCCTTTCGCTATGACTGTTCTTGTGGAATTTGCAACGTGACATTTCGAAGGCCATAGAGAGCTATGGTGAAAAGGAAATATCTTCGGTTTAAAACGGGAAAGAAGCTTTCTGAGACACTGCGTTGTGTTCTGTTAATTCATCTCACAAAGTTACAGCTTTCCCCTCACGAAGCCTTTCCCTAAGACTGTTCTTGTCGAATTTGGGAAGTGATATTTAGAAGCCTACAGAGGTCTACAGTGAAAAAGGAAATAACCTAAGATAAAAACTGAAAAGAAGCTTTCTGAAAAACTGCTTTGTGTTCTCTTAATTCATCTCACAGAGTTACAGCTTTCCTCTCAAGAATCCTTTCGCTAAGACTGTTCTTGTGCAATTTAGAATGTGATATTTAGAAGCCCATAGAGGGCTATGGAGAAAAAGGAAATGTCCTTAGATAAAAACTGGAAAGAAGCTTTCTGAGAAACTGCTTTGTGTTCTGTTAATTCATCTCACAGAGTTACCGCTTTCCCCTCGAGAAGCCTTTCTCTATGACTGTTCTTGTGTAATTCGCAAAGTAATATTTGGAAGCCCATATAGGGTTATGGTGAAAAAAGGAATATCTTCAGTTAGAAACTGTATAGAAGCTTTCTGAGAACCTGCTTTGTTTTCTGTTAATTCATCTCACAGAGTTACAGCTTTCCCCTCAAGAAGTCTTTCGTTAAGACTGTTCTTGTGGAATTTGCAAAGTGAAATTTGGAAGCCCATAGAGGGCTATGGTGAAAAAGGAAATGTCCTCAGATGAAAACTAGAAAGAAGCTTCTTGAGAAACTACTTTGTGTTCCGTTAATTCATCTCACACAGTTACAGCTTTGCCCTCCAGAAACCGCTCATTAAGACCGTTCTTGTGGAATTTTCAAAGTGATATTTGGAAACACATAGGGGGCTATGGTGAAAAAGGAAATATCTTCAGTTATAAACTGGAAAGAAGTTTTCTGAGAAACTGCTTTGTGTTCTGTTAATTCATCTGACAGTGTTACACCTTTCCCCTCAAGAAGCATTCCGCTAAGACTGTTCTTGTGGAATTTGGGAAGTGATATTTAGAAGCCTACAGAGGTCTACAGTGAAAAAGGAAATAACCTAAGATAAAAACTGAAAATAAGCTTTCTGAAAAACTGCTTTGTGTTCTCTTAATTCATCTCACAGAGTTACAGCTTTCCTCTCAAGAATCCTTTCGCTAAGACTGTTCTTGTGCAATTTAGAACGTGATATTTAGAAGCCCATAGAGGGCTATGGAGAAAAAGGAAATGTCCTTAGATAAAAACTGGAAAGAAGCTTTCTGAGAAACTTCTTTGTGTTCTGTTAATTCATGCACAGAGTTATATCTTTCCTATCAAAAATTCTTTCGCTAAGACTGTTCTTGTGGAGTTTACAAAGTGATATTTGGAAGCCCATAGAGGGGTACGTTTAAAAAGGAAATTTCCTCACATAAAAACTGGAAAGAAGTTTTCTGAGAAACTGCTTTGTGTTCTGTTAATTCATCTCACAGAGTTACAGCTTACCCCTCAAGAAGCATTTCGCTAAGACTGTTCTTGTGGAATTTGCAATGTGATATTTGGAAGCCCATGGAGGGATATGGTGAAAAAGGAAATATCTTCAATTAAAAACTGGAAAGAAGCTTTCTGAGAAACTGCTTTGTTTTCTGTTAATTCATCTCACCGAGTTTCAGCTTTCCCCTCCAGAAGTCTTTCGCTAAGACGGTTCTCGTGGAATTTGCAAAGTGATATTTGGAAGCCGTGAGAGGGCTATGGTGTAAAAGGAAATGTCCTCGGATCAAAAATGGAAAGAAGCTTTCCAACAAACTGTTTTGTGTTCTGTTAATTTATCTGACAGTGTTTCAGCTTTCCCCTCAAGAAGCCGTTCGCTAAGACTGTTCTTGTGGAATTTGCAAAGTGATATTTGAAAGCCCGTCGAGGGCTATGGTGAAAAAGGAAATACCTTCAGTTAAAAACTGGAAAGAAACTTTCTGAGAAACTGCTTTGTATTCTGTTAATTCACCTCACAGAGTTTCAGCTTTCCCCTCTAGAAGCCTTTCCCTAAGACTGTTCTTGTGGAATTTGCAAAGTGATATTTGTAAGCCCATAGAAGTCGATGGTGAAAACGTAAATATCCTAAGATAAAAACTGAAAAGAACCATTCTGAGAAACTGCTTTGTGTTTTGTTAATTCATCTCACAGAGTTACAGGTTTCCCTTCAAGAAGCCTTTCGCTAAGACAGTTCTTGTGGAATATGCAAAGTGATATTTGGAAGCTCATAGTGACCTATAGTGAAAAAGGATATATCTTCAGTTAAAAACTGAAAAGAAGCTTTCTGAGAAACTGCTTTGTGATATATGACTTCCACTCACTGAGTTACAGCTGTATTTCGTAGAGCTGTTTGGCAGTCTTATTTCTGTGGAATCTGAGAACTGTTATTTCGGATCCCTTTGAAGACTGAAGGGCCAAAGGAAATATCCGTCGTTAAAGTTAGAAAGAAGCTTTCTGAGAAACTTCTTTGTGATTTGCGAATTCATTTCACAGAGTTACAGCTTTCCCCTCAAGAAGCCTTTCGCTAAGATTATTCTTGCACAATTTGAAAAATGATATTTGGAAGCCAATAGACGGCTATGGTGAAAACGAAATATCCTCCGATAAAAACTGGAAAGAAGCTTTCTGAGAAATTGCTTTGTGTTCTTTTAATTCATCTCACAGACTTACAGCTTTCCCCTCAGGAAGTCTTTCGCTAAGACTGTTCTTGCGGAATTTGAAATGTGATATTTGGTAGCCCAAAGAGAGCTATGGAGAAAAGGAAATATCTTCAGATAAAAACTGTAAAGAACATTCCTGAGAAACTGCTTTGTGTTCTGTTAATTCACCTAACAGAGTTACAGCTTTCCCCTCTAGAAGCCTTTCGCTAAGACTGTTCTTGTGGAACTTGCAAAGTGATATTTGTAAGCCCATAGAAGTCGATGGTGAAAACGTAAATATCCTAAGATAAAAACTGAAAAGAACCATTCTGAGAAACTGCTTTGTGTTTTGTTAATTCATCTCACAGAGTTACAGGTTTCCCTTCAAGAAGCCTTTCGCTAAGACAGTTCTTGTGGAATATGCAAAGTGATATTTGGAAGCTCATAGTGACCTATAGTGAAAAAGGATATATCTTCAGTTAAAAACTGAAAAGAAGCTTTCTGAGAAACTGCTTTGTGATATATGACTTCCACTCACGGAGTTACAGCTGTATTTCGTAGAGCTGTTTGGCAGTCTTATTTCTGTGGAATCTGAGAACTGTTATTTCGGATCCCTTTGAAGACTGAAGGGCCAAAGGAAATATCCGTCGTTAAAGTTAGAAAGAAGCTTTCTGAGAAACTTCTTTGTGATTTGCGAATTCATTTCACAGAGTTACAGCTTTCCCCTCAAGAAGCCTTTCGCTAAGATTATTCTTGCACAATTTGAAAAATGATATTTGGAAGCCAATAGACGGCTATGGTGAAAACGAAATATCCTCCGATAAAAACTGGAAAGAAGCTTTCTGAGAAATTGCTTTGTGTTCTTTTAATTCATCTCACAGACTTACAGCTTTCCCCTCAGGAAGTCTTTCGCTAAGACTGTTCTTGCGGAATTTGAAATGTGATATTTGGTAGCCCAAAGAGAGCTATGGAGAAAAGGAAATATCTTCAGATAAAAACTGTAAAGAACATTCCTGAGAAACTGCTTTGTGTTCTGTTAATTCACCTAACAGAGTTACAGCTTTCCCCTCTAGAAGCCTTTCGCTAAGACTGTTCTTGCTGTATTTTCAAAGGGATATTTTGAAGCCCATAGAGGGCTACGGTGAAAAAGGATATAGCTTCAGTTAAAAACTGAAAGAGGCTTTCTGAGAAACGGTTTAGTATTATGTGACTTCCACTCACTGAGTTACAGCTCTATTTCCTAGAGCTGTTTGATAGCCTTATTTCTATGGAATCGGAGAACTGTTATTTTGGATCCCTTTGAAGACTATAGGGCCAAAGGAAATATCTGCTGCTAAAAGTGAGAAAGAAGCTTTCTGAGAAACTTCTCTGAGATCTGTTAATTCATCTCACAGAGTTACAGCATTCCACTCAAGAAGCCTTTCGCTAGGACTGTTCTTTTTGAATTTGCAAAGTGATATTTCGAAGCCCATAGATGGCTGTGGTGAAAAGGGAAATACCTTCAGTTAAAAAATGGAAAGAAGCTTTCTAAGAAACTGCTTTGTGTTCTGTTAATTCATCTCAAAGAGTTACAGCTTTACCCTCAAAAAGACTTTTGCTAAGACTCTTCTTGTGTAATACTCATAGTGATATTTGTAAGCCCTTATAGGGCTATGGTGAAAAAGGAAATATCCTAAGAAAAAAGCTGAAAAGAAGCTTTCTGAGAAACTGCTTTGTGTTCTGTTAATTCACCTCACAGAGTTACAGCTTTCCCCTTAAGAAGCCTTTTGGTAAGACTGTTCTTGTGGAATTTGCAGAGTGGTATTTGTAAGCCCATAGAGGGCTATGGTGAAAAAGGAAATATCCTAAGATAAAAACTGAAAAGAACATTTCTGAGAAACTGCTTTGTGATACGTGACTTCCACTCACTGAGTGAGAGCTATATGTCATAGAGCTGTTTGCTAACCTTATTTCTGTGGAATCTGAGAAGGGATAATTCGGTTCCCGTTGAAGACTATAGGGCCAAAGGAAATATCCGCCATAAACGTGAGAAAGAAGCTTTCTGAGAAACAGCTTTCTGATCTGTGAATTCATCCCACAGAGTTACAGCTTTCCCCTGAGGAAGCCTTTCGCTATGACTGTTCTTGTGGAATTTGCAACGTGACATTTCGAAGGCCATAGAGAGCTATGGTGAAAAGGAAATATCTTCGGTTTAAAACGGGAAAGAAGCTTTCTGAGACACTGCGTTGTGTTCTGTTAATTCATCTCACAAAGTTACAGCTTTCCCCTCACGAAGCCTTTCCCTAAGACTGTTCTTGTCGAATTTGGGAAGTGATATTTAGAAGCCTACAGAGGTCTACAGTGAAAAAGGAAATAACCTAAGATAAAAACTGAAAAGAAGCTTTCTGAAAAACTGCTTTGTGTTCTCTTAATTCATCTCACAGAGTTACAGCTTTCCTCTCAAGAATCCTTTCGCTAAGACTGTTCTTGTGCAATTTAGAATGTGATATTTAGAAGCCCATAGAGGGCTATGGAGAAAAAGGAAATGTCCTTAGATAAAAACTGGAAAGAAGCTTTCTGAGAAACTGCTTTGTGTTCTGTTAATTCATCTCACAGAGTTACCGCTTTCCCCTCGAGAAGCCTTTCTCTATGACTGTTCTTGTGTAATTCGCAAAGTAATATTTGGAAGCCCATATAGGGTTATGGTGAAAAAAGGAATATCTTCAGTTAGAAACTGTATAGAAGCTTTCTGAGAACCTGCTTTGTTTTCTGTTAATTCATCTCACAGAGTTACAGCTTTCCCCTCAAGAAGTCTTTCGTTAAGACTGTTCTTGTGGAATTTGCAAAGTGAAATTTGGAAGCCCATAGAGGGCTATGGTGAAAAAGGAAATGTCCTCAGATGAAAACTAGAAAGAAGCTTCTTGAGAAACTACTTTGTGTTCCGTTAATTCATCTCACACAGTTACAGCTTTGCCCTCCAGAAACCGCTCATTAAGACCGTTCTTGTGGAATTTTCAAAGTGATATTTGGAAACACATAGGGGGCTATGGTGAAAAAGGAAATATCTTCAGTTATAAACTGGAAAGAAGTTTTCTGAGAAACTGCTTTGTGTTCTGTTAATTCATCTGACAGTGTTACACCTTTCCCCTCAAGAAGCATTCCGCTAAGACTGTTCTTGTGGAATTTGGGAAGTGATATTTAGAAGCCTACAGAGGTCTACAGTGAAAAAGGAAATAACCTAAGATAAAAACTGAAAATAAGCTTTCTGAAAAACTGCTTTGTGTTCTCTTAATTCATCTCACAGAGTTACAGCTTTCCTCTCAAGAATCCTTTCGCTAAGACTGTTCTTGTGCAATTTAGAACGTGATATTTAGAAGCCCATAGAGGGCTATGGAGAAAAAGGAAATGTCCTTAGATAAAAACTGGAAAGAAGCTTTCTGAGAAACTTCTTTGTGTTCTGTTAATTCATGCACAGAGTTATATCTTTCCTATCAAAAATTCTTTCGCTAAGACTGTTCTTGTGGAGTTTACAAAGTGATATTTGGAAGCCCATAGAGGGGTACGTTTAAAAAGGAAATTTCCTCACATAAAAACTGGAAAGAAGTTTTCTGAGAAACTGCTTTGTGTTCTGTTAATTCATCTCACAGAGTTACAGCTTACCCCTCAAGAAGCATTTCGCTAAGACTGTTCTTGTGGAATTTGCAATGTGATATTTGGAAGCCCATGGAGGGATATGGTGAAAAAGGAAATATCTTCAATTAAAAACTGGAAAGAAGCTTTCTGAGAAACTGCTTTGTTTTCTGTTAATTCATCTCACCGAGTTTCAGCTTTCCCCTCCAGAAGTCTTTCGCTAAGACGGTTCTCGTGGAATTTGCAAAGTGATATTTGGAAGCCGTGAGAGGGCTATGGTGTAAAAGGAAATGTCCTCGGATCAAAAATGGAAAGAAGCTTTCCAACAAACTGTTTTGTGTTCTGTTAATTTATCTGACAGTGTTTCAGCTTTCCCCTCAAGAAGCCGTTCGCTAAGACTGTTCTTGTGGAATTTGCAAAGTGATATTTGAAAGCCCGTCGAGGGCTATGGTGAAAAAGGAAATACCTTCAGTTAAAAACTGGAAAGAAACTTTCTGAGAAACTGCTTTGTATTCTGTTAATTCACCTCACAGAGTTTCAGCTTTCCCCTCTAGAAGCCTTTCCCTAAGACTGTTCTTGTGGAATTTGCAAAGTGATATTTGTAAGCCCATAGAAGTCGATGGTGAAAACGTAAATATCCTAAGATAAAAACTGAAAAGAACCATTCTGAGAAACTGCTTTGTGTTTTGTTAATTCATCTCACAGAGTTACAGGTTTCCCTTCAAGAAGCCTTTCGCTAAGACAGTTCTTGTGGAATATGCAAAGTGATATTTGGAAGCTCATAGTGACCTATAGTGAAAAAGGATATATCTTCAGTTAAAAACTGAAAAGAAGCTTTCTGAGAAACTGCTTTGTGATATATGACTTCCACTCACTGAGTTACAGCTGTATTTCGTAGAGCTGTTTGGCAGTCTTATTTCTGTGGAATCTGAGAACTGTTATTTCGGATCCCTTTGAAGACTGAAGGGCCAAAGGAAATATCCGTCGTTAAAGTTAGAAAGAAGCTTTCTGAGAAACTTCTTTGTGATTTGCGAATTCATTTCACAGAGTTACAGCTTTCCCCTCAAGAAGCCTTTCGCTAAGATTATTCTTGCACAATTTGAAAAATGATATTTGGAAGCCAATAGACGGCTATGGTGAAAACGAAATATCCTCCGATAAAAACTGGAAAGAAGCTTTCTGAGAAATTGCTTTGTGTTCTTTTAATTCATCTCACAGACTTACAGCTTTCCCCTCAGGAAGTCTTTCGCTAAGACTGTTCTTGCGGAATTTGAAATGTGATATTTGGTAGCCCAAAGAGAGCTATGGAGAAAAGGAAATATCTTCAGATAAAAACTGTAAAGAACATTCCTGAGAAACTGCTTTGTGTTCTGTTAATTCACCTAACAGAGTTACAGCTTTCCCCTCTAGAAGCCTTTCGCTAAGACTGTTCTTGCTGTATTTTCAAAGGGATATTTTGAAGCCCATAGAGGGCTACGGTGAAAAAGGATATAGCTTCAGTTAAAAACTGAAAGAGGCTTTCTGAGAAACGGTTTAGTATTATGTGACTTCCACTCACTGAGTTACAGCTCTATTTCCTAGAGCTGTTTGATAGCCTTATTTCTATGGAATCGGAGAACTGTTATTTTGGATCCCTTTGAAGACTATAGGGCCAAAGGAAATATCTGCTGCTAAAAGTGAGAAAGAAGCTTTCTGAGAAACTTCTCTGAGATCTGTTAATTCATCTCACAGAGTTACAGCATTCCACTCAAGAAGCCTTTCGCTAGGACTGTTCTTTTTGAATTTGCAAAGTGATATTTCGAAGCCCATAGATGGCTGTGGTGAAAAGGGAAATACCTTCAGTTAAAAAATGGAAAGAAGCTTTCTAAGAAACTGCTTTGTGTTCTGTTAATTCATCTCAAAGAGTTACAGCTTTACCCTCAAAAAGACTTTTGCTAAGACTCTTCTTGTGTAATACTCATAGTGATATTTGTAAGCCCTTATAGGGCTATGGTGAAAAAGGAAATATCCTAAGAAAAAAGCTGAAAAGAAGCTTTCTGAGAAACTGCTTTGTGTTCTGTTAATTCACCTCACAGAGTTACAGCTTTCCCCTTAAGAAGCCTTTTGGTAAGACTGTTCTTGTGGAATTTGCAGAGTGGTATTTGTAAGCCCATAGAGGGCTATGGTGAAAAAGGAAATATCCTAAGATAAAAACTGAAAAGAACATTTCTGAGAAACTGCTTTGTGATACGTGACTTCCACTCACTGAGTGAGAGCTATATGTCATAGAGCTGTTTGCTAACCTTATTTCTGTGGAATCTGAGAAGGGATAATTCGGTTCCCGTTGAAGACTATAGGGCCAAAGGAAATATCCGCCATAAACGTGAGAAAGAAGCTTTCTGAGAAACAGCTTTCTGATCTGTGAATTCATCCCACAGAGTTACAGCTTTCCCCTGAGGAAGCCTTTCGCTATGACTGTTCTTGTGGAATTTGCAACGTGACATTTCGAAGGCCATAGAGAGCTATGGTGAAAAGGAAATATCTTCGGTTTAAAACGGGAAAGAAGCTTTCTGAGACACTGCGTTGTGTTCTGTTAATTCATCTCACAAAGTTACAGCTTTCCCCTCACGAAGCCTTTCCCTAAGACTGTTCTTGTCGAATTTGGGAAGTGATATTTAGAAGCCTACAGAGGTCTACAGTGAAAAAGGAAATAACCTAAGATAAAAACTGAAAATAAGCTTTCTGAAAAACTGCTTTGTGTTCTCTTAATTCATCTCACAGAGTTACAGCTTTCCTCTCAAGAATCCTTTCGCTAAGACTGTTCTTGTGCAATTTAGAATGTGATATTTAGAAGCCCATAGAGGGCTATGGAGAAAAAGGAAATGTCCTTAGATAAAAACTGGAAAGAAGCTTTCTGAGAAACTGCTTTGTGTTCTGTTAATTCATCTCACAGAGTTACCGCTTTCCCCTCGAGAAGCCTTTCTCTATGACTGTTCTTGTGTAATTCGCAAAGTAATATTTGGAAGCCCATATAGGGTTATGGTGAAAAAAGGAATATCTTCAGTTAGAAACTGTATAGAAGCTTTCTGAGAACCTGCTTTGTTTTCTGTTAATTCATCTCACAGAGTTACAGCTTTCCCCTCAAGAAGTCTTTCGTTAAGACTGTTCTTGTGGAATTTGCAAAGTGAAATTTGGAAGCCCATAGAGGGCTATGGTGAAAAAGGAAATGTCCTCAGATGAAAACTAGAAAGAAGCTTCTTGAGAAACTACTTTGTGTTCCGTTAATTCATCTCACACAGTTACAGCTTTGCCCTCCAGAAACCGCTCATTAAGACCGTTCTTGTGGAATTTTCAAAGTGATATTTGGAAACACATAGGGGGCTATGGTGAAAAAGGAAATATCTTCAGTTATAAACTGGAAAGAAGTTTTCTGAGAAACTGCTTTGTGTTCTGTTAATTCATCTGACAGTGTTACACCTTTCCCCTCAAGAAGCATTCCGCTAAGACTGTTCTTGTGGAATTTGGGAAGTGATATTTAGAAGCCTACAGAGGTCTACAGTGAAAAAGGAAGTAACCTAAGATAAAAACTGAAAATAAGCTTTCTGAAAAACTGCTTTGTGTTCTCTTAATTCATCTCACAGAGTTACAGCTTTCCTCTCAAGAATCCTTTCGCTAAGACTGTTCTTGTGCAATTTAGAACGTGATATTTAGAAGCCCATAGAGGGCTATGGAGAAAAAGGAAATGTCCTTAGATAAAAACTGGAAAGAAGCTTTCTGAGAAACTTCTTTGTGTTCTGTTAATTCATGCACAGAGTTATATCTTTCCTATCAAAAATTCTTTCGCTAAGACTGTTCTTGTGGAGTTTACAAAGTGATATTTGGAAGCCCATAGAGGGGTACGTTTAAAAAGGAAATTTCCTCACATAAAAACTGGAAAGAAGTTTTCTGAGAAACTGCTTTGTGTTCTGTTAATTCATCTCACAGAGTTACAGCTTACCCCTCAAGAAGCATTTCGCTAAGACTGTTCTTGTGGAATTTGCAATGTGATATTTGGAAGCCCATGGAGGGATATGGTGAAAAAGGAAATATCTTCAATTAAAAACTGGAAAGAAGCTTTCTGAGAAACTGCTTTGTTTTCTGTTAATTCATCTCACCGAGTTTCAGCTTTCCCCTCCAGAAGTCTTTCGCTAAGACGGTTCTCGTGGAATTTGCAAAGTGATATTTGGAAGCCGTGAGAAGGCTATGGTGTAAAAGGAAATGTCCTCGGATCAAAAATGGAAAGAAGCTTTCCAACAAACTGTTTTGTGTTCTGTTAATTTATCTGACAGTGTTTCAGCTTTCCCCTCAAGAAGCCGTTCGCTAAGACTGTTCTTGTGGAATTTGCAAAGTGATATTTGAAAGCCCGTCGAGGGCTATGGTGAAAAAGGAAATACCTTCAGTTAAAAACTGGAAAGAAACTTTCTGAGAAACTGCTTTGTATTCTGTTAATTCACCTCACAGAGTTTCAGCTTTCCCCTCTAGAAGCCTTTCGCTAAGACTGTTCTTGTGGAACTTGCAAAGTGATATTTGTAAGCCCATAGAAGTCGATGGTGAAAACGTAAATATCCTAAGATAAAAACTGAAAAGAACCATTCTGAGAAACTGCTTTGTGTTTTGTTAATTCATCTCACAGAGTTACAGGTTTCCCTTCAAGAAGCCTTTCGCTAAGACAGTTCTTGTGGAATATGCAAAGTGATATTTGGAAGCTCATAGTGACCTATAGTGAAAAAGGATATATCTTCAGTTAAAAACTGAAAAGAAGCTTTCTGAGAAACTGCTTTGTGATATATGACTTCCACTCACGGAGTTACAGCTGTATTTCGTAGAGCTGTTTGGCAGTCTTATTTCTGTGGAATCTGAGAACTGTTATTTCGGATCCCTTTGAAGACTGAAGGGCCAAAGGAAATATCCGTCGTTAAAGTTAGAAAGAAGCTTTCTGAGAAACTTCTTTGTGATTTGCGAATTCATTTCACAGAGTTACAGCTTTCCCCTCAAGAAGCCTTTCGCTAAGATTATTCTTGCACAATTTGAAAAATGATATTTGGAAGCCAATAGACGGCTATGGTGAAAACGAAATATCCTCTGATAAAAACTGGAAAGAAGCTTTCTGAGAAATTGCTTTGTGTTCTTTTAATTCATCTCACAGACTTACAGCTTTCCCCTCAGGAAGTCTTTCGCTAAGACTGTTCTTGCGGAATTTGAAATGTGATATTTGGTAGCCCAAAGAGAGCTATGGAGAAAAGGAAATATCTTCAGATAAAAACTGTAAAGAACATTCCTGAGAAACTGCTTTGTGTTCTGTTAATTCACCTAACAGAGTTACAGCTTTCCCCTCTAGAAGCCTTTCGCTAAGACTGTTCTTGCTGTATTTTCAAAGGGATATTTTGAAGCCCATAGAGGGCTACGGTGAAAAAGGATATAGCTTCAGTTAAAAACTGAAAGAGGCTTTCTGAGAAACGGTTTAGTATTATGTGACTTCCACTCACTGAGTTACAGCTCTATTTCCTAGAGCTGTTTGATAGCCTTATTTCTATGGAATCGGAGAACTGTTATTTTGGATCCCTTTGAAGACTATAGGGCCAAAGGAAATATCTGCTGCTAAAAGTGAGAAAGAAGCTTTCTGAGAAACTTCTCTGAGATCTGTTAATTCATCTCACAGAGTTACAGCATTCCACTCAAGAAGCCTTTCGCTAGGACTGTTCTTTTTGAATTTGCAAAGTGATATTTCGAAGCCCATAGATGGCTGTGGTGAAAAGGGAAATACCTTCAGTTAAAAAATGGAAAGAAGCTTTCTAAGAAACTGCTTTGTGTTCTGTTAATTCATCTCAAAGAGTTACAGCTTTACCCTCAAAAAGACTTTTGCTAAGACTCTTCTTGTGTAATACTCATAGTGATATTTGTAAGCCCTTATAGGGCTATGGTGAAAAAGGAAATATCCTAAGAAAAAAGCTGAAAAGAAGCTTTCTGAGAAACTGCTTTGTGTTCTGTTAATTCACCTCACAGAGTTACAGCTTTCCCCTTAAGAAGCCTTTTGGTAAGACTGTTCTTGTGGAATTTGCAGAGTGGTATTTGTAAGCCCATAGAGGGCTATGGTGAAAAAGGAAATATCCTAAGATAAAAACTGAAAAGAACATTTCTGAGAAACTGCTTTGTGATACGTGACTTCCACTCACTGAGTGAGAGCTATATGTCATAGAGCTGTTTGCTAACCTTATTTCTGTGGAATCTGAGAAGGGATAATTCGGTTCCCGTTGAAGACTATAGGGCCAAAGGAAATATCCGCCATAAACGTGAGAAAGAAGCTTTCTGAGAAACAGCTTTCTGATCTGTGAATTCATCCCACAGAGTTACAGCTTTCCCCTGAGGAAGCCTTTCGCTATGACTGTTCTTGTGGAATTTGCAACGTGACATTTCGAAGGCCATAGAGAGCTATGGTGAAAAGGAAATATCTTCGGTTTAAAACGGGAAAGAAGCTTTCTGAGACACTGCGTTGTGTTCTGTTAATTCATCTCACAAAGTTACAGCTTTCCCCTCACGAAGCCTTTCCCTAAGACTGTTCTTGTCGAATTTGGGAAGTGATATTTAGAAGCCTACAGAGGTCTACAGTGAAAAAGGAAATAACCTAAGATAAAAACTGAAAATAAGCTTTCTGAAAAACTGCTTTGTGTTCTCTTAATTCATCTCACAGAGTTACAGCTTTCCTCTCAAGAATCCTTTCGCTAAGACTGTTCTTGTGCAATTTAGAATGTGATATTTAGAAGCCCATAGAGGGCTATGGAGAAAAAGGAAATGTCCTTAGATAAAAACTGGAAAGAAGCTTTCTGAGAAACTGCTTTGTGTTCTGTTAATTCATCTCACAGAGTTACCGCTTTCCCCTCGAGAAACCTTTCTCTATGACTGTTCTTGTGTAATTCGCAAAGTAATATTTGGAAGCCCATATAGGGTTATGGTGAAAAAAGGAATATCTTCAGTTAGAAACTGTATAGAAGCTTTCTGAGAACCTGCTTTGTTTTCTGTTAATTCATCTCACAGAGTTACAGCTTTCCCCTCAAGAAGTCTTTCGTTAAGACTGTTCTTGTGGAATTTGCAAAGTGAAATTTGGAAGCCCATAGAGGGCTATGGTGAAAAAGGAAATGTCCTCAGATGAAAACTAGAAAGAAGCTTCTTGAGAAACTACTTTGTGTTCCGTTAATTCATCTCACACAGTTACAGCTTTGCCCTCCAGAAACCGCTCATTAAGACCGTTCTTGTGGAATTTTCAAAGTGATATTTGGAAACACATAGGGGGCTATGGTGAAAAAGGAAATATCTTCAGTTATAAACTGGAAAGAAGTTTTCTGAGAAACTGCTTTGTGTTCTGTTAATTCATCTGACAGTGTTACACCTTTCCCCTCAAGAAGCATTCCGCTAAGACAGTTCTTGTGGAATTTGGGAAGTGATATTTAGAAGCCTACAGAGGTCTACAGTGAAAAAGGAAATAACCTAAGATAAAAACTGAAAATAAGCTTTCTGAAAAACTGCTTTGTGTTCTCTTAATTCATCTCACAGAGTTACAGCTTTCCTCTCAAGAATCCTTTCGCTAAGACTGTTCTTGTGCAATTTAGAACGTGATATTTAGAAGCCCATAGAGGGCTATGGAGAAAAAGGAAATGTCCTTAGATAAAAACTGGAAAGAAGCTTTCTGAGAAACTTCTTTGTGTTCTGTTAATTCATGCACAGAGTTACATCTTTCCTATCAAAAATTCTTTCGCTAAGACTGTTCTTGTGGAGTTTACAAAGTGATATTTGGAAGCCCATAGAGGGGTACGTTTAAAAAGGAAATTTCCTCACATAAAAACTGGAAAGAAGTTTTCTGAGAAACTGCTTTGTGTTCTGTTAATTCATCTCACAGAGTTACAGCTTACCCCTCAAGAAGCATTTCGCTAAGACTGTTCTTGTGGAATTTGCAATGTGATATTTGGAAGCCCATGGAGGGATATGGTGAAAAAGGAAATATCTTCAATTAAAAACTGGAAAGAAGCTTTCTGAGAAACTGCTTTGTTTTCTGTTAATTCATCTCACAGAGTTTCAGCTTTCCCCTCCAGAAGTCTTTCGCTAAGACGGTTCTCGTGGAATTTGCAAAGTGATATTTGGAAGCCGTGAGAGGGCTATGGTGTAAAAGGAAATGTCCTCGGATCAAAAATGGAAAGAAGCTTTCCAACAAACTGTTTTGTGTTCTGTTAATTTATCTGACAGTGTTTCAGCTTTCCCCTCAAGAAGCCGTTCGCTAAGACTGTTCTTGTGGAATTTGCAAAGTGATATTTGAAAGCCCGTCGAGGGCTATGGTGAAAAAGGAAATACCTTCAGTTAAAAACTGGAAAGAAACTTTCTGAGAAACTGCTTTGTATTCTGTTAATTCACCTCACAGAGTTTCAGCTTTCCCCTCTAGAATTCTTTCCCTAAGACTGTTCTTGTGGAATTTGCAAAGTGATATTTGTAAGCCCATAGAAGTCGATGGTGAAAACGTAAATATCCTAAGATAAAAACTGAAAAGAACCATTCTGAGAAACTGCTTTGTGTTTTGCTAATTCATCTCACAGAGTTACAGGTTTCCCTTCAAGAAGCCTTTCGCTAAGACAGTTCTTGTGGAATATGCAAAGTGATATTTGGAAGCTCATAGTGACCTATAGTGAAAAAGGATATATCTTCAGTTAAAAACTGAAAAGAAGCTTTCTGAGAAACTGCTTTGTGATATATGACTTCCACTCACTGAGTTACAGCTGTATTTCGTAGAGCTGTTTGGCAGTCTTATTTCTGTGGAATCTGAGAACTGTTATTTCGGATCCCTTTGAAGACTGAAGGGCCAAAGGAAATATCCGTCGTTAAAGTTAGAAAGAAGCTTTCTGAGAAACTTCTTTGTGATTTGCGAATTCATTTCACAGAGTTACAGCTTTCCCCTCAAGAAGCCTTTCGCTAAGATTATTCTTGCACAATTTGAAAAATGATATTTGGAAGCCAATAGACGGCTATGGTGAAAACGAAATATCCTCCGATAAAAACTGGAAAGAAGCTTTCTGAGAAATTGCTTTGTGTTCTTTTAATTCATCTCACAGACTTACAGCTTTCCCCTCAGGAAGTCTTTCGCTAAGACTGTTCTTGCGGAATTTGAAATGTGATATTTGGTAGCCCAAAGAGAGCTATGGAGAAAAGGAAATATCTTCAGATAAAAACTGTAAAGAACATTCCTGAGAAACTGCTTTGTGTTCTGTTAATTCACCTAACAGAGTTACAGCTTTCCCCTCTAGAAGCCTTTCGCTAAGACTGTTCTTGCTGTATTTTCAAAGGGATATTTTGAAGCCCATAGAGGGCTACGGTGAAAAAGGATATAGCTTCAGTTAAAAACTGAAAGAGGCTTTCTGAGAAACGGTTTAGTATTATGTGACTTCCACTCACTGAGTTACAGCTCTATTTCCTAGAGCTGTTTGATAGCCTTATTTCTATGGAATCGGAGAACTGTTATTTTGGATCCCTTTGAAGACTATAGGGCCAAAGGAAATATCTGCTGCTAAAAGTGAGAAAGAAGCTTTCTGAGAAACTTCTCTGAGATCTGTTAATTCATCTCACAGAGTTACAGCATTCCACTCAAGAAGCCTTTCGCTAGGACTGTTCTTTTTGAATTTGCAAAGTGATATTTCGAAGCCCATAGATGGCTGTGGTGAAAAGGGAAATACCTTCAGTTAAAAAATGGAAAGAAGCTTTCTAAGAAACTGCTTTGTGTTCTGTTAATTCATCTCAAAGAGTTACAGCTTTACCCTCAAAAAGACTTTTGCTAAGACTCTTCTTGTGTAATACTCATAGTGATATTTGTAAGCCCTTATAGGGCTATGGTGAAAAAGGAAATATCCTAAGAAAAAAGCTGAAAAGAAGCTTTCTGAGAAACTGCTTTGTGTTCTGTTAATTCACCTCACAGAGTTACAGCTTTCCCCTTAAGAAGCCTTTTGGTAAGACTGTTCTTGTGGAATTTGCAGAGTGGTATTTGTAAGCCCATAGAGGGCTATGGTGAAAAAGGAAATATCCTAAGATAAAAACTGAAAAGAACATTTCTGAGAAACTGCTTTGTGATACGTGACTTCCACTCACTGAGTGAGAGCTATATGTCATAGAGCTGTTTGCTAACCTTATTTCTGTGGAATCTGAGAAGGGATAATTCGGTTCCCGTTGAAGACTATAGGGCCAAAGGAAATATCCGCCATAAACGTGAGAAAGAAGCTTTCTGAGAAACAGCTTTCTGATCTGTGAATTCATCCCACAGAGTTACAGCTTTCCCCTGAGGAAGCCTTTCGCTATGACTGTTCTTGTGGAATTTGCAACGTGACATTTCGAAGGCCATAGAGAGCTATGGTGAAAAGGAAATATCTTCGGTTTAAAACGGGAAAGAAGCTTTCTGAGACACTGCGTTGTGTTCTGTTAATTCATCTCACAAAGTTACAGCTTTCCCCTCACGAAGCCTTTCCCTAAGACTGTTCTTGTCCAATTTGGGAAGTGACATTTAGAAGCCTACAGAGGTCTACAGTGAAAAAGGAAATAACCTAAGATAAAAACTGAAAAGAAGCTTTCTGAAAAACTGCTTTGTGTTCTCTTAATTCATCTCACAGAGTTACAGCTTTCCTCTCAAGAATCCTTTTGCTAAGACTGTTCTTGTGCAATTTAGAATGTGATATTTAGAAGCCCATAGAGGGCTATGGAGAAAAAGGAAATGTCCTTAGATAAAAACTGGAAAGAAGCTTTCTGAGAAACTGCTTTGTGTTCTGTTAATTCATCTCACAGAGTTACCGCTTTCCCCTCGAGAAGCCTTTCTCTATGACTGTTCTTGTGTAATTCGCAAAGTAATATTTGGAAGCCCATATAGGGTTATGGTGAAAAAAGGAATATCTTCAGTTAGAAACTGTATAGAAGCTTTCTGAGAACCTGCTTTGTTTTCTGTTAATTCATCTCACAGAGTTACAGCTTTCCCCTCAAGAAGTCTTTCGTTAAGACTGTTCTTGTGGAATTTGCAAAGTGAAATTTGGAAGCCCATAGAGGGCTATGGTGCAAAAGGAAATGTCCTCAGATGAAAACTAGAAAGAAGCTTCTTGAGAAACTACTTTGTGTTCCGTTAATTCATCTCACACAGTTACAGCTTTGCCCTCCAGAAACCGCTCATTAAGACCGTTCTTGTGGAATTTTCAAAGTGATATTTGGAAACACATATGGGGCTATGGTGAAAAAGGAAATATCTTCAGTTATAAACTCGAAAGAAGTTTTCTGAGAAACTGCTTTGTGTTCTGTTAATTCATCTGACAGTGTTACACCTTTCCCCTCAAGAAGCATTCCGCTAAGACTGTTCTTGTAGAATTTGGGAAGTGATATTTAGAAGCCTACAGAGGTCTACAGTGAAAAAGGAAATAACCTAAGATAAAAACTGAAAATAAGCTTTCTGAAAAACTGCTTTGTGTTCTCTTAATTCATCTCACAGAGTTACAGCTTTCCTCTCAAGAATCCTTTCGCTAAGACTGTTCTTGTGCAATTTAGAACGTGATATTTAGAAGCCCATAGAGGGCTATGGAGAAAAAGGAAATGTCCTTAGATAAAAACTGGAAAGAAGCTTTCTGAGAAACTTCTTTGTGTTCTGTTAATTCATGCACAGAGTTACATCTTTCCTATCAAAAATTCTTTCGCTAAGACTGTTCTTGTGGAGTTTACAAAGTGATATTTGGAAGCCCATAGAGGGGTACGTTTAAAAAGGAAATTTCCTCACATAAAAACTGGAAAGAAGTTTTCTGAGAAACTGCTTTGTGTTCTGTTAATTCATCTCACAGAGTTACAGCTTACCCCTCAAGAAGCATTTCGCTAAGACTGTTCTTGTGGAATTTGCAATGTGATATTTGGAAGCCCATGGAGGGATATGGTGAAAAAGGAAATATCTTCAATTAAAAACTGGAAAGAAGCTTTCTGAGAAACTGCTTTGTTTTCTGTTAATTCATCTCACAGAGTTTCAGCTTTCCCCTCCAGAAGTCTTTCGCTAAGACGGTTCTCGTGGAATTTGCAAAGTGATATTTGGAAGCCGTGAGAGGGCTATGGTGTAAAAGGAAATGTCCTCGGATCAAAAATGGAAAGAAGCTTTCCAACAAACTGTTTTGTGTTCTGTTAATTTATCTGACAGTGTTTCAGCTTTCCCCTCAAGAAGCCGTTCGCTAAGACTGTTCTTGTGGAATTTGCAAAGTGATATTTGAAAGCCCGTCGAGGGCTATGGTGAAAAAGGAAATACCTTCAGTTAAAAACTGGAAAGAAACTTTCTGAGAAACTGCTTTGTATTCTGTTAATTCACCTCACAGAGTTTCAGCTTTCCCCTCTAGAAGCCTTTCCCTAAGACTGTTCTTGTGGAATTTGCAAAGTGATATTTGTAAGCCCATAGAAGTCGATGGTGAAAACGTAAATATCCTAAGATAAAAACTGATAAGAACCATTCTGAGAAACTGCTTTGTGTTTTGCTAATTCATCTCACAGAGTTACAGGTTTCCCTTCAAGAAGCCTTTCGCTAAGACAGTTCTTGTGGAATATGCAAAGTGATATTTGGAAGCTCATAGTGACCTATAGTGAAAAAGGATATATCTTCAGTTAAAAACTGAAAAGAAGCTTTCTGAGAAACTGCTTTGTGATATATGACTTCCACTCACTGAGTTACAGCTGTATTTCGTAGAGCTGTTTGGCAGTCTTATTTCTGTGGAATCTGAGAACTGTTATTTCGGATCCCTTTGAAGACTGAAGGGCCAAAGGAAATATCCGTCGTTAAAGTTAGAAAGAAGCTTTCTGAGAAACTTCTTTGTGATTTGCGAATTCATTTCACAGAGTTACAGCTTTCCCCTCAAGAAGCCTTTCGCTAAGATTATTCTTGCACAATTTGAAAAATGATATTTGGAAGCCAATAGACGGCTATGGTGAAAACGAAATATCCTCCGATAAAAACTGGAAAGAAGCTTTCTGAGAAATTGCTTTGTGTTCTTTTAATTCATCTCACAGACTTACAGCTTTCCCCTCAGGAAGTCTTTCGCTAAGACTGTTCTTGTGGAATTTGAAATGTGATATTTGGTAGCCCATAGAGCGCTATGGAGAAAAGGAAATATCTTCAGATAAAAACTGTAAAGAACATTCCTGAGAAACTGCTTTGTGTTCTGTTAATTCACCTAACAGAGTTACAGCTTTCCCCTCTAGAAGCCTTTTGCTAAGACTGTTCTTGCTGTATTTTCAAAGGGATATTTTGAAGCCCATAGAGGGCTACGGTGAAAAAGGATATAGCTTCAGTTAAAAACTGAAAGAGGCTTTCTGAGAAACGGTTTAGTATTATGTGACTTCCACTCACTGAGTTACAGCTCTATTTCCTAGAGCTGTTTGATAGCCTTATTTCTATGGAATCGGAGAACTGTTATTTTGGATCCCTTTGAAGACTATAGGGCCAAAGGAAATATCTGCTGCTAAAAGTGAGAAAGAAGCTTTCTGAGAAACTTCTCTGAGATCTGTTAATTCATCTCACAGAGTTACAGCATTCCACTCAAGAAGCCTTTCGCTAGGACTGTTCTTTTTGAATTTGCAAAGTGATATTTCGAAGCCCATAGACGGCTGTGGTGAAAAGGGAAATACCTTCAGTTAAAAAATGGAAAGAAGCTTTCTAAGAAACTGCTTTGTGTTCTGTTAATTCATCTCAAAGAGTTACAGCTTTACCCTCAAAAAGACTTTTGCTAAGACTCTTCTTGTGTAATACTCATAGTGATATTTGTAAGCCCTTATAGGGCTATGGTGAAAAAGGAAATATCCTAAGAAAAAAGCTGAAAAGAAGCTTTCTGAGAAACTGCTTTGTGTTCTGTTAATTCACCTCACAGAGTTACAGCTTTCCCCTTAAGAAGCCTTTTGGTAAGACTGTTCTTGTGGAATTTGCAGAGTGGTATTTGTAAGCCCATAGAGGGCTATGGTGAAAAAGGAAATATCCTAAGATAAAAACTGAAAAGAACATTTCTGAGAAACTGCTTTGTGATACGTGACTTCCACTCACTGAGTGAGAGCTATATGTCATAGAGCTGTTTGCTAACCTTATTTCTGTGGAATCTGAGAAGGGATAATTCGGTTCCCGTTGAAGACTATAGGGCCAAAGGAAATATCCGCCATAAACGTGAGAAAGAAGCTTTCTGAGAAACAGCTTTCTGATCTGTGAATTCATCCCACAGAGTTACAGCTTTCCCCTGAGGAAGCCTTTCGCTATGACTGTTCTTGTGGAATTTGCAACGTGACATTTCGAAGGCCATAGAGAGCTATGGTGAAAAGGAAATATCTTCGGTTTAAAACGGGAAAGAAGCTTTCTGAGACACTGTGTTGTGTTCTGTTAATTCATCTCACAAAGTTACAGCTTTCCCCTCACGAAGCCTTTCCCTAAGACTGTTCTTGTCGAATTTGGGAAGTGATATTTAGAAGCCTACAGAGGTCTACAGTGAAAAAGGAAATAACCTAAGATAAAAACTGAAAAGAAGCTTTCTGAAAAACTGCTTTGTGTTCTCTTAATTCATCTCACAGAGTTACAGCTTTCCTCTCAAGAATCCTTTCGCTAAGACTGTTCTTGTGCAATTTAGAATGTGATATTTAGAAGCCCATAGAGGGCTATGGAGAAAAAGGAAATGTCCTTAGATAAAAACTGGAAAGAAGCTTTCTGAGAAACTGCTTTGTGTTCTGTTAATTCATCTCACAGAGTTACAGCTTTCCCCTCGAGAAGCCTTTCTCTATGACTGTTCTTGTGTAATTCGCAAGGTAATATTTGGAAGCCCATATAGGGTTATGGTGAAAAAAGGAATATCTTCAGTTAGAAACTGTATAGAAGCTTTCTGAGAACCTGCTTTGTTTTCTGTTAATTCATCTCACAGAGTTACAGCTTTCCCCTCAAGAAGTCTTTCGTTAAGACTGTTCTTGTGGAATTTGCAAAGTGAAATTTGGAAGCCCATAGAGGGCTATGGTGAAAAAGGAAATGTCCTCAGATGAAAACTAGAAAGAAGCTTCTTGAGAAACTACTTTGTGTTCCGTTAATTCATCTCACACAGTTACAGCTTTGCCCTCCAGAAACCGTTCATTAAGACCGTTCTTGTGGAATTTTCAAAGTGATATTTGGAAACCCATAGGGGGCTATGGTGAAAAAGGAAATATCTTCAGTTATAAACTCGAAAGAAGTTTACTGAGAAACTGCTTTGTGTTCTGTTAATTCATCTGACAGTGTTACACCTTTCCCCTCAAGAAGCATTCCGCTAAGACTGTTCTTGTGGAATTTGCAAAGTGACATTTGGAAGCCCATAGAGGGCTGTGGTGAAAAAGAAATTTCCTAAGATAAGAACTGAAAAAAAGCTTTCTGAGAAACGACTTTGTGTTCTGTTAATTCATCTTATAGAATTACAGCTTTCCCCTCAAGAAGTCGTTCAGTAAGACTGTTCTTGTGGAATTTGCAAAGTGATATTTGGAAGCCCATAGAGGACCATGGTGTAAAGGAAATATCTTCAGATAAAAACTGGAAAGTAGCTTTCTGAGAAATTGCTTTGTGTTCTGTTAATTCATCTCACAGAATTACGGCTTTCCCCTCAAGAAAACTTTCGCTAAAGCTGTTTTTGTGGAATTTGGAAAAAGGTATATGGAAAACCATAGAGATCTATGGTTAAAAAGAAAATATCCTAAGATAAAAACTGAAAAGAAAATTTCTGAGAAACTGCTTTGTGTTCTCTGAATTCATCTCACAGACTTACAGCTTTCCCCTCAAGAAACCGTTCACTAAGACTGTTCTCGTGGATTTTGCAAAGTGATATTTGGAAGCCCATAGAGTGCTATGGGGAAAAAGGAAATATCTTCAGTTAAAAAGTGGAAAGAACGTTTCTGAGAAACTGCTTTGTGTTCTGTTAATCCATCTCACAGAGGTACAGCATTCCCCTCAAGAAGTCGTTTACTAAGACTGTTCTTGTGAAATTTGCGAAGTGATATTTGGAAGTGCTTAGAGAACTATGGTGAAAAAGGAAATATCGTAAGATAAAAACTGAAAAGAAGCTTTCTGAGAAACTGCTTTGTGTTTTGTTAATTCATCTCAGAGAGTTACAGCTTTCCGAACAAAAAGCCATTCACTAAGACTGATCTTGTGTTATTTTCAAATTGATATTTGGAAGCCCATAGAGGGCTATGGTGAAAAGGGAAATATCTTCAGTTAAAAACTGGAAAGAAGCTTTCTGAGAAACGGTTTTGTGTTCTCTTAGTTCATCTCACAGAGTTACAGCTTTCCCCTCAAGAAGCCTTTCACCAAGACTGTTCTTGTGGAATTTCCAAAGTGGTCTTTGGAAGTCCATACGTCGCTATGGTGAAAAAGGATATAGCTTCAGTTAAAAAGTGAAAAGAAGCTTTCCGAGGAACTGCTTTGTGATATGTGATTTCCTGTCACTGAGAAACAGCTGTATTTCATAGAACTGTTGGCTAGGCTTATTTCTGTGGAATCTGAGAAATGTTACTTCGGATCTCTTTGAAGACTATAGGTCCAAAGGAAATATCCGCCACTAAAAGTGTGAAAGAAGCTTTCTGAGAAACTTCTTTGAGTTCTGTGAATTGATCTCACAGAGCTACAGTTTCCCCTCAAGAGGCCTTTCGCTAAGACTGTTCTCGTGGAATTTGCAAAGTGATATTTGGAAAACAATAGAGGGCTATGGTGAAAAAGGAAATATCCTAAGATAAAAACTGAAAAGAAGCTTTTTGAGAAACTGTTTTGCGTACCGTTAATTCATCTCACAGAGTTATAGCTTTCCCCTCAAGAAGCCGTTCATTAAGACTGTTGTTGTGAAATTTGCAAAATGATATTTGGAAGCTCATAGAGGGCTATGGTGAAAATGGAAATATCTTCAGTTAAAAACTGGAGAGAAGCTTTCTGAGAGACTGCTTTGTGTTCTGTTAATTCATACACAGAGTTACACCTTTCCTATCACGAATCCTTTCGCTAAGACTGTTCTTGTGGAGTTTACAAAGTGATATTTGGAAGCCCATAGAGGGGTACGGTTAAAAAGGAAATTTCCTCACATAAAAACTGGAAAGAAGCTTTCTGAGAAACTGCTTTGTGTTTTGTTAATTCATCTCACAGTATTACAGCTCTACCCTCAAGAAGCCCTTCACTAAGACTGTTCTTCTGGAATTACCAAAGAGATATTTGGAAGCCCATAGAGCGCTATGGTGAAAAAGGAAATATCTTCAGTTAAAAACTGGAGAGAAGCTTTCTGAGAAACTTCTTTGTGTTCTGTTAATTCATGCACAGAGTTACAGCTTTCCTATCAAGAATCCTTTCGCTAAGACTGTTCTTGTGGAGTTTACAAAGTGATATTTGGAAGCCCATAGAGGGGTATGTTTAAAAAGGAAATTTCCTCACATAAAAACTGGAAAGAAGTTTTCTGAGAAACTGCTTTGTGTTCTGTTAATTCATCTCACAGAGTTACAGCTTACCCCTCAAGAAGCATTTCGCTAAGACTGTTCTTGTGGAATTTGCAATGTGATATTTGGAAGCCCATGGAGGGATATGGTGAAAAAGGAAATATCTTCAATTAAAAACTGGAAAGAAGCTTTCTGAGAAACTGCTTTGTTTTCTGTTAATTCATCTCACAGAGTTTCAGCTTTCCCCTCCAGAAGTCTTTCGCTAAGACGGTTCTCGTGGAATTTGCAAAGTGATATTTGGAAGCCGTGAGAGGGCTATGGTGTAAAAGGAAATGTCCTCGGATCAAAAATGGAAAGAAGCTTTCCAACAAACTGTTTTGTGTTCTGTTAATTTATCTGACAGAGTCTCAGCTTTCCCCTCAAGGAGTCGTTCGCTAAGACTGTTCTTGTGGAATTTGCAAAGTGATATTTGAAAGCCCGTCGAGGGCTATGGTGAAAAAGGAAATACCTTCAGTTAAAAACTGGAAAGAAACTTTCTGAGAAACTGCTTTGTATTCTGTTAATTCACCTCACAGAGTTTCAGCTTTCCCCTCTAGAAGCCTTTCGCTAAGACTGTTCTTGTGGAATTTGCAAAGTGATATTTGTAAGCCCATAGAAGTCGATGGTGAAAACGTAAATATCCTAAGATAAAAACTGAAAAGAACCATTCTGAGAAACTGCTTTGTGTTTTGTTAATTCATCTCACAGAGTTACAGGTTTCCCTTCAAGAAGCCTTTCACTAAGACAGTTCTTGTGGAATATGCAAAGTGATATTTGGAAGCTCATAGTGACCTATAGTGAAAAAGGATATATCTTCAGTTAAAAACTGAAAAGAAGCTTTCTGAGAAACTGCTTTGTGATATATGACTTCCACTCACGGAGTTACAGCTGTATTTCGTAGAGCTGTTTGGCAGTCTTATTTCTGTGGAATCTGAGAACTGTTATTTCGGATCCCTTTGAAGACTGAAGGGCCAAAGGAAATATCCGTCGTTAAAGTTAGAAAGAAGCTTTCTGAGAAACTTCTTTGTGATTTGCGAATTCATTTCACAGAGTTACAGCTTTCCCCTCAAGAAGCCTTTCGCTAAGATTATTCTTGCACAATTTGAAAAATGATATTTGGAAGCCAATAGACGGCTATGGTGAAAACGAAGTATCCTCCGATAAAAACTGGAAAGAAGCTTTCTGAGAAATTGCTTTGTGTTCTTTTAATTCATCTCACAGACTTACAGCTTTCCCCTCAGGAAGTCTTTCGCTAAGACTGTTCTTGTGGAATTTGAAATGTGATATTTGGTAGCCCAAAGAGCGCTATGGAGAAAAGGAAATATCTTCAGATAAAAACTGTAAAGAACATTCCTGAGAAACTGCTTTGTGTTCTGTTAATTCACCTAACAGAGTTACAGCTTTCCCCTCTAGAAGCCTTTCGCTAAGACTGTTCTTGCTGTATTTTCAAAGGGATATTTTGAAGCCCATAGAGGGCTACGGTGAAAAAGGATATAGCTTCAGTTAAAAACTGAAAGAGGCTTTCTGAGAAACGGTTTAGTATTATGTGACTTCCACTCACTGAGTTACAGCTCTATTTCCTAGAGCTGTTTGATAGCCTTATTTCTATGGAATCGGAGAACTGTTATTTTGGATCCCTTTGAAGACTATAGGGCCAAAGGAAATATCTGCCGCTAAAAGTGAGAAAGAAGCTTTCTGAGAAACTTCTCTGAGATCTGTTAATTCATCTCACAGAGTTACAGCATTCCACTCAAGAAGCCTTTCGCTAGGACTGTTCTTTTTGAATTTGCAAAGTGATATTTCGAAGCCCATAGACGGCTGTGGTGAAAAGGGAAATACCTTCAGTTAAAAAATGGAAAGAAGCTTTCTTAGAAACGGCTTTGTGTTCTGTTAATTCATCTCAAAGAGTTACAGCTTTACCCTCAAAAAGACTTTTGCTAAGACTCTTCTTGTGTAATACTCATAGTGATATTTGTAAGCCCTTATAGGGCTATGGTGAAAAAGGAAATATCCTAAGAAAAAAGCTGAAAAGAAGCTTTCTGAGAAACTGCTTTGTGTTCTGTTAATTCACCTCACAGAGTTACAGCTTTCCCCTTAAGAAGCCTTTTGGTAAGACTGTTCTTGTGGAATTTGCAGAGTGGTATTTGTAAGCCCATAGAGGGCTATGGTGAAAAAGGAAATATCCTAAGATAAAAACTGAGAAGAACATTTCTGAGAAACTGCTTTGTGATACGTGACTTCCACTCACTGAGTGAGAGCTATATGTCATAGAGCTCTTTGCTAACCTTATTTCTGTGGAATCTGAGAAGGGATAATTCGGGTCCCGTTGAAGACTATAGGGCCAAAGGAAATATTCGCCATAAACGTGAGAAAGAAGCTTTCTGAGAAACAGCTTTCTGATCTGTGAATTCATCCCACAGAGTTACAGCTTTCCCCTGAGGAAGCCTTTCGCTATGACTGTTCTTGTGGAATTTGCAACGTGACATTTTGAAGGCCATAGAGAGCTATGGTGAAAAGGAAATATCTCCGGTTTAAAACGGGAAAGAAGCTTTCTGAGACACTGCGTTGTGTTCTGTTAATTCATCTCACAAAGTTACAGCTTTCCCCTCATGAAGCCTGTCCCTAAGACTGTTCTTGTCGAATTTGGGAAGTGATATTTAGAAGCCTACAGAGGTCTACAGTGAAAAAGGAAATAACCTAAGATAAAAACTGAAAATAAGCTTTCTGAAAAACTGCTTTGTGTTCTCTTAATTCATCTCACAGAGTTACAGCTTTCCTCTCAAGAATCCTTTCGCTAAGACTGTTCTTGTGCAATTTAGAACGTGATATTTAGAAGCCCATAGAGGGCTATGGAGAAAAAGGAAATGTCCTTAGATAAAAACTGGAAAGAAGCTTTCTGAGAAACTGCTTTGTGTTCTGTTAATTCATCTCACAGAGTTACAGCTTTCCCCTCGAGAAGCCTTTCTCTATGACTGTTCTTGTGTAATTCGCAAAGTAATATTTGGAAGCCCATATAGGGTTATGGTGAAAAAAGGAATATCTTCAGTTAGAAACTGTATAGAAGCTTTCTGAGAAACTGCTTTGTTTTCTGTTAATTCATCTCACAGAGTTACAGCTTTCCCCTCAAGAAGTCTTTCGTTAAGACTGTTCTTGTGGAATTTGCAAAGTGAAATTTGGAAGCCCATAGAGGGCTATGGTGAAAAAGGAAATGTCCTCAGATGAAAACTAGAAAGAAGCTTCTTGAGAAACTACTTTGTGTTCCGTTAATTCATCTCACACAGTTACAGCTTTGCCCTCCAGAAACCGTTCATTAAGACCGTTCTTGTGGAATTTTCAAAGTGATATTTGGAAACCCATAGGGGGCTATGGTGAAAAAGGAAATATCTTCAGTTATAAACTGGAAAGAAGTTTACTGAGAAACTGCTTTGTGTTCTGTTAATTCATCTGACAGTGTTACACCTTTCCCCTCAAGAAGCATTCCGCTAAGACTGTTCTTGTGGAATTTGCAAAGTGACATTTGGAAGCCCATAGAGGGCTGTGGTGAAAAAGAAATTTCCTAAGATAAGAACTGAAAAGAAGCTTTCTGAGAAACGACTTTGTGTTCTGTTAATTCATCTTATAGAATTACAGCTTTCCCCTCAAGAAGTCGTTCAGTAAGACTGTTCTTGTGGAATTTGCAAAGTGATATATGGAAGCCCATAGAGGACCATGGTGTAAAGGAAATATCTTCAGATAAAAACTGGAAAGTAGCTTTCTGAGAAATTGCTTTGTGTTCTGTTAATTCATCTCACAGAATTACGGCTTTCCCCTCAAGAAAACTTTCGCTAAAGCTGTTTTTGTGGAATTTGGAAAAAGGTATATGGGAAACCATAGAGATCTATGGTTAAAAAGAAAATATCCTAAGGTAAAAACTGAAAAGAAAATTTCTGAGAAACTGCTTTGTGTTCTCTGAATTCATCTCACAGACTTACAGCTTTCCCCTCAAGAAACCGTTCACTAAGACTGTTCTCGTGGATTTTGCAAAGTGATATTTGGAAGCCCATAGAGTGCTATGGGGAAAAAGGAAATATCTTCAGTTAAAAAGTGGAAAGAACGTTTCTGAGAAACTGCTTTGTGTTCTGTTAATCCATCTCACAGAGGTACAGCATTCCCCTCAAGAAGTCGTTTACTAAGACTGTTCTTGTGAAATTTGCGAAGTGATATTTGGAAGTGCTTAGAGAACTATGGTGAAAAAGGAAATATCGTAAGATAAAAACTGAAAAGAAGCTTTCTGAGAAACTGCTTTGTGTTTTGTTAATTCATCTCAGAGAGTTACAGCTTTCCGAACAAAAAGCCATTCACTAAGACTGATCTTGTGTTATTTTCAAATTGATATTTGGAAGCCCATAGAGGGCTATGGTGAAAAGGGAAATATCTTCAGTTAAAAACTGGAAAGAAGCTTTCTGAGAAACGGTTTTGTGTTCTCTTAGTTCATCTCACAGAGTTACAGCTTTCCCCTCAAGAAGCCTTTCACCAAGACTGTTCTTGTGGAATTTCCAAAGTGGTCTTTGGAAGTCCATACGTCGCTATGGTGAAAAAGGATATAGCTTCAGTTAAAAAGTGAAAAGAAGCTTTCCGAGGAACTGCTTTGTGATATGTGATTTCCTGTCACTGAGAAACAGCTGTATTTCATAGAACTGTTGGCTAGGTTTATTTCTGTGGAATCTGAGAAATGTTACTTCGGATCTCTTTGAAGACTATAGGTCCAAAGGAAATATCCGCCACTAAAAGTGTGAAAGAAGCTTTCTGAGAAACTTCTTTGAGTTCTGTGAATTGATCTCACAGAGCTACAGTTTCCCCTCAAGAGGCCTTTCGCTAAGACTGTTCTCGTGGAATTTGCAAAGTGATATTTGGAAAAAAATAGAGGGCTATGGTGAAAAAGGAAATATCCTAAGATAAAAACTGAAAAGAAGCTTTTTGAGAAACTGTTTTGCGTACCGTTAATTCATCTCACAGAGTTATAGCTTTCCCCTCAAGAAGCCGTTCATTAAGACTGTTGTTGTGAAATTTGCAAAATGATATTTGGAAGCTCATAGAGGGCTATGGTGAAAATGGAAATATCTTCAGTTAAAAACTGGAGAGAAGCTTTCTGAGAGACTGCTTTGTGTTCTGTTAATTCATACACAGAGTTACACTTTTCCTATCACGAATCCTTTCGCTAAGACTGTTCTTGTGGAGTTTACAAAGTGATATTTGGAAGCCCATAGAGGGGTACGGTTAAAAAGGAAATTTCCTCACATAAAAACTGGAAAGAAGCTTTCTGAGAAACTGCTTTGTGTTTTGTTAATTCATCTCACAGTATTACAGCTCTACCCTCAAGAAGCCCTTCACTAAGACTGTTCTTCTGGAATTACCAAAGAGATATTTGGAAGCCCATAGAGCGCTATGGTGAAAAAGGAAATATCTTCAGTTAAAAACTGGAGAGAAGCTTTCTGAGAAACTTCTTTGTGTTCTGTTAATTCATGCACAGAGTTACAGCTTTCCTATCAAGAATCCTTTCGCTAAGACTGTTCTTGTGGAGTTTACAAAGTGATATTTGGAAGCCCATAGAGGGGTATGTTTAAAAAGGAAATTTCCTCACATAAAAACTGGAAAGAAGTTTTCTGAGAAACTGCTTTGTGTTCTGTTAATTCATCTCACAGAGTTACAGCTTACCCCTCAAGAAGCATTTCGCTAAGACTGTTCTTGTGGAATTTGCAATGTGATATTTGGAAGCCCATGGAGGGATATGGTGAAAAAGGAAATATCTTCAATTAAAAACTGGAAAGAAGCTTTCTGAGAAACTGCTTTGTTTTCTGTTAATTCATCTCACAGAGTTTCAGCTTTCCCCTCCAGAAGTCTTTCGCTAAGACGGTTCTCGTGGAATTTGCAAAGTGATATTTGGAAGCCGTGAGAGGGCTATGGTGTAAAAGGAAATGTCCTCGGATCAAAAATGGAAAGAAGCTTTCCAACAAACTGTTTTGTGTTCTGTTAATTTATCTGACAGAGTTTCAGCTTTCCCCTCAAGAAGCCGTTCGCTAAGACTGTTCTTGTGGAATTTGCAAAGTGATATTTGAAAGCCCGTCGAGGGCTATGGTGAAAAAGGAAATACCTTCAGTTAAAAACTGGAAAGAAACTTTCTGAGAAACTGCTTTGTATTCTGTTAATTCACCTCACAGAGTTTCAGCTTTCCCCTCTAGAAGCCTTTCGCTAAGACTGTTCTTGTGGAATTTGCAAAGTGATATTTGTAAGCCCATAGAAGTCGATGGTGAAAACGTAAATATCCTAAGATAAAAACTGAAAAGAACCATTCTGAGAAACTGCTTTGTGTTTTGTTAATTCATCTCACAGAGTTACAGGTTTCCCTTCAAGAAGCCTTTCGCTAAGACAGTTCTTGTGGAATATGCAAAGTGATATTTGGAAGCTCATAGTGACCTATAGAGAAAAAGGATATATCTTCAGTTAAAAATTGAAAAGAAGCTTTCTGAGAAACTGCTTTGTGATATATGACTTCCACTCACTGAGTTACAGCTGTATTTCGTAGAGCTGTTTGGCAGTCTTATTTCTGTGGAATCTGAGAACTGTTATTTCGGATCCCTTTGAAGACTGAAGGGCCAAAGGAAATATCCGTCGTTAAAGTTAGAAAGAAGCTTTCTGAGAAACTTCTTTGTGATTTGCAAATTCATTTCACAGAATTACAGCTTTCCCCTCAAGAAGCCTTTCGCTAAGATTATTCTTGCACAATTTGAAAAATGATATTTGGAAGCCAATAGACGGCTATGGTGAAAACGAAATATCCTCCGATAAAAACTGGAAAGAAGCTTTCTGAGAAATTGCTTTGTGTTCTTTTAATTCATCTCACAGACTTACAGCTTTCCCCTCAGGAAGTCTTTCGCTAAGACTGTTCTTGTGGAATTTGAAATGTGATATTTGGTAGCCCAAAGAGCGCTATGGAGAAAAGGAAATATCTTCAGATAAAAACTGTAAAGAACATTCCTGAGAAACTGCTTTGTGTTCTGTTAATTCACCTAACAGAGTTACAGCTTTCCCCTCTAGAAGCCTTTCGCTAAGACTGTTCTTGCTGTATTTTCAAAGGGATATTTTGAAGCCCATAGAGGGCTACGGTGAAAAAGGATATAGCTTCAGTTAAAAACTGAAAGAGGCTTTCTGAGAAACGGTTTAGTATTATGTGACTTCCACTCACTGAGTTACAGCTCTATTTCCTAGAGCTGTTTGATAGCCTTATTTCTATGGAATCGGAGAACTGTTATTTTGGATCCCTTTGAAGACTATAGGGCCAAAGGAAATATCTGCTGCTAAAAGTGAGAAAGAAGCTTTCTGAGAAACTTCTCTGAGATCTGTTAATTCATCTCACAGAGTTACAGCATTCCACTCAAGAAGCCTTTCGCTAGGACTGTTCTTTTTGAATTTGCAAAGTGATATTTCGAAGCCCATAGACGGCTGTGGTGAAAAGGGAAATACCTTCAGTTAAAAAATGGAAAGAAGCTTTCTGAGAAACTGCTTTGTGTTCTGTTAATTCATCTCAAAGAGTTACAGCTTTACCCTCAAAAAGACTTTTGCTAAGACTCTTCTTGTGTAATACTCATAGTGATATTTGTAAGCCCTTATAGGGCTATGGTGAAAAAGGAAATATCCTAAGAAAAAAGCTGAAAAGAAGCTTTCTGAGAAACTGCTTTGTGTTCTGTTAATTCACCTCACAGAGTTACAGCTTTCCCCTTAAGAAGCCTTTTGGTAAGACTGTTCTTGTGGAATTTGCAGAGTGGTATTTGTAAGCCCATAGAGGGCTATGGTGAAAAAGGAAATATCCTAAGATAAAAACTGAAAAGAACATTTCTGAGAAACTGCTTTGTGATACGTGACTTCCACTCACTGAGTGAGAGCTATATGTCATAGAGCTGTTTGCTAACCTTATTTCTGTGGAATCTGAGAAGGGATAATTCGGTTCCCGTTGAAGACTATAGGGCCAAAGGAAATATTCGCCATAAACGTGAGAAAGAAGCCCTCTGAGAAACAGCTTTCTGATCTGTGAATTCATCCCACAGAGTTACAGCTTTCCCCTGAGGAAGCCTTTCGCTATGACTGTTCTTGTGGAATTTGCAACGTGACATTTTGAAGGCCATAGAGAGCTATGGTGAAAAGGAAATATCTTCGGTTTAAAACGGGAAAGAAGCTTTCTGAGACACTGCGTTGTGTTCTGTTAATTCATCTCACAAAGTTACAGCTTTCCCCTCATGAAGCCTGTCCCTAAGACTGTTCTTGTCGAATTTCGGAAGTGATATTTAGAAGCCTACAGAGGTCTACAGTGAAAAAGGAAATAACCTAAGATAAAAACTGAAAAGAAGCTTTCTGAAAAACTGCTTTGTGTTCTCTTAATTCATCTCACAGAGTTACAGCTTTCCTCTCAAGAATCCTTTCGCTAAGACTGTTCTTGTGCAATTTAGAACGTGATATTTAGAAGCCCATAGAGGGCTATGGAGAAAAAGGAAATGTCCTTAGATAAAAACTGGAAAGAAGCTTTCTGAGAAACTGCTTTGTGTTCTGTTAATTCATCTCACAGAGTTACAGCTTTCCCCTCGAGAAGCCTTTCTCTATGACTGTTCTTGTGTAATTCGCAAAGTAATATTTGGAAGCCCATATAGGGTTATGGTGAAAAAAGGAATATCTTCAGTTAGAAACTGTATAGAAGCTTTCTGAGAAACTGCTTTGTTTTCTGTTAATTCATCTCACAGAGTTACAGCTTTCCCCTCAAGAAGTCTTTCGTTAAGACTGTTCTTGTGGAATTTGCAAAGTGAAATTTGGAAGCCCATAGAGGGCTATGGTGAAAAAGGAAATGTCCTCAGATGAAAACTAGAAAGAAGCTTCTTGAGAAACTACTTTGTGTTCCGTTAATTCATCTCACACAGTTACAGCTTTGCCCTCCAGAAACCGTTCATTAAGACCGTTCTTGTGGAATTTTCAAAGTGATATTTGGAAACCCATAGGGGGCTATGGTGAAAAAGGAAATATCTTCAGTTATAAACTCGAAAGAAGTTTACTGAGAAACTGCTTTGTGTTCTGTTAATTCATCTGACAGTGTTACACCTTTCCCCTCAAGAAGCATTCCGCTAAGACTGTTCTTGTGGAATTTGCAAAGTGACATTTGGAAGCCCATAGAGGGCTGTGGTGAAAAAGAAATTTCCTAAGATAAGAACTGAAAAGAAGCTTTCTGAGAAACGACTTTGTGTTCTGTTAATTCATCTTATAGAATTACAGCTTTCCCCTCAAGAAGTCGTTCAGTAAGACTGTTCTTGTGGAATTTGCAAAGTGATATATGGAAGCCCATAGAGGACCATGGTGTAAAGGAAATATCTTCAGATAAAAACTGGAAAGTAGCTTTCTGAGAAATTGCTTTGTGTTCTGTTAATTCATCTCACAGAATTACGGCTTTCCCCTCAAGAAAACTTTCGCTAAAGCTGTTTTTGTGGAATTTGGAAAAAGGTATATGGGAAACCATAGAGATCTATGGTTAAAAAGAAAATATCCTAAGGTAAAAACTGAAAAGAAAATTTCTGAGAAACTGCTTTGTGTTCTCTGAATTCATCTCACAGACTTACAGCTTTCCCCTCAAGAAACCGTTCACTAAGACTGTTCTCGTGGATTTTGCAAAGTGATATTTGGAAGCCCATAGAGTGCTATGGGGAAAAAGGAAATATCTTCAGTTAAAAAGTGGAAAGAACGTTTCTGAGAAACTGCTTTGTGTTCTGTTAATCCATCTCACAGAGGTACAGCATTCCCCTCAAGAAGTCGTTTACTAAGACTGTTCTTCTGAAATTTGCAAAGTGATATTTGGAAGTGCTTAGAGAACTATGGTGAAAAAGGAAATATCGTAAGATAAAAACTGAAAAGAAGCTTTCTGAGAAACTGCTTTGTGTTTTGTTAATTCATCTCAGAGAGTTACAGCTTTCCGAACAAAAAGCCATTCACTAAGACTGATCTTGTGTTATTTTCAAATTGATATTTGGAAGCCCATAGAGGGCTATGGTGAAAAGGGAAATATCTTCAGTTAAAAACTGGAAAGAAGCTTTCTGAGAAACGGTTTTGTGTTCTCTTAGTTCATCTCACAGAGTTACAGCTTTCCCCTCAAGAAGCCTTTCACCAAGACTGTTCTTGTGGAATTTCCAAAGTGGTCTTTGGAAGTCCATACGTCGCTATGGTGAAAAAGGATATAGCTTCAGTTAAAAAGTGAAAAGAAGCTTTCCGAGGAACTGCTTTGTGATATGTGATTTCCTGTCACTGAGAAACAGCTGTATTTCATAGAACTGTTGGCTAGGTTTATTTCTGTGGAATCTGAGAAATGTTACTTCGGATCTCTTTGAAGACTATAGGTCCAAAGGAAATATCCGCCACTAAAAGTGTGAAAGAAGCTTTCTGAGAAACTTCTTTGAGTTCTGTGAATTGATCTCACAGAGCTACAGTTTCCCCTCAAGAGGCCTTTCGCTAAGACTGTTCTCGTGGAATTTGCAAAGTGATATTTGGAAAAAAATAGAGGGCTATGGTGAAAAAGGAAATATCCTAAGATAAAAACTGAAAAGAAGCTTTTTGAGAAACTGTTTTGCGTACCGTTAATTCATCTCACAGAGTTATAGCTTTCCCCTCAAGAAGCCGTTCATTAAGACTGTTGTTGTGAAATTTGCAAAATGATATTTGGAAGCTCATAGAGGGCTATGGTGAAAATGGAAATATCTTCAGTTAAAAACTGGAGAGAAGCTTTCTGAGAGACTGCTTTGTGTTCTGTTAATTCATACACAGAGTTACACCTTTCCTATCACGAATCCTTTCGCTAAGACTGTTCTTGTGGAGTTTACAAAGTGATATTTGGAAGCCCATAGAGGGGTACGGTTAAAAAGGAAATTTCCTCACATAAAAACTGGAAAGAAGCTTTCTGAGAAACTGCTTTGTGTTTTGTTAATTCATCTCACAGTATTACAGCTCTACCCTCAAGAAGCCCTTCACTAAGACTGTTCTTCTGGAATTACCAAAGAGATATTTGGAAGCCCATAGAGCGCTATGGTGAAAAAGGAAATATCTTCAGTTAAAAACTGGAGAGAAGCTTTCTGAGAAACTTCTTTGTGTTCTGTTAATTCATGCACAGAGTTACAGCTTTCCTATCAAGAATCCTTTCGCTAAGACTGTTCTTGTGGAGTTTACAAAGTGATATTTGGAAGCCCATAGAGGGGTATGTTTAAAAAGGAAATTTCCTCACATAAAAACTGGAAAGAAGTTTTCTGAGAAACTGCTTTGTGTTCTGTTAATTCATCTCACAGAGTTACAGCTTACCCCTCAAGAAGCATTTCGCTAAGACTGTTCTTGTGGAATTTGCAATGTGATATTTGGAAGCCCATGGAGGGATATGGTGAAAAAGGAAATATCTTCAATTAAAAACTGGAAAGAAGCTTTCTGAGAAACTGCTTTGTGATATATGACTTCCACTCACTGAGTTACAGCTGTATTTCGTAGAGCTGTTTGGCAGTCTTATTTCTGTGGAATCTGAGAACTGTTATTTCGGATCCCTTTGAAGACTGAAGGGCCAAAGGAAATATCCGTCGTTAAAGTTAGAAAGAAGCTTTCTGAGAAACTTCTTCGTGATTTGCAAATTCATTTCACAGAATTACAGCTTTCCCCTCAAGAAGCCTTTCGCTAAGATTATTCTTGCACAATTTGAAAAATGATATTTGGAAGCCAATAGACGGCTATGGTGAAAACGAAATATTCTCCGATAAAAACTGGAAAGAAGCTTTCTGAGAAATTGCTTTGTGTTCTTTTAATTCATCTCACAGACTTACAGCTTTCCCCTCAGGAAGTCTTTCGCTAAGACTGTTCTTGTGGAATTTGAAATGTGATATTTGGTAGCCCAAAGAGCGCTATGGAGAAAAGGAAATATCTTCAGATAAAAACTGTAAAGAACATTCCTGAGAAACTGCTTTGTGTTCTGTTAATTCACCTAACAGAGTTACAGCTTTCCCCTCTAGAAGCCTTTCGCTAAGACTGTTCTTGCTGTATTTTCAAAGGGATATTTTGAAGCCCATAGAGGGCTACGGTGAAAAAGGATATAGCTTCAGTTAAAAACTGAAAGAGGCTTTCTGAGAAACGGTTTAGTATTATGTGACTTCCACTCACTGAGTTACAGCTCTATTTCCTAGAGCTGTTTGATAGCCTTATTTCTATGGAATCGGAGAACTGTTATTTTGGATCCCTTTGAAGACTATAGGGCCAAAGGAAATATCTGCTGCTAAAAGTGAGAAAGAAGCTTTCTGAGAAACTTCTCTGAGATCTGTTAATTCATCTCACAGAGTTACAGCATTCCACTCAAGAAGCCTTTCGCTAGGACTGTTCTTTTTGAATTTGCAAAGTGATATTTCGAAGCCCATAGACGGCTGTGGTGAAAAGGGAAATACCTTCAGTTAAAAAATGGTAAGAAGCTTTCTGAGAAACTGCTTTGTGTTCTGTTAATTCATCTCAAAGAGTTACAGCTTTACCCTCAAAAAGACTTTTGCTAAGACTCTTCTTGTGTAATACTCATAGTGATATTTGTAAGCCCTTATAGGGCTATGGTGAAAAAGGAAATATCCTAAGAAAAAAGCTGAAAAGAAGCTTTCTGAGAAACTGCTTTGTGTTCTGTTAATTCACCTCACAGAGTTACAGCTTTCCCCTTAAGAAGCCTTTTGGTAAGACTGTTCTTGTGGAATTTGCAGAGTGGTATTTGTAAGCCCATAGAGGGCTACGGTGAAAAAGGAAATATCCTAAGATAAAAACTGAAAAGAACATTTCTGAGAAACTGCTTTGTGATACGTGACTTCCACTCACTGAATGAGAGCTATATGTCATAGAGCTGTTTGCTAACCTTATTTCTGTGGAATCTGAGAAGGGATAATTCGGTTCCCGTTGAAGACTATAGGGCCAAAGGAAATATCCGCCATAAACGTGAGAAAGAAGCTTTCTGAGAAACAGCTTTCTGATCTGTGAATTCATCCCACAGAGTTACAGCTTTCCCCTGAGGAAGCCTTTCGCTATGACTGTTCTTGTGGAATTTGCAACGTGACATTTCGAAGGCCATAGAGAGCTATGGTGAAAAGGAAATATCTTCGGTTTAAAACGGGAAAGAAGCTTTCTGAGACACTGCGTTGTGTTCTGTTAATTCATCTCACAAAGTTACAGCTTTCCCCTCACGAAGCCTTTCCCTAAGACTGTTCTTGTCGAATTTGGGAAGTGATATTTAGAAGCCTACAGAGGTCTACAGTGAAAAAGGAAATAACCTAAGATAAAAACTGAAAAGAAGCTTTCTGAAAAACAGCTTTGTGTTCTCTTAATTCATCTCACAGAGTTACAGCTTTCCTCTCAAGAATCCTTTCGCTAAGACTGTTCTTGTGCAATTTAGAACGTGATATTTAGAAGCCCATAGAGGGCTATGGAGAAAAAGGAAATGTCCTTAGATAAAAACTGGAAAGAAGCTTTCTGAGAAACTGCTTTGTGTTCTGTTAATTCATGCACAGAGTTACAGCTTTCCTATCAAGAATCCTTTCGCTAAGACTGTTTTTGTGGAGTTTACAAAGTGATATTTGGTAGCCCATAGAGGGGTACGTTTAAAAAGGAAATTTCCTCACATAAAAACTGGAAAGAAGTTTTCTGAGAAACTGCTTTGTGTTCTGTTAATTCATCTCACAGACTTACAGCTTACCCCTCAAGAAGCATTTCGCTAAGACTGTTCTTGTGGAATTTGCAATGTGATATTTGGAAGCCCATGGAGGGATATGGTGAAAAAGGAAATATCTTCAATTAAAAACTGGAAAGAAGCTTTCTGAGAAACTGCTTTGTTTTCTGTTAATTCATCTCACAGAGTTTCAGCTTTCCCCTCCAGAAGTCTTCCCCTAAGACGGTTCTCGTGGAATTTGCAAAGTGATATTTGGAAGCCGTGAGAGGGCTATGGTGTAAAAGGAAATGTCCTCGGATCAAAAATGGAAAGAAGCTTTCCAACAAACTGTTTTGTGTTCTGTTAATTTATCTGACAGAGTTTCAGCTTTCCCCTGAAGAAGCCGTTCGCTAAGACTGTTCTTGTGGAATTTGCAAAGTGATATTTGAAAGCCCGTCGAGGGCTATGGTGAAAAAGGAAATACCTTCAGTTAAAAACTGGAAAGAAACTTTCTGAGAAACTGCTTTGTATTCTGTTAATTCACCTCACAGAGTCTCAGCTTTCCCCTCTAGAAGCCTTTCGCTAAGACTGTTCTTGTGGAACTTGCAAAGTGATATTTGTAAGCCCATAGAAGTCGATGGTGAAAACGTAAATATCCTAAGATAAAAACTGAAAAGAACCATTCTGAGAAACTGCTTTGTGTTTTGTTAATTCATCTCACAGAGTTACAGGTTTCCCTTCTAGAAGCCTTTCGCTAAGACAGTTCTTGTGGAATATGCAAAGTGATATTTGGAAGCTCATAGTGACCTATAGTGAAAAAGGATATATCTTCAGTTAAAAACTGAAAAGAAGCTTTCTGAGAAACTGCTTTGTGATATATGACTTCCACTCACGGAGTTACAGCTGTATTTCGTAGAGCTGTTTGGCAGTCTTATTTCTGTGGAATCTGAGAACTGTTATTTCGGATCCCTTTGAAGACTGAAGGGCCAAAGGAAATATCCGTCGTTAAAGTTAGAAAGAAGCTTTCTGAGAAACTTCTTTGTGATTTGCGAATTCATTTCACAGAGTTACAGCTTTCCCCTCAAGAAGCCTTTCGCTAAGATTATTCTTGCACAATTTGAAAAATGATATTTGGAAGCCAATAGACGGCTATGGTGAAAACGAAATATCCTCCGATAAAAACTGGAAAGAAGCTTTCTGAGAAATTGCTTTGTGTTCTTTTAATTCATCTCACAGACTTACAGCTTTCCCCTCAGGAAGTCTTTCGCTAAGACTGTTCTTGTGGAATTTGAAATGTGATATTTGGTAGCCCATAGAGCGCTATGGAGAAAAGGAAATATCTTCAGATAAAAACTGTAAAGAACATTCCTGAGAAACTGCTTTGTGTTCTGTTAATTCACCTAACAGAGTTACAGCTTTCCCCTCTAGAAGCCTTTCGCTAAGACTGTTCTTGCTGTATTTTCAAAGGGATATTTTGAAGCCCATAGAGGGCTACGGTGAAAAAGGATATAGCTTCAGTTAAAAACTGAAAGAGGCTTTCTGAGAAACGGTTTAGTATTATGTGACTTCCACTCACTGAGTTACAGCTCTATTTCCTAGAGCTGTTTGATAGCCTTATTTCTATGGAATCGGAGAACTGTTATTTTGGATCCCTTTGAAGACTATAGGGCCAAAGGAAATATCTGCCGCTAAAAGTGAGAAAGAAGCTTTCTGAGAAACTTCTCTGAGATCTGTTAATTCATCTCACAGAGTTACAGCATTCCACTCAAGAAGCCTTTCGCTAGGACTGTTCTTTTTGAATTTGCAAAGTGATATTTCGAAGCCCATAGACGGCTGTGGTGAAAAGGGAAATACCTTCAGTTAAAAAATGGAAAGAAGCTTTCTAAGAAACTGCTTTGTGTTCTGTTAATTCATCTCAAAGAGTTACAGCTTTACCCTCAAAAAGACTTTTGCTAAGACTCTTCTTGTGTAATACTCATAGTGATATTTGTAAGCCCTTATAGGGCTATGGTGAAAAAGGAAATATCCTAAGAAAAAAGCTGAAAAGAAGCTTTCTGAGAAACTGCTTTGTGTTCTGTTAATTCACCTCACAGAGTTACAGCTTTCCCCTTAAGAAGCCTTTTGGTAAGACTGTTCTTGTGGAATTTGCAGAGTGGTATTTGTAAGCCCATAGAGGGCTATGGTGAAAAAGGAAATATCCTAAGATAAAAACTGAAAAGAACATTTCTGAGAAACTGCTTTGTGATACGTGACTTCCACTCACTGAGTGAGAGCTATATGTCATAGAGCTGTTTGCTAACCTTATTTCTGTGGAATCTGAGAAGGGATAATTCGGTTCCCGTTGAAGACTATAGGGCCAAAGGAAATATCCGCCATAAACGTGAGAAAGAAGCTTTCTGAGAAACAGCTTTCTGATCTGTGAATTCATCCCACAGAGTTACAGCTTTCCCCTGAGGAAGCCTTTCGCTATGACTGTTCTTGTGGAATTTGCAACATGACATTTCGAAGGCCATAGAGAGCTATGGTGAAAAGGAAATATCTTTGGTTTAAAACGGGAAAGAAGCTTTCTGAGACACTGCGTTGTGTTCTGTTAATTCATCTCACAAAGTTACAGCTTTCCCCTCACGAAGCCTTTCCCTAAGACTGTTCTTGTCGAATTTGGGAAGTGATATTTAGAAGCCTACAGAGGTCTACAGTGAAAAAGGAAATAACCTAAGATAAAAACTGAAAATAAGCTTTCTGAAAAACTGCTTTGTGTTCTCTTAATTCATCTCACAGAGTTACAGCTTTCCTCTCAAGAATCCTTTCGCTAAGACTGTTCTTGTGCAATTTAGAACGTGATATTTAGAAGCCCATAGAGGGCTATGGAGAAAAAGGAAATGTCCTTAGATAAAAACTGGAAAGAAGCTTTCTGAGAAACTGCTTTGTGTTCTGTTAATTCATCTCACAGAGTTACAGCTTTCCCCTCGAGAAGCCTTTCTCTATGACTGTTCTTGTGTAATTCGCAAAGTAATATTTGGAAGCCCATATAGGGTTATGGTGAAAAAAGGAATATCTTCAGTTAGAAACTGTATAGAAGCTTTCTGAGAAACTCCTTTGTTTTCTGTTAATTCATCTCACAGAGTTACAGCTTTCCCCTCAAGAAGTCTTTCGTTAAGACTGTTCTTGTGGAATTTGCAAAGTGAAATTTGGAAGCCCATAGAGGGCTATGGTGAAAAAGAAAATGTCCTCAGATGAAAACTAGAAAGAAGCTTCTTGAGAAACTACTTTGTGTTCCGTTAATTCATCTCACACAGTTACAGCTTTGCCCTCCAGAAACCGTTCATTAAGACCGTTCTTGTGGAATTTTCAAAGTGATATTTGGAAACCCATAGGGGGCTATGGTGAAAAAGGAAATATCTTCAGTTATAAACTGGAAAGAAGTTTTCTGAGAAACTGCTTTGTGTTCTGTTAATTCATCTGACAGTGTTACACCTTTCCCCTCAAGAAGCATTCCGCTAAGACTGTTCTTGTGGAATTTGGGAAGTGATATTTAGAAGCCTACAGAGGTCTACAGTGAAAAAGGAAATAACCTAAGATAAAAACTGACAATAAGCTTTCTGAAAAACTGCTTTGTTTTCTGTTAATCCATCTCACAGAGGTACAGCATTCCCCTCAAGAAGTCGTTTACTAAGACTGTTCTTGTGAAATTTGCAAAGTGATATTTGGAAGCCCATAGAGTGCTATGGGGAAAAAGGAAATATCTTCAGTTAAAAAGTGGAAAGAACGTTTCTGAGAAACTGCTTTGTGTTCTGTTAATCCATCTCACAGAGGTACAGCATTCCCCTCAAGAAGTCGTTTACTAAGACTGTTCTTGTGAAATTTGTGAAGTGATATTTGGAAGTGCTTAGAGAACTATGGTGAAAAAGGAAATATCGTAAGATAAAAACTGAAAAGAAGCTTTCTGAGAAACTGCTTTGTGTTTTGTTAATTCATCTCAGAGAGTTACAGCTTTCCGAACAAAAAGCCATTCACTAAGACTGATCTTGTGTTATTTTCAAATTGATATTTGGAAGCCCATAGAGGGCTATGGTGAAAAGGGAAATATCTTCAGTTAAAAACTGGAAAGAAGCTTTCTGAGAAAAGGTTTTGTGTTCTCTTAGTTCATCTCACAGAGTTACAGCTTTCCCCTCAAGAAGCCTTTCACCAAGACTGTTCTTGTGGAATTTCCAAAGTGGTCTTTGGAAGTCCATACGTCGCTATGGTGAAAAAGGATATAGCTTCAGTTAAAAAGTGAAAAGAAGCTTTCCGAGGAACTGCTTTGTGATATGTGATTTCCTGTCACTGAGAAACAGCTGTATTTCGTAGAACTGTTGGCTAGGCTTATTTCTGTGGAATCTGAGAAATGTTACTTCGGATCTCTTTGAAGACTATAGGTCCAAAGGAAATATCTGCCACTAAAAGTGTGAAAGAAGCTTTCTGAGAAACTTCTTTGAGTTCTGTGAATTGATCTCACAGAGCTACAGTTTCCCCTCAAGAGGCCTTTCGCTAAGACTGTTCTCGTGGAATTTGCAAAGTGATATTTGGAAAACAATAGAGGGCTATGGTGAAAAAGGAAATATCCTAAGATAAAAACTGAAAAGAAGCTTTTTGAGAAACTGTTTTGCGTACCGTTAATTCATCTCACAGAGTTATAGCTTTCCCCTCAAGAAGCCGTTCATTAAGACTGTTGTTGTGAAATTTGCAAAATGATATTTGGAAGCTCATAGAGGGCTATGGTGAAAATGGAAATATCTTCAGTTAAAAACTGGAGAGAAGCTTTCTGAGAGACTGCTTTGTGTTCTGTTAATTCATACACAGAGTTACACCTTTCCTATCACGAATCCTTTCGCTAAGACTGTTCTTGTGGAGTTTACAAAGTGATATTTGGAAGCCCATAGAGGGGTACGGTTAAAAAGGAAATTTCCTCACATAAAAACTGGAAAGAAGCTTTCTGAGAAACTGCTTTGTGTTTTGTTAATTCATCTCACAGTATTACAGCTCTACCCTCAAGAAGCCCTTCACTAAGACTGTTCTTCTGGAATTACCAAAGAGATATTTGGAAGCCCATAGAGCGCTATGGTGAAAAAGGAAATATCTTCAGTTAAAAACTGGAGAGAAGCTTTCTGAGAAACTTCTCTGAGATCTGTTAATTCATCTCACAGAGTTACAGCATTCCACTCAAGAAGCCTTTCGCTAGGACTGTTCTTTTTGAATTTGCAAAGTGATATTTCGAAGCCCATAGACGGCTGTGGTGAAAAGGGAAATACCTTCAGTTAAAAAATGGAAAGAAGCTTTCTAAGAAACTGCTTTGTGTTCTGTTAATTCATCTCAAAGAGTTACAGCTTTACCCTCAAAAAGACTTTTGCTAAGACTCTTCTTGTGTAATACTCATAGTGATATTTGTAAGCCCTTATAGGGCTATGGTGAAAAAGGAAATATCCTAAGAAAAAAGCTGAAAAGAAGCTTTCTGAGAAACTGCTTTGTGTTCTGTTAATTCACCTCACAGAGTTACAGCTTTCCCCTTAAGAAGCCTTTTGGTAAGACTGTTCTTGTGGAATTTGCAGAGTGGTATTTGTAAGCCCATAGAGGGCTATGGTGAAAAAGGAAATATCCTAAGATAAAAACTGAAAAGAACATTTCTGAGAAACTGCTTTGTGATACGTGACTTCCACTCACTGAGTGAGAGCTATATGTCATAGAGCTGTTTGCTAACCTTATTTCTGTGGAATCTGAGAAGGGATAATTCGGTTCCCGTTGAAGACTATAGGGCCAAAGGAAATATCCGCCATAAACGTGAGAAAGAAGCTTTCTGAGAAACAGCTTTCTGATCTGTGAATTCATCCCACAGAGTTACAGCTTTCCCCTGAGGAAGCCTTTCGCTATGACTGTTCTTGTGGAATTTGCAACGTGACATTTCGAAGGCCATAGAGAGCTATGGTGAAAAGGAAATATCTTCGGTTTAAAACGGGAAAGAAGCTTTCTGAGACACTGCGTTGTGTTCTGTTAATTCATCTCACAAAGTTACAGCTTTCCCCTCATGAAGCCTGTCCCTAAGACTGTTCTTGTCGAATTTCGGAAGTGATATTTAGAAGCCTACAGAGGTCTACAGTGAAAAAGGAAATAACCTAAGATAAAAACTGAAAATAAGCTTTCTGAAAAACTGCTTTGTGTTCTCTTAATTCATCTCACAGAGTTACAGCTTTCCTCTCAAGAATCCTTTCGCTAAGACTGTTCTTGTGCAATTTAGAACGGGATATTTAGAAGCCCATAGAGGGCTATGGAGAAAAAGGAAATGTCCTTAGATAAAAACTGGAAAGAAGCTTTCTGAGAAACTGCTTTGTGTTCTGTTAATTCATCTCACAGAGTTACAGCTTTCCCCTCGAGAAGCCTTTCTCTATGACTGTTCTTGTGTAATTCGCAAAGTAATATTTGGAAGCCCATATAGGGTTATGGTGAAAAAAGGAATATCTTCAGTTAGAAACTGTATAGAAGCTTTCTGAGAAACTGCTTTGTTTTCTGTTAATTCATCTCACAGAGTTACAGCTTTCCCCTCAAGAAGTCTTTCGTTAAGACTGTTCTTGTGGAATTTGCAAAGTGAAATTTGGAAGCCCATAGAGGGCTATGGTGAAAAAGGAAATGTCCTCAGATGAAAACTAGAAAGAAGCTTCTTGAGAAACTACTTTGTGTTCCGTTAATTCATCTCACACAGTTACAGCTTTGCCCTCCAGAAACCGTTCATTAAGACCGTTCTTGTGGAATTTTCAAAGTGATATTTGGAAACCCATAGGGGGCTATGGTGAAAAAGGAAATATCTTCAGTTATAAACTGGAAAGAAGTTTACTGAGAAACTGCTTTGTGTTCTGTTAATTCATCTGACAGTGTTACACCTTTCCCCTCAAGAAGCATTCCGCTAAGACTGTTCTTGTGGAATTTGCAAAGTGACATTTGGAAGCCCATAGAGGGCTGTGGTGAAAAAGAAATTTCCTAAGATAAGAACTGAAAAGAAGCTTTCTGAGAAACGACTTTGTGTTCTGTTAATTCATCTTATAGAATTACAGCTTTCCCCTCAAGAAGTCGTTCAGTAAGACTGTTCTTGTGGAATTTGCAAAGTGATATATGGAAGCCCATAGAGGACCATGGTGTAAAGGAAATATCTTCAGATAAAAACTGGAAAGTAGCTTTCTGAGAAATTGCTTTGTGTTCTGTTAATTCATCTCACAGAATTACGGCTTTCCCCTCAAGAAAACTTTCGCTAAAGCTGTTTTTGTGGAATTTGGAAAAAGGTATATGGGAAACCATAGAGATCTATGGTTAAAAAGAAAATATCCTAAGGTAAAAACTGAAAAGAAAATTTCTGAGAAACTGCTTTGTGTTCTCTGAATTCATCTCACAGACTTACAGCTTTCCCCTCAAGAAACCGTTCACTAAGACTGTTCTCGTGGATTTTGCAAAGTGATATTTGGAAGCCCATAGAGTGCTATGGGGAAAAAGGAAATATCTTCAGTTAAAAAGTGGAAAGAACGTTTCTGAGAAACTGCTTTGTGTTCTGTTAATCCATCTCACAGAGGTACAGCATTCCCCTCAAGAAGTCGTTTACTAAGACTGTTCTTGTGAAATTTGTGAAGTGATATTTGGAAGTGCTTAGAGAACTATGGTGAAAAAGGAAATATCGTAAGATAAAAACTGAAAAGAAGCTTTCTGAGAAACTGCTTTGTGTTTTGTTAATTCATCTCAGAGAGTTACAGCTTTCCGAACAAAAAGCCATTCACTAAGACTGATCTTGTGTTATTTTCAAATTGATATTTGGAAGCCCATAGAGGGCTATGGTGAAAAGGGAAATATCTTCAGTTAAAAACTGGAAAGAAGCTTTCTGAGAAACGGTTTTGTGTTCTCTTAGTTCATCTCACAGAGTTACAGCTTTCCCCTCAAGAAGCCTTTCACCAAGACTGTTCTTGTGGAATTTCCAAAGTGGTCTTTGGAAGTCCATACGTCGCTATGGTGAAAAAGGATATAGCTTCAGTTAAAAAGTGAAAAGAAGCTTTCCGAGGAACTGCTTTGTGATATGTGATTTCCTGTCACTGAGAAACAGCTGTATTTCATAGAACTGTTGGCTAGGCTTATTTCTGTGGAATCTGAGAAATGTTACTTCGGATCTCTTTGAAGACTATAGGTCCAAAGGAAATATCCGCCACTAAAAGTGTGAAAGAAGCTTTCTGAGAAACTTCTTTGAGTTCTGTGAATTGATCTCACAGAGCTACAGTTTCCCCTCAAGAGGCCTTTCGCTAAGACTGTTCTCGTGGAATTTGCAAAGTGATATTTGGAAAACAATAGAGGGCTATGGTGAAAAAGGAAATATCCTAAGATAAAAATTGAAAAGAAGCTTTTTGAGAAACTGTTTTGCGTACCGTTAATTCATCTCACAGAGTTATAGCTTTCCCCTCAAGAAGCCGTTCATTAAGACTGTTGTTGTGAAATTTGCAAAATGATATTTGGAAGCTCATAGAGGGCTATGGTGAAAATGGAAATATCTTCAGTTAAAAACTGGAGAGAAGCTTTCTGAGAGACTGCTTTGTGTTCTGTTAATTCATACACAGAGTTACACCTTTCCTATCACGAATCCTTTCGCTAAGACTGTTCTTGTGGAGTTTACAAAGTGATATTTGGAAGCCCATAGAGGGGTACGGTTAAAAAGGAAATTTCCTCACATAAAAACTGGAAAGAAGCTTTCTGAGAAACTGCTTTGTGTTTTGTTAATTCATCTCACAGTATTACAGCTCTACCCTCAAGAAGCCCTTCACTAAGACTGTTCTTCTGGAATTACCAAAGAGATATTTGGAAGCCCATAGAGCGCTATGGTGAAAAAGGAAATATCTTCAGTTAAAAACTGGAGAGAAGCTTTCTGAGAAACTTCTTTGTGTTCTGTTAATTCATGCACAGAGTTACAGCTTTCCTATCAAGAATCCTTTCGCTAAGACTGTTCTTGTGGAGTTTACAAAGTGATATTTGGAAGCCCATAGAGGGGTATGTTTAAAAAGGAAATTTCCTCACATAAAAACTGGAAAGAAGTTTTCTGAGAAACTGCTTTGTGTTCTGTTAATTCATCTCACAGAGTTACAGCTTACCCCTCAAGAAGCATTTCGCTAAGACTGTTCTTGTGGAATTTGCAATGTGATATTTGGAAGCCCATGGAGGGATATGGTGAAAAAGGAAATATCTTCAATTAAAAACTGGAAAGAAGCTTTCTGAGAAACTGCTTTGTTTTCTGTTAATTCATCTCACAGAGTTTCAGCTTTCCCCTCCAGAAGTCTTTCGCTAAGACGGTTCTCGTGGAATTTGCAAAGTGATATTTGGAAGCCGTGAGAGGGCTATGGTGTAAAAGGAAATGTCCTCGGATCAAAAATGGAAAGAAGCTTTCCAACAAACTGTTTTGTGTTCTGTTAATTTATCTGACAGAGTTTCAGCTTTCCCCTCAAGAAGCCGTTCGCTAAGACTGTTCTTGTGGAATTTGCAAAGTGATATTTGAAAGCCCGTCGAGGGCTATGGTGAAAAAGGAAATACCTTCAGTTAAAAACTGGAAAGAAACTTTCTGAGAAACTGCTTTGTATTCTGTTAATTCACCTCACAGAGTTTCAGCTTTCCCCTCTAGAAGCCTTTCGCTAAGACTGTTCTTGTGGAATTTGCAAAGTGATATTTGTAAGCCCATAGAAGTCGATGGTGAAAACGTAAATATCCTAAGATAAAAACTGAAAAGAACCATTCTGAGAAACTGCTTTGTGTTTTGTTAATTCATCTCACAGAGTTACAGGTTTCCCTTCAAGAAGCCTTTCGCTAAGACAGTTCTTGTGGAATATGCAAAGTGATATTTGGAAGCTCATAGTGACCTATAGTGAAAAAGGATATATCTTCAGTTAAAAACTGAAAAGAAGCTTTCTGAGAAACTGCTTTGTGATATATGACTTCCACTCACTGAGTTACAGCTGTATTTCGTAGAGCTGTTTGGCAGTCTTATTTCTGTGGAATCTGAGAACTGTTATTTCGGATCCCTTTGAAGACTGAAGGGCCAAAGGAAATATCCGTCGTTAAAGTTAGAAAGAAGCTTTCTGAGAAACTTCTTTGTGATTTGCGAATTCATTTCACAGAGTTACAGCTTTCCCCTCAAGAAGCCTTTCGCTAAGATTATTCTTGCACAATTTGAAAAATGATATTTGGAAGCCAATAGACGGCTATGGTGAAAACGAAATATCCTCCGATAAAAACTGGAAAGAAGCTTTCTGAGAAATTGCTTTGTGTTCTTTTAATTCATCTCACAGACTTACAGCTTTCCCCTCAGGAAGTCTTTCGCTAAGACTGTTCTTGTGGAATTTGAAATGTGATATTTGGTATCCCAAAGAGCGCTATGGAGAAAAGGAAATATCTTCAGATAAAAACTGTAAAGAACATTCCTGAGAAACTGCTTTGTGTTCTGTTAATTCACCTAACAGAGTTACAGCTTTCCCCTCTAGAAGCCTTTCGCTAAGACTGTTCTTGCTGTATTTTCAAAGGGATATTTTGAAGCCCATAGAGGGCTACGGTGAAAAAGGATATAGCTTCAGTTAAAAACTGAAAGAGGCTTTCTGAGAAACGGTTTAGTATTATGTGACTACCACTCACTGAGTTACAGCTCTATTTCCTAGAGCTGTTTGATAGCCTTATTTCTATGGAATCGGAGAACTGTTATTTTGGATCCCTTTGAAGACTATAGGGCCAAAGGAAATATCTGCTGCTAAAAGTGAGAAAGAAGCTTTCTGAGAAACTTCTCTGAGATCTGTTAATTCATCTCACAGAGTTACAGCATTCCACTCAAGAAGCCTTTCGCTAGGACTGTTCTTTTTGAATTTGCAAAGTGATATTTCGAAGCCCATAGACGGCTGTGGTGAAAAGGGAAATACCTTCAGTTAAAAAATGGAAAGAAGCTTTCTGAGAAACTGCTTTGTGTTCTGTTAATTCATCTCAAAGAGTTACAGCTTTACCCTCAAAAAGACTTTTGCTAAGACTCTTCTTGTGTAATACTCATAGTGATATTTGTAAGCCCTTATAGGGCTATGGTGAAAAAGGAAATATCCTAAGAAAAAAGCTGAAAAGAAGCTTTCTGAGAAACTGCTTTGTGTTCTGTTAATTCACCTCACAGAGTTACAGCTTTCCCCTTAAGAAGCCTTTTGGTAAGACTGTTCTTGTGGAATTTGCAGAGTGGTATTTGTAAGCCCATAGAGGGCTCTGGTGAAAAAGGAAATATCCTAAGATAAAAACTGAAAAGAACATTTCTGAGAAACTGCTTTGTGATACGTGACTTTCACTCACTGAGTGAGAGCTATATGTCATAGAGCTGTTTGCTAACCTTATTTCTGTGGAATCTGAGAAGGGATAATTCGGTTCCCGTTGAAGACTATAGGGCCAAAGGAAATATCTGCCATAAACGTGAGAAAGAAGCTTTCTGAGAAACAGCTTTCTGATCTGTGAATTCATCCCACAGAGTTACAGCTTTCCCCTGAGGAAGCCTTTCGCTATGACTGTTCTTGTGGAATTTGCAACGTGACATTTCGAAGGCCATAGAGAGCTATGGTGAAAAGGAAATATTTTCGGTTTAAAACGGGAAAGAAGCTTTCTGAGACACTGCATTGTGTTCTGTTAATTCATCTCACAAAGTTACAGCTTTCCCCTCACGAAGCCTTTCCCTAAGACTGTTCTTGTCGAATTTGGGAAGTGATATTTAGAAGCCTACAGAGGTCTACAGTGAAAAAGGAAATAACCTAAGATAAAAACTGAAAAGAAGCTTTCTGAAAAACTGCTTTGTGTTCTCTTAATTCATCTCACAGAGTTACAGCTTTCCTCTCAAGAATCCTTTCGCTAAGACTGTTCTTGTGCAATTTAGAACGTGATATTTAGAAGCCCATAGAGGGCTATGGAGAAAAAGGAAATGTCCTTAGATAAAAACTGGAAAGAAGCTTTCTGAGAAACTGCTTTGTGTTCTGTTAATTCATGCACAGAGTTACAGCATTCCTATCAAGAATCCTTTCGCTAAGACTGTTTTTGTGGAGTTTACAAAGTGATATTTGGAAGCCCATAGAGGGGTACGTTTAAAAAGGAAATTTCCTCACATAAAAACTGGAAAGAAGCTTTCTGAGAAACTGCTTTGTGTTTTGTTAATTCATCTCACAGTATTACAGCTCTACCCTCAAGAAGCCCTTCACTAAGACTGTTCTTCTGGAATTACCAAAGAGATATTTGGAAGCCCATAGAGCGCTATGGTGAAAAAGGAAATATCTTCAGTTAAAAACTGGAGAGAAGCTTTCTGAGAAACTTCTTTGTGTTCTGTTAATTCATGCACAGAGTTACAGCTTTCCTATCAAGAATCCTTTCGCTAAGACTGTTCTTGTGGAGTTTACAAAGTGATATTTGGAAGCCCATAGAGGGGTATGTTTAAAAAGGAAATTTCCTCACATAAAAACTGGAAAGAAGTTTTCTGAGAAACTGCTTTGTGTTCTGTTAATTCATCTCACAGAGTTACAGCTTACCCCTCAAGAAGCATTTCGCTAAGACTGTTCTTGTGGAATTTGCAATGTGATATTTGGAAGCCCATGGAGGGATATGGTGAAAAAGGAAATATCTTCAATTAAAAACTGGAAAGAAGCTTTCTGAGAAACTGCTTTGTTTTCTGTTAATTCATCTCACAGAGTTTCAGCTTTCCCCTCCAGAAGTCTTTCGCTAAGACGGTTCTCGTGGAATTTGCAAAGTGATATTTGGAAGCCGTGAGAGGGCTATGGTGTAAAAGGAAATGTCCTCGGATCAAAAATGGAAAGAAGCTTTCCAACAAACTGTTTTGTGTTCTGTTAATTTATCTGACAGAGTTTCAGCTTTCCCCTCAAGAAGCCGTTCGCTAAGACTGTTCTTGTGGAATTTGCAAAGTGATATTTGAAAGCCCGTCGAGGGCTATGGTGAAAAAGGAAATACCTTCAGTTAAAAACTGGAAAGAAACTTTCTGAGAAACTGCTTTGTATTCTGTTAATTCACCTCACAGAGTTTCAGCTTTCCCCTCTAGAAGCCTTTCGCTAAGACTGTTCTTGTGGAATTTGCAAAGTGATATTTGTAAGCCCATAGAAGTCGATGGTGAAAACGTAAATATCCTAAGATAAAAACTGAAAAGAACCATTCTGAGAAACTGCTTTGTGTTTTGTTAATTCATCTCACAGAGTTACAGGTTTCCCTTCAAGAAGCCTTTCGCTAAGACAGTTCTTGTGGAATATGCAAAGTGATATTTGGAAGCTCATAGTGACCTATAGTGAAAAAGGATATATCTTCAGTTAAAAACTGAAAAGAAGCTTTCTGAGAAACTGCTTTGTGATATATGACTTCCACTCACTGAGTTACAGCTGTATTTCGTAGAGCTGTTTGGCAGTCTTATTTCTGTGGAATCTGAGAACTGTTATTTCGGATCCCTTTGAAGACTGAAGGGCCAAAGGAAATATCCGTCGTTAAAGTTAGAAAGAAGCTTTCTGAGAAACTTCTTTGTGATTTGCGAATTCATTTCACAGAGTTACAGCTTTCCCCTCAAGAAGCCTTTCGCTAAGATTATTCTTGCACAATTTGAAAAATGATATTTGGAAGCCAATAGACGGCTATGGTGAAAACGAAATATCCTCCGATAAAAACTGGAAAGAAGCTTTCTGAGAAATTGCTTTGTGTTCTTTTAATTCATCTCACAGACTTACAGCTTTCCCCTCAGGAAGTCTTTCGCTAAGACTGTTCTTGTGGAATTTGAAATGTGATATTTGGTATCCCAAAGAGCGCTATGGAGAAAAGGAAATATCTTCAGATAAAAACTGTAAAGAACATTCCTGAGAAACTGCTTTGTGTTCTGTTAATTCACCTAACAGAGTTACAGCTTTCCCCTCTAGAAGCCTTTCGCTAAGACTGTTCTTGCTGTATTTTCAAAGGGATATTTTGAAGCCCATAGAGGGCTACGGTGAAAAAGGATATAGCTTCAGTTAAAAACTGAAAGAGGCTTTCTGAGAAACGGTTTAGTATTATGTGACTACCACTCACTGAGTTACAGCTCTATTTCCTAGAGCTGTTTGATAGCCTTATTTCTATGGAATCGGAGAACTGTTATTTTGGATCCCTTTGAAGACTATAGGGCCAAAGGAAATATCTGCTGCTAAAAGTGAGAAAGAAGCTTTCTGAGAAACTTCTCTGAGATCTGTTAATTCATCTCACAGAGTTACAGCATTCCACTCAAGAAGCCTTTCGCTAGGACTGTTCTTTTTGAATTTGCAAAGTGATATTTCGAAGCCCATAGACGGCTGTGGTGAAAAGGGAAATACCTTCAGTTAAAAAATGGAAAGAAGCTTTCTGAGAAACTGCTTTGTGTTCTGTTAATTCATCTCAAAGAGTTACAGCTTTACCCTCAAAAAGACTTTTGCTAAGACTCTTCTTGTGTAATACTCATAGTGATATTTGTAAGCCCTTATAGGGCTATGGTGAAAAAGGAAATATCCTAAGAAAAAAGCTGAAAAGAAGCTTTCTGAGAAACTGCTTTGTGTTCTGTTAATTCACCTCACAGAGTTACAGCTTTCCCCTTAAGAAGCCTTTTGGTAAGACTGTTCTTGTGGAATTTGCAGAGTGGTATTTGTAAGCCCATAGAGGGCTATGGTGAAAAAGGAAATATCCTAAGATAAAAACTGAAAAGAACATTTCTGAGAAACTGCTTTGTGATACGTGACTTTCACTCACTGAGTGAGAGCTATATGTCATAGAGCTGTTTGCTAACCTTATTTCTGTGGAATCTGAGAAGGGATAATTCGGTTCCCGTTGAAGACTATAGGGCCAAAGGAAATATCCGCCATAAACGTGAGAAAGAAGCTTTCTGAGAAACAGCTTTCTGATCTGTGAATTCATCCCACAGAGTTACAGCTTTCCCCTGAGGAAGCCTTTCGCTATGACTGTTCTTGTGGAATTTGCAACGTGACATTTCGAAGGCCATAGAGAGCTATGGTGAAAAGGAAATATTTTCGGTTTAAAACGGGAAAGAAGCTTTCTGAGACACTGCATTGTGTTCTGTTAATTCATCTCACAAAGTTACAGCTTTCCCCTCACGAAGCCTTTCCCTAAGACTGTTCTTGTCGAATTTGGGAAGTGATATTTAGAAGCCTACAGAGGTCTACAGTGAAAAAGGAAATAACCTAAGATAAAAACTGAAAAGAAGCTTTCTGAAAAACTGCTTTGTGTTCTCTTAATTCATCTCACAGAGTTACAGCTTTCCTCTCAAGAATCCTTTCGCTAAGACTGTTCTTGTGCAATTTAGAACGTGATATTTAGAAGCCCATAGAGGGCTATGGAGAAAAAGGAAATGTCCTTAGATAAAAACTGGAAAGAAGCTTTCTGAGAAACTGCTTTGTGTTCTGTTAATTCATGCACAGAGTTACAGCATTCCTATCAAGAATCCTTTCGCTAAGACTGTTTTTGTGGAGTTTACAAAGTGATATTTGGAAGCCCATAGAGGGGTACGTTTAAAAAGGAAATTTCCTCACATGAAAACTGGAAAGAAGTTTTCTGAGAAACTGCTTTGTGTTCTGTTAATTCATCTCACAGACTTACAGCTTACCCCTCAAGAAGCATTTCGCTAAGACTGTTCTTGTGGAATTTGCAATGTGATATTTGGAAGCCCATGGAGGGATATGGTGAAAAAGGAAATATCTTCAATTAAAAACTGGAAAGAAGCTTTCTGAGAAACTGCTTTGTTTTCTGTTAATTCATCTCACAGAGTTTCAGCTTTCCCCTCCAGAAGTCTTTCGCTAAGACGGTTCTCGTGGAATTTGCAAAGTGATATTTGGAAGCCGTGAGAGGGCTATGGTGTAAAAGGAAATGTCCTCGGATCAAAAATGGAAAGAAGCTTTCCAACAAACTGTTTTGTGTTCTGTTAATTTATCTGACAGTGTTTCAGCTTTCCCCTCAAGAAGCCGTTCGCTAAGACTGTTCTTGTGGAATTTGCAAAGTGATATTTGAAAGCCCGTCGAGGGCTATGGTGAAAAAGGAAATACCTTCAGTTAAAAACTGGAAAGAAACTTTCTGAGAAACTGCTTTGTATTCTGTTAATTCACCTCACAGAGTTTCAGCTTTCCCCTCTAGAAGCCTTTCGCTAAGACTGTTCTTGTGGAACTTGCAAAGTGATATTTGTAAGCCCATAGAAGTCGATGGTGAAAACGTAAATATCCTAAGATAAAAACTGAAAAGAACCATTCTGAGAAACTGCTTTGTGTTTTGTTAATTCATCTCACAGAGTTACAGGTTTCCCTTCTAGAAGCCTTTCACTAAGACAGTTCTTGTGGAATATGCAAAGTGATATTTGGAAGCTCATAGTGACCTATAGTGAAAAAGGATATATCTTCAGTTAAAAACTGAAAAGAAGCTTTCTGAGAAACTGCTTTGTGATATATGACTTCCACTCACTGAGTTACAGCTGTATTTCGTAGAGCTGTTTGGCAGTCTTATTTCTGTGGAATCTGAGAACTGTTATTTCGGATCCCTTTGAAGACTGAAGGGCCAAAGGAAATATCCGTCGTTAAAGTTAGAAAGAAGCTTTCTGAGAAACTTCTTTGTGATTTGCGAATTCATTTCACAGAGTTACAGCTTTCCCCTCAAGAAGCCTTTCGCTAAGATTATTCTTGCACAATTTGAAAAATGATATTTGGAAGCCAATAGACGGCTATGGTGAAAACGAAATATCCTCCGATAAAAACTGGAAAGAAGCTTTCTGAGAAATTGCTTTGTGTTCTTTTAATTCATCTCACAGACTTACAGCTTTCCCCTCAGGAAGTCTTTCGCTAAGACTGTTCTTGTGGAATTTGAAATGTGATATTTGGTAGCCCATAGAGCGCTATGGAGAAAAGGAAATATCTTCAGATAAAAACTGTAAAGAACATTCCTGAGAAACTGCTTTGTGTTCTGTTAATTCACCTAACAGAGTTACAGCTTTCCCCTCTAGAAGCCTTTCGCTAAGACTGTTCTTGCTGTATTTTCAAAGGGATATTTTGAAGCCCATAGAGGGCTACGGTGAAAAAGGATATAGCTTCAGTTAAAAACTGAAAGAGGCTTTCTGAGAAACGGTTTAGTATTATGTGACTTCCACTCACTGAGTTACAGCTCTATTTCCTAGAGCTGTTTGATAGCCTTATTTCTATGGAATCGGAGAACTGTTATTTTGGATCCCTTTGAAGACTATAGGGCCAAAGGAAATATCTGCTGCTAAAAGTGAGAAAGAAGCTTTCTGAGAAACTTCTCTGAGATCTGTTAATTCATCTCACAGAGTTACAGCATTCCACTCAAGAAGCCTTTCGCTAGGACTGTTCTTTTTGAATTTGCAAAGTGATATTTCGAAGCCCATAGACGGCTGTGGTGAAAAGGGAAATACCTTCAGTTAAAAAATGGAAAGAAGCTTTCTAAGAAACTGCTTTGTGTTCTGTTAATTCATCTCAAAGAGTTACAGCTTTACCCTCAAAAAGACTTTTGCTAAGACTCTTCTTGTGTAATACTCATAGTGATATTTGTAAGCCCTTATAGGGCTATGGTGAAAAAGGAAATATCCTAAGAAAAAAGCTGAAAAGAAGCTTTCTGAGAAACTGCTTTGTGTTCTGTTAATTCACCTCACAGAGTTACAGCTTTCCCCTTAAGAAGCCTTTTGGTAAGACTGTTCTTGTGGAATTTGCAGAGTGGTATTTGTAAGCCCATAGAGGGCTATGGTGAAAAAGGAAATATCCTAAGATAAAAACTGAAAAGAACATTTCTGAGAAACTGCTTTGTGATACGTGACTTCCACTCACTGAGTGAGAGCTATATGTCATAGAGCTGTTTGCTAACCTTATTTCTGTGGAATCTGAGAAGGGATAATTCGGTTCCCGTTGAAGACTATAGGGCCAAAGGAAATATCCGCCATAAACGTGAGAAAGAAGCTTTCTTAGAAACAGCTTTCTGATCTGTGAATTCATCCCACAGAGTTACAGCTTTCCCCTGAGGAAGCCTTTCGCTATGACTGTTCTTGTGGAATTTGCAACATGACATTTCGAAGGCCATAGAGAGCTATGGTGAAAAGGAAATATCTTCGGTTTAAAACGGGAAAGAAGCTTTCTGAGACACTGCGTTGTGTTCTGTTAATTCATCTCACAAAGTTACAGCTTTCCCCTCACGAAGCCTTTCCCTAAGACTGTTCTTGTCGAATTTGGGAAGTGATATTTAGAAGCCTACAGAGGTCTACAGTGAAAAAGGAAAGAACCTAAGATAAAAACTGAAAATAAGCTTTCTGAAAAACTGCTTTGTGTTCTCTTAATTCATCTCACAGAGTTACAGCTTTCCTCTCAAGAATCCTTTCGCTAAGACTGTTCTTGTGCAATTTAGAACGTGATATTTAGAAGCCCATAGAGGGCTATGGAGAAAAAGGAAATGTCCTTAGATAAAAACTGGAAAGAAGCTTTCTGAGAAACTGCTTTGTGTTCTGTTAATTCATCTCACAGAGTTACAGCTTTCCCCTCGAGAAGCCTTTCTCTATGACTGTTCTTGTGTAATTCGCAAAGTAATATTTGGAAGCCCATATCGGGTTATGGTGAAAAAAGGAATATCTTCAGTTAGAAACTGTATAGAAGCTTTCTGAGAAACTGCTTTGTTTTCTGTTAATTCATCTCACAGAGTTACAGCTTTCCCCTCAAGAAGTCTTTCGTTAAGACTGTTCTTGTGGAATTTGCAAAGTGAAATTTGGAAGCCCATAGAGGGCTATGGTGAAAAAGGAAATGTCCTCAGATGAAAACTAGAAAGAAGCTTCTTGAGAAACTACTTTGTGTTCCGTTAATTCATCTCACACAGTTACAGCTTTGCCCTCCAGAAACCGTTCATTAAGACCGTTCTTGTGGAATTTTCAAAGTGATATTTGGAAACCCATAGGGGGCTATGGTGAAAAAGGAAATATCTTCAGTTATAAACTGGAAAGAAGTTTTCTGAGAAACTGCTTTGTGTTCTGTTAATTCATCTGACAGTGTTACACCTATCCCCTCAAGAAGCATTCCGCTAAGACTGTTCTTGTGGAATTTGGGAAGTGATATTTAGAAGCCTACAGAGGTCTACAGTGAAAAAGGAAATAACCTAAGATAAAAACTGAAAATAAGCTTTCTGAAAAACTGCTTTGTTTTCTGTTAATCCATCTCACAGAGGTACAGCATTCCCCTCAAGAAGTCGTTTACTAAGACTGTTCTTGTGAAATTTGCGAAGTGATATTTGGAAGTGCTTAGAGAACTATGGTGAAAAAGGAAATATCGTAAGATAAAAACTGAAAAGAAGCTTTCTGAGAAACTGCTTTGTGTTTTGTTAATTCATCTCAGAGAGTTACAGCTTTCCGAACAAAAAGCCATTCACTAAGACTGATCTTGTGTTATTTTCAAATTGATATTTGGAAGCCCATAGAGGGCTATGGTGAAAAGGGAAATATCTTCAGTTAAAAACTGGAAAGAAGCTTTCTGAGAAACGGTTTTGTGTTCTCTTAGTTCATCTCACAGAGTTACAGCTTTCCCCTCAAGAAGCCTTTCACCAAGACTGTTCTTGTGGAATTTCCAAAGTGGTCTTTGGAAGTCCATACGTCGCTATGGTGAAAAAGGATATAGCTTCAGTTAAAAAGTGAAAAGAAGCTTTCCGAGGAACTGCTTTGTGATATGTGATTTCCTGTCACTGAGAAACAGCTGTATTTCGTAGAACTGTTGGCTAGGCTTATTTCTGTGGAATCTGAGAAATGTTACTTCGGATCTCTTTGAAGACTATAGGTCCAAAGGAAATATCTGCCACTAAAAGTGTGAAAGAAGCTTTCTGAGAAACTTCTTTGAGTTCTGTGAATTGATCTCACAGAGCTACAGTTTCCCCTCAAGAGGCCTTTCGCTAAGACTGTTCTCGTGGAATTTGCAAAGTGATATTTGGAAAACAATAGAGGGCTATGGTGAAAAAGGAAATATCCTAAGATAAAAACTGAAAAGAAGCTTTTTGAGAAACTGTTTTGCGTACCGTTAATTCATCTCACAGAGTTATAGCTTTCCCCTCAAGAAGCCGTTCATTAAGACTGTTGTTGTGAAATTTGCAAAATGATATTTGGAAGCTCATAGAGGGCTATGGTGAAAATGGAAATATCTTCAGTTAAAAACTGGAGAGAAGCTTTCTGAGAGACTGCTTTGTGTTCTGTTAATTCATACACAGAGTTACACCTTTCCTATCACGAATCCTTTCGCTAAGACTGTTCTTGTGGAGTTTACAAAGTGATATTTGGAAGCCCATAGAGGGGTACGGTTAAAAAGGAAATTTCCTCACATAAAAACTGGAAAGAAGCTTTCTGAGAAACTGCTTTGTGTTTTGTTAATTCATCTCACAGTATTACAGCTCTACCCTCAAGAAGCCCTTCACTAAGACTGTTCTTCTGGAATTACCAAAGAGATATTTGGAAGCCCATAGAGCGCTATGGTGAAAAACGAAATATCTTCAGTTAAAAACTGGAGAGAAGCTTTCTGAGAAACTTCTCTGAGATCTGTTAATTCATCTCACAGAGTTACAGCATTCCACTCAAGAAGCCTTTCGCTAGGACTGTTCTTTTTGAATTTGCAAAGTGATATTTCGAAGCCCATAGACGGCTGTGGTGAAAAGGGAAATACCTTCAGTTAAAAAATGGAAAGAAGCTTTCTAAGAAACTGCTTTGTGTTCTGTTAATTCATCTCAAAGAGTTACAGCTTTACCCTCAAAAAGACTTTTGCTAAGACTCTTCTTGTGTAATACTCATAGTGATATTTGTAAGCCCTTATAGGGCTATGGTGAAAAAGGAAATATCCTAAGAAAAAAGCTGAAAAGAAGCTTTCTGAGAAACTGCTTTGTGTTCTGTTAATTCACCTCACAGAGTTACAGCTTTCCCCTTAAGAAGCCTTTTGGTAAGACTGTTCTTGTGGAATTTGCAGAGTGGTATTTGTAAGCCCATAGAGGGCTATGGTGAAAAAGGAAATATCCTAAGATAAAAACTGAAAAGAACATTTCTGAGAAACTGCTTTGTGATACGTGACTTCCACTCACTGAGTGAGAGCTATATGTCATAGAGCTGTTTGCTAACCTTATTTCTGTGGAATCTGAGAAGGGATAATTCGGTTCCCGTTGAAGACTATAGGGCCAAAGGAAATATCCGCCATAAACGTGAGAAAGAAGCTTTCTGAGAAACAGCTTTCTGATCTGTGAATTCATCCCACAGAGTTACAGCTTTCCCCTGAGGAAGCCTTTCGCTATGACTGTTCTTGTGGAATTTGCAACGTGACATTTCGAAGGCCATAGAGAGCTATGGTGAAAAGGAAATATCTTCGGTTTAAAACGGGAAAGAAGCTTTCTGAGACACTGCGTTGTGTTCTGTTAATTCATCTCACAAAGTTACAGCTTTCCCCTCACGAAGCCTTTCCCTAAGACTGTTCTTGTCGAATTTGGGAAGTGATATTTAGAAGCCTACAGAGGTCTACAGTGAAAAAGGAAATAACCTAAGATAAAAACTGAAAAGAAGCTTTCTGAAAAACTGCTTTGTGTTCTCTTAATTCATCTCACAGAGTTACAGCTTTCCTCTCAAGAATCCTTTCGCTAAGACTGTTCTTGTGCAATTTAGAATGTGATATTTAGAAGCCCATAGAGGGCTATGGAGAAAAAGGAAATGTCCTTAGATAAAAACTGGAAAGAAGATTTCTGAGAAACTGCTTTGTGTTCTGTTAATTCATGCACAGAGTTACAGCATTCCTATCGAGAATCCTTTCGCTAAGACTGTTTTTGTGGAGTTTACAAAGTGATATTTGGAAGCCCATAGAGGGGTACGTTTAAAAAGGAAATTTCCTCACATGAAAACTGGAAAGAAGTTTTCTGAGAAACTGCTTTGTGTTCTGTTAATTCATCTCACAGACTTACAGCTTACCCCTCAAGAAGCATTTCGCTAAGACTGTTCTTGTGGAATTTGCAATGTGATATTTGGAAGCCCATGGAGGGATATGGTGAAAAAGGAAATATCTTCAATTAAAAACTGGAAAGAAGCTTTCTGAGAAACTGCTTTGTTTTCTGTTAATTCATCTCACAGAGTTTCAGCTTTCCCCTCCAGAAGTCTTCCCCTAAGACGGTTCTCGTGGAATTTGCAAAGAGATATTTGGAAGCCGTGAGAGGGCTATGGTGTAAAAGGAAATGTCCTCGGATCAAAAATGGAAAGAAGCTTTCCAACAAACTGTTTTGTGTTCTGTTAATTTATCTGACAGAGTTTCAGCTTTCCCCTCAAGAAGCCGTTCGCTAAGACTGTTCTTGTGGAATTTGCAAAGTGATATTTGAAAGCCCGTCGAGGGCTATGGTGAAAAAGGAAATACCTTCAGTTAAAAACTGGAAAGAAACTTTCTGAGAAACTGCTTTGTATTCTGTTAATTCACCTCACAGAGTTTCAGCTTTCCCCTCTAGAAGCCTTTCGCTAAGACTGTTCTTGTGGAACTTGCAAAGTGATATTTGTAAGCCCATAGAAGTCGATGGTGAAAACGTAAATATCCTAAGATAAAAACTGAAAAGAACCATTCTGAGAAACTGCTTTGTGTTTTGTTAATTCATCTCACAGAGTTACAGGTTTCCCTTCTAGAAGCCTTTCGCTAAGACAGTTCTTGTGGAATATGCAAAGTGATATTTGGAAGCTCATAGTGACCTATAGTGAAAAAGGATATATCTTCAGTTAAAAACTGAAAAGAAGCTTTCTGAGAAACTGCTTTGTGATATATGACTTCCACTCACTGAGTTACAGCTGTATTTCGTAGAGCTGTTTGGCAGTCTTATTTCTGTGGAATCTGAGAACTGTTATTTCGGATCCCTTTGAAGACTGAAGGGCCAAAGGAAATATCCGTCGTTAAAGTTAGAAAGAAGCTTTCTGAGAAACTTCTTTGTGATTTGCGAATTCATTTCACAGAGTTACAGCTTTCCCCTCAAGAAGCCTTTCGCTAAGATTATTCTTGCACAATTTGAAAAATGATATTTGGAAGCCAATAGACGGCTATGGTGAAAACGAAATATCCTCCGATAAAAACTGGAAAGAAGCTTTCTGAGAAATTGCTTTGTGTTCTTTTAATTCATCTCACAGACTTACAGCTTTCCCCTCAGGAAGTCTTTCGCTAAGACTGTTCTTGTGGAATTTGAAATGTGATATTTGGTAGCCCATAGAGCGCTATGGAGAAAAGGAAATATCTTCAGATAAAAACTGTAAAGAACATTCCTGAGAAACTGCTTTGTGTTCTGTTAATTCACCTAACAGAGTTACAGCTTTCCCCTCTAGAAGCCTTTCGCTAAGACTGTTCTTGCTGTATTTTCAAAGGGATATTTTGAAGCCCATAGAGGGCTACGGTGAAAAAGGATATAGCTTCAGTTAAAAACTGAAAGAGGCTTTCTGAGAAACGGTTTAGTATTATGTGACTACCACTCACTGAGTTACAGCTCTATTTCCTAGAGCTGTTTGATAGCCTTATTTCTATGGAATCGGAGAACTGTTATTTTGGATCCCTTTGAAGACTATAGGGCCAAAGGAAATATCTGCTGCTAAAAGTGAGAAAGAAGCTTTCTGAGAAACTTCTCTGAGATCTGTTAATTCATCTCACAGAGTTACAGCATTCCACTCAAGAAGCCTTTCGCTAGGACTGTTCTTTTTGAATTTGCAAAGTGATATTTCGAAGCCCATAGACGGCTGTGGTGAAAAGGGAAATACCTTCAGTTAAAAAATGGAAAGAAGCTTTCTAAGAAACTGCTTTGTGTTCTGTTAATTCATCTCAAAGAGTTACAGCTTTACCCTCAAAAAGACTTTTGCTAAGACTCTTCTTGTGTAATACTCATAGTGATATTTGTAAGCCCTTATAGGGCTATGGTGAAAAAGGAAATATCCTAAGAAAAAAGCTGAAAAGAAGCTTTCTGAGAAACTGCTTTGTGTTCTGTTAATTCACCTCACAGAGTTACAGCTTTCCCCTTAAGAAGCCTTTTGGTAAGACTGTTCTTGTGGAATTTGCAGAGTGGTATTTGTAAGCCCATAGAGGGCTATGGTGAAAAAGGAAATATCCTAAGATAAAAACTGAAAAGAACATTTCTGAGAAACTGCTTTGTGATACGTGACTTCCACTCACTGAGTGAGAGCTATATGTCATAGAGCTGTTTGCTAACCTTATTTCTGTGGAATCTGAGAAGGGATAATTCGGTTCCCGTTGAAGACTATAGGGCCAAAGGAAATATCCGCCATAAACGTGAGAAAGAAGCTTTCTTAGAAACAGCTTTCTGATCTGTGAATTCATCCCACAGAGTTACAGCTTTCCCCTGAGGAAGCCTTTCGCTATGACTGTTCTTGTGGAATTTGCAACATGACATTTCGAAGGCCATAGAGAGCTATGGTGAAAAGGAAATATCTTCGGTTTAAAACGGGAAAGAAGCTTTCTGAGACACTGCGTTGTGTTCTGTTAATTCATCTCACAAAGTTACAGCTTTCCCCTCACGAAGCCTTTCCCTAAGACTGTTCTTGTCGAATTTGGGAAGTGATATTTAGAAGCCTACAGAGGTCTACAGTGAAAAAGGAAAGAACCTAAGATAAAAACTGAAAATAAGCTTTCTGAAAAACTGCTTTGTGTTCTCTTAATTCATCTCACAGAGTTACAGCTTTCCTCTCAAGAATCCTTTCGCTAAGACTGTTCTTGTGCAATTTAGAACGTGATATTTAGAAGCCCATAGAGGGCTATGGAGAAAAAGGAAATGTCCTTAGATAAAAACTGGAAAGAAGCTTTCTGAGAAACTGCTTTGTGTTCTGTTAATTCATGCACAGAGTTACAGCATTCCTATCAAGAATCCTTTCGCTAAGACTGTTCTTGTGGAGTTTACAAAGTGATATTTGGAAGCCCATAGAGGGGTACGTTTAAAAAGGAAATTTCCTCACATGAAAACTGGAAAGAAGTTTTCTGAGAAACTGCTTTGTGTTCTGTTAATTCATCTCACAGACTTACAGCTTACCCCTCAAGAAGCATTTCGCTAAGACTGTTCTTGTGGAATTTGCAATGTGATATTTGGAAGCCCATGGAGGGATATGGTGAAAAAGGAAATATCTTCAATTAAAAACTGGAAAGAAGCTTTCTGAGAAACTGCTTTGTTTTCTGTTAATTCATCTCACAGAGTTTCAGCTTTCCCCTCCAGAAGTCTTTCGCTAAGACGGTTCTCGTGGAATTTGCAAAGTGATATTTGGAAGCCGTGAGAGGGCTATGGTGTAAAAGGAAATGTCCTCGGATCAAAAATGGAAAGAAGCTTTCCAACAAACTGTTTTGTGTTCTGTTAATTTATCTGACAGTGTTTCAGCTTTCCCCTCAAGAAGCCGTTCGCTAAGACTGTTCTTGTGGAATTTGCAAAGTGATATTTGAAAGCCCGTCGAGGGCTATGGTGAAAAAGGAAATACCTTCAGTTAAAAACTGGAAAGAAACTTTCTGAGAAACTGCTTTGTATTCTGTTAATTCACCTCACAGAGTTTCAGCTTTCCCCTCTAGAAGCCTTTCGCTAAGACTGTTCTTGTGGAACTTGCAAAGTGATATTTGTAAGCCCATAGAAGTCGATGGTGAAAACGTAAATATCCTAAGATAAAAACTGAAAAGAACCATTCTGAGAAACTGCTTTGTGTTTTGTTAATTCATCTCACAGAGTTACAGGTTTCCCTTCTAGAAGCCTTTCACTAAGACAGTTCTTGTGGAATATGCAAAGTGATATTTGGAAGCTCATAGTGACCTATAGTGAAAAAGGATATATCTTCAGTTAAAAACTGAAAAGAAGCTTTCTGAGAAACTGCTTTGTGATATATGACTTCCACTCACTGAGTTACAGCTGTATTTCGTAGAGCTGTTTGGCAGTCTTATTTCTGTGGAATCTGAGAACTGTTATTTCGGATCCCTTTGAAGACTGAAGGGGCAAAGGAAATATCCGTCGTTAAAGTTAGAAAGAAGCTTTCTGAGAAACTTCTTTGTGATTTGCGAATTCATTTCACAGAGTTACAGCTTTCCCCTCAAGAAGCCTTTCGCTAAGATTATTCTTGCACAATTTGAAAAATGATATTTGGAAGCCAATAGACGGCTATGGTGAAAACGAAATATCCTCCGATAAAAACTGGAAAGAAGCTTTCTGAGAAATTGCTTTGTGTTCTTTTAATTCATCTCACAGACTTACAGCTTTCCCCTCAGGAAGTCTTTCGCTAAGACTGTTCTTGTGGAATTTGAAATGTGATATTTGGTAGCCCATAGAGCGCTATGGAGAAAAGGAAATATCTTCAGATAAAAACTGTAAAGAACATTCCTGAGAAACTGCTTTGTGTTCTGTTAATTCACCTAACAGAGTTACAGCTTTCCCCTCTAGAAGCCTTTCGCTAAGACTGTTCTTGCTGTATTTTCAAAGGGATATTTTGAAGCCCATAGAGGGCTACGGTGAAAAAGGATATAGCTTCAGTTAAAAACTGAAAGAGGCTTTCTGAGAAACGGTTTAGTATTATGTGACTTCCACTCACTGAGTTACAGCTCTATTTCCTAGAGCTGTTTGATAGCCTTATTTCTATGGAATCGGAGAACTGTTATTTTGGATCCCTTTGAAGACTATAGGGCCAAAGGAAATATCTGCTGCTAAAAGTGAGAAAGAAGCTTTCTGAGAAACTTCTCTGAGATCTGTTAATTCATCTCACAGAGTTACAGCATTCCACTCAAGAAGCCTTTCGCTAGGACTGTTCTTTTTGAATTTGCAAAGTGATATTTCGAAGCCCATAGACGGCTGTGGTGAAAAGGGAAATACCTTCAGTTAAAAAATGGAAAGAAGCTTTCTAAGAAACTGCTTTGTGTTCTGTTAATTCATCTCAAAGAGTTACAGCTTTACCCTCAAAAAGACTTTTGCTAAGACTCTTCTTGTGTAATACTCATAGTGATATTTGTAAGCCCTTATAGGGCTATGGTGAAAAAGGAAATATCCTAAGAAAAAAGCTGAAAAGAAGCTTTCTGAGAAACTGCTTTGTGTTCTGTTAATTCACCTCACAGAGTTACAGCTTTCCCCTTAAGAAGCCTTTTGGTAAGACTGTTCTTGTGGAATTTGCAGAGTGGTATTTGTAAGCCCATAGAGGGCTATGGTGAAAAAGGAAATATCCTAAGATAAAAACTGAAAAGAACATTTCTGAGAAACTGCTTTGTGATACGTGACTTCCACTCACTGAGTGAGAGCTATATGTCATAGAGCTGTTTGCTAACCTTATTTCTGTGGAATCTGAGAAGGGATAATTCGGTTCCCGTTGAAGACTATAGGGCCAAAGGAAATATCCGCCATAAACGTGAGAAAGAAGCTTTCTTAGAAACAGCTTTCTGATCTGTGAATTCATCCCACAGAGTTACAGCTTTCCCCTGAGGAAGCCTTTCGCTATGACTGTTCTTGTGGAATTTGCAACATGACATTTCGAAGGCCATAGAGAGCTATGGTGAAAAGGAAATATCTTCGGTTTAAAACGGGAAAGAAGCTTTCTGAGACACTGCGTTGTGTTCTGTTAATTCATCTCACAAAGTTACAGCTTTCCCCTCACGAAGCCTTTCCCTAAGACTGTTCTTGTCGAATTTGGGAAGTGATATTTAGAAGCCTACAGAGGTCTACAGTGAAAAAGGAAAGAACCTAAGATAAAAACTGAAAATAAGCTTTCTGAAAAACTGCTTTGTGTTCTCTTAATTCATCTCACAGAGTTACAGCTTTCCTCTCAAGAATCCTTTCGCTAAGACTGTTCTTGTGCAATTTAGAACGTGATATTTAGAAGCCCATAGAGGGCTATGGAGAAAAAGGAAATGTCCTTAGATAAAAACTGGAAAGAAGCTTTCTGAGAAACTGCTTTGTGTTCTGTTAATTCATCTCACAGAGTTACAGCTTTCCCCTCGAGAAGCCTTTCTCTATGACTGTTCTTGTGTAATTCGCAAAGTAATATTTGGAAGCCCATATAGGGTTATGGTGAAAAAAGGAATATCTTCAGTTAGAAACTGTATAGAAGCTTTCTGAGAAACTGCTTTGTTTTCTGTTAATTCATCTCACAGAGTTACAGCTTTCCCCTCAAGAAGTCTTTCGTTAAGACTGTTCTTGTGGAATTTGCAAAGTGAAATTTGGAAGCCCATAGAGGGCTATGGTGAAAAAGGAAATGTCCTCAGATGAAAACTAGAAAGAAGCTTCTTGAGAAACTACTTTGTGTTCCGTTAATTCATCTCACACAGTTACAGCTTTGCCCTCCAGAAACCGTTCATTAAGACCGTTCTTGTGGAATTTTCAAAGTGATATTTGGAAACCCATAGGGGGCTATGGTGAAAAAGGAAATATCTTCAGTTATAAACTGGAAAGAAGTTTTCTGAGAAACTGCTTTGTGTTCTGTTAATTCATCTGACAGTGTTACACCTATCCCCTCAAGAAGCATTCCGCTAAGACTGTTCTTGTGGAATTTGGGAAGTGATATTTAGAAGCCTACAGAGGTCTACAGTGAAAAAGGAAATAACCTAAGATAAAAACTGAAAATAAGCTTTCTGAAAAACTGCTTTGTTTTCTGTTAATCCATCTCACAGAGGTACAGCATTCCCCTCAAGAAGTCGTTTACTAAGACTGTTCTTGTGAAATTTGCGAAGTGATATTTGGAAGTGCTTAGAGAACTATGGTGAAAAAGGAAATATCGTAAGATAAAAACTGAAAAGAAGCTTTCTGAGAAACTGCTTTGTGTTTTGTTAATTCATCTCAGAGAGTTACAGCTTTCCGAACAAAAAGCCATTCACTAAGACTGATCTTGTGTTATTTTCAAATTGATATTTGGAAGCCCATAGAGGGCTATGGTGAAAAGGGAAATATCTTCAGTTAAAAACTGGAAAGAAGCTTTCTGAGAAACGGTTTTGTGTTCTCTTAGTTCATCTCACAGAGTTACAGCTTTCCCCTCAAGAAGCCTTTCACCAAGACTGTTCTTGTGGAATTTCCAAAGTGGTCTTTGGAAGTCCATACGTCGCTATGGTGAAAAAGGATATAGCTTCAGTTAAAAAGTGAAAAGAAGCTTTCCGAGGAACTGCTTTGTGATATGTGATTTCCTGTCACTGAGAAACAGCTGTATTTCGTAGAACTGTTGGCTAGGCTTATTTCTGTGGAATCTGAGAAATGTTACTTCGGATCTCTTTGAAGACTATAGGTCCAAAGGAAATATCTGCCACTAAAAGTGTGAAAGAAGCTTTCTGAGAAACTTCTTTGAGTTCTGTGAATTGATCTCACAGAGCTACAGTTTCCCCTCAAGAGGCCTTTCGCTAAGACTGTTCTCGTGGAATTTGCAAAGTGATATTTGGAAAACAATAGAGGGCTATGGTGAAAAAGGAAATATCCTAAGATAAAAACTGAAAAGAAGCTTTTTGAGAAACTGTTTTGCGTACCGTTAATTCATCTCACAGAGTTATAGCTTTCCCCTCAAGAAGCCGTTCATTAAGACTGTTGTTGTGAAATTTGCAAAATGATATTTGGAAGCTCATAGAGGGCTATGGTGAAAATGGAAATATCTTCAGTTAAAAACTGGAGAGAAGCTTTCTGAGAGACTGCTTTGTGTTCTGTTAATTCATACACAGAGTTACACCTTTCCTATCACGAATCCTTTCGCTAAGACTGTTCTTGTGGAGTTTACAAAGTGATATTTGGAAGCCCATAGAGGGGTACGGTTAAAAAGGAAATTTCCTCACATAAAAACTGGAAAGAAGCTTTCTGAGAAACTGCTTTGTGTTTTGTTAATTCATCTCACAGTATTACAGCTCTACCCTCAAGAAGCCCTTCACTAAGACTGTTCTTCTGGAATTACCAAAGAGATATTTGGAAGCCCATAGAGCGCTATGGTGAAAAAGGAAATATCTTCAGTTAAAAACTGGAGAGAAGCTTTCTGAGAAACTTCTCTGAGATCTGTTAATTCATCTCACAGAGTTACAGCATTCCACTCAAGAAGCCTTTCGCTAGGACTGTTCTTTTTGAATTTGCAAAGTGATATTTCGAAGCCCATAGACGGCTGTGGTGAAAAGGGAAATACCTTCAGTTAAAAAATGGAAAGAAGCTTTCTAAGAAACTGCTTTGTGTTCTGTTAATTCATCTCAAAGAGTTACAGCTTTACCCTCAAAAAGACTTTTGCTAAGACTCTTCTTGTGTAATACTCATAGTGATATTTGTAAGCCCTTATAGGGCTATGGTGAAAAAGGAAATATCCTAAGAAAAAAGCTGAAAAGAAGCTTTCTGAGAAACTGCTTTGTGTTCTGTTAATTCACCTCACAGAGTTACAGCTTTCCCCTTAAGAAGCCTTTTGGTAAGACTGTTCTTGTGGAATTTGCAGAGTGGTATTTGTAAGCCCATAGAGGGCTATGGTGAAAAAGGAAATATCCTAAGATAAAAACTGAAAAGAACATTTCTGAGAAACTGCTTTGTGATACGTGACTTCCACTCACTGAGTGAGAGCTATATGTCATAGAGCTGTTTGCTAACCTTATTTCTGTGGAATCTGAGAAGGGATAATTCGGTTCCCGTTGAAGACTATAGGGCCAAAGGAAATATCCGCCATAAACGTGAGAAAGAAGCTTTCTGAGAAACAGCTTTCTGATCTGTGAATTCATCCCACAGAGTTACAGCTTTCCCCTGAGGAAGCCTTTCGCTATGACTGTTCTTGTGGAATTTGCAACGTGACATTTCGAAGGCCATAGAGAGCTATGGTGAAAAGGAAATATCTTCGGTTTAAAACGGGAAAGAAGCTTTCTGAGACACTGCGTTGTGTTCTGTTAATTCATCTCACAAAGTTACAGCTTTCCCCTCACGAAGCCTTTCCCTAAGACTGTTCTTGTCGAATTTGGGAAGTGATATTTAGAAGCCTACAGAGGTCTACAGTGAAAAAGGAAATAACCTAAGATAAAAACTGAAAAGAAGCTTTCTGAAAAACTGCTTTGTGTTCTCTTAATTCATCTCACAGAGTTACAGCTTTCCTCTCAAGAATCCTTTCGCTAAGACTGTTCTTGTGCAATTTAGAATGTGATATTTAGAAGCCCATAGAGGGCTATGGAGAAAAAGGAAATGTCCTTAGATAAAAACTGGAAAGAAGATTTCTGAGAAACTGCTTTGTGTTCTGTTAATTCATGCACAGAGTTACAGCATTCCTATCGAGAATCCTTTCGCTAAGACTGTTTTTGTGGAGTTTACAAAGTGATATTTGGAAGCCCATAGAGGGGTACGTTTAAAAAGGAAATTTCCTCACATGAAAACTGGAAAGAAGTTTTCTGAGAAACTGCTTTGTGTTCTGTTAATTCATCTCACAGACTTACAGCTTACCCCTCAAGAAGCATTTCGCTAAGACTGTTCTTGTGGAATTTGCAATGTGATATTTGGAAGCCCATGGAGGGATATGGTGAAAAAGGAAATATCTTCAATTAAAAACTGGAAAGAAGCTTTCTGAGAAACTGCTTTGTTTTCTGTTAATTCATCTCACAGAGTTTCAGCTTTCCCCTCCAGAAGTCTTCCCCTAAGACGGTTCTCGTGGAATTTGCAAAGTGATATTTGGAAGCCGTGAGAGGGCTATGGTGTAAAAGGAAATGTCCTCGGATCAAAAATGGAAAGAAGCTTTCCAACAAACTGTTTTGTGTTCTGTTAATTTATCTGACAGAGTTTCAGCTTTCCCCTCAAGAAGCCGTTCGCTAAGACTGTTCTTGTGGAATTTGCAAAGTGATATTTGAAAGCCCGTCGAGGGCTATGGTGAAAAAGGAAATACCTTCAGTTAAAAACTGGAAAGAAACTTTCTGAGAAACTGCTTTGTATTCTGTTAATTCACCTCACAGAGTTTCAGCTTTCCCCTCTAGAAGCCTTTCGCTAAGACTGTTCTTGTGGAACTTGCAAAGTGATATTTGTAAGCCCATAGAAGTCGATGGTGAAAACGTAAATATCCTAAGATAAAAACTGAAAAGAACCATTCTGAGAAACTGCTTTGTGTTTTGTTAATTCATCTCACAGAGTTACAGGTTTCCCTTCTAGAAGCCTTTCGCTAAGACAGTTCTTGTGGAATATGCAAAGTGATATTTGGAAGCTCATAGTGACCTATAGTGAAAAAGGATATATCTTCAGTTAAAAACTGAAAAGAAGCTTTCTGAGAAACTGCTTTGTGATATATGACTTCCACTCACTGAGTTACAGCTGTATTTCGTAGAGCTGTTTGGCAGTCTTATTTCTGTGGAATCTGAGAACTGTTATTTCGGATCCCTTTGAAGACTGAAGGGCCAAAGGAAATATCCGTCGTTAAAGTTAGAAAGAAGCTTTCTGAGAAACTTCTTTGTGATTTGCGAATTCATTTCACAGAGTTACAGCTTTCCCCTCAAGAAGCCTTTCGCTAAGATTATTCTTGCACAATTTGAAAAATGATATTTGGAAGCCAATAGACGGCTATGGTGAAAACGAAATATCCTCCGATAAAAACTGGAAAGAAGCTTTCTGAGAAATTGCTTTGTGTTCTTTTAATTCATCTCACAGACTTACAGCTTTCCCCTCAGGAAGTCTTTCGCTAAGACTGTTCTTGTGGAATTTGAAATGTGATATTTGGTAGCCCATAGAGCGCTATGGAGAAAAGGAAATATCTTCAGATAAAAACTGTAAAGAACATTCCTGAGAAACTGCTTTGTGTTCTGTTAATTCACCTAACAGAGTTACAGCTTTCCCCTCTAGAAGCCTTTCGCTAAGACTGTTCTTGCTGTATTTTCAAAGGGATATTTTGAAGCCCATAGAGGGCTACGGTGAAAAAGGATATAGCTTCAGTTAAAAACTGAAAGAGGCTTTCTGAGAAACGGTTTAGTATTATGTGACTTCCACTCACTGAGTTACAGCTCTATTTCCTAGAGCTGTTTGATAGCCTTATTTCTATGGAATCGGAGAACTGTTATTTTGGATCCCTTTGAAGACTATAGGGCCAAAGGAAATATCTGCTGCTAAAAGTGAGAAAGAAGCTTTCTGAGAAACTTCTCTGAGATCTGTTAATTCATCTCACAGAGTTACAGCATTCCACTCAAGAAGCCTTTCGCTAGGACTGTTCTTTTTGAATTTGCAAAGTGATATTTCGAAGCCCATAGACGGCTGTGGTGAAAAGGGAAATACCTTCAGTTAAAAAATGGAAAGAAGCTTTCTAAGAAACTGCTTTGTGTTCTGTTAATTCATCTCAAAGAGTTACAGCTTTACCCTCAAAAAGACTTTTGCTAAGACTCTTCTTGTGTAATACTCATAGTGATATTTGTAAGCCCTTATAGGGCTATGGTGAAAAAGGAAATATCCTAAGAAAAAAGCTGAAAAGAAGCTTTCTGAGAAACTGCTTTGTGTTCTGTTAATTCACCTCACAGAGTTACAGCTTTCCCCTTAAGAAGCCTTTTGGTAAGACTGTTCTTGTGGAATTTGCAGAGTGGTATTTGTAAGCCCATAGAGGGCTATGGTGAAAAAGGAAATATCCTAAGATAAAAACTGAAAAGAACATTTCTGAGAAACTGCTTTGTGATACGTGACTTCCACTCACTGAGTGAGAGCTATATGTCATAGAGCTGTTTGCTAACCTTATTTCTGTGGAATCTGAGAAGGGATAATTCGGTTCCCGTTGAAGACTATAGGGCCAAAGGAAATATCCGCCATAAACGTGAGAAAGAAGCTTTCTTAGAAACAGCTTTCTGATCTGTGAATTCATCCCACAGAGTTACAGCTTTCCCCTGAGGAAGCCTTTCGCTATGACTGTTCTTGTGGAATTTGCAACATGACATTTCGAAGGCCATAGAGAGCTATGGTGAAAAGGAAATATCTTCGGTTTAAAACGGGAAAGAAGCTTTCTGAGACACTGCGTTGTGTTCTGTTAATTCATCTCACAAAGTTACAGCTTTCCCCTCACGAAGCCTTTCCCTAAGACTGTTCTTGTCGAATTTGGGAAGTGATATTTAGAAGCCTACAGAGGTCTACAGTGAAAAAGGAAAGAACCTAAGATAAAAACTGAAAATAAGCTTTCTGAAAAACTGCTTTGTGTTCTCTTAATTCATCTCACAGAGTTACAGCTTTCCTCTCAAGAATCCTTTCGCTAAGACTGTTCTTGTGCAATTTAGAATGTGATATTTAGAAGCCCATAGAGGGCTATGGAGAAAAAGGAAATGTCCTTAGATAAAAACTGGAAAGAAGCTTTCTGAGAAACTGCTTTGTGTTCTGTTAATTCATCTCACAGAGTTACAGCTTTCCCCTCGAGAAGCCTTTCTCTATGACTGTTCTTGTGTAATTCGCAAAGTAATATTTGGAAGCCCATATCGGGTTATGGTGAAAAAAGGAATATCTTCAGTTAGAAACTGTATAGAAGCTTTCTGAGAAACTGCTTTGTTTTCTGTTAATTCATCTCACAGAGTTACAGCTTTCCCCTCAAGAAGTCTTTCGTTAAGACTGTTCTTGTGGAATTTGCAAAGTGAAATTTGGAAGCCCATAGAGGGCTATGGTGAAAAAGGAAATGTCCTCAGATGAAAACTAGAAAGAAGCTTCTTGAGAAACTACTTTGTGTTCCGTTAATTCATCTCACACAGTTACAGCTTTGCCCTCCAGAAACCGTTCATTAAGACCGTTCTTGTGGAATTTTCAAAGTGATATTTGGAAACCCATAGGGGGCTATGGTGAAAAAGGAAATATCTTCAGTTATAAACTGGAAAGAAGTTTTCTGAGAAACTGCTTTGTGTTCTGTTAATTCATCTGACAGTGTTACACCTATCCCCTCAAGAAGCATTCCGCTAAGACTGTTCTTGTGGAATTTGGGAAGTGATATTTAGAAGCCTACAGAGGTCTACAGTGAAAAAGGAAATAACCTAAGATAAAAACTGAAAATAAGCTTTCTGAAAAACTGCTTTGTTTTCTGTTAATCCATCTCACAGAGGTACAGCATTCCCCTCAAGAAGTCGTTTACTAAGACTGTTCTTGTGAAATTTGCGAAGTGATATTTGGAAGTGCTTAGAGAACTATGGTGAAAAAGGAAATATCGTAAGATAAAAACTGAAAAGAAGCTTTCTGAGAAACTGCTTTGTGTTTTGTTAATTCATCTCAGAGAGTTACAGCTTTCCGAACAAAAAGCCATTCACTAAGACTGATCTTGTGTTATTTTCAAATTGATATTTGGAAGCCCATAGAGGGCTATGGTGAAAAGGGAAATATCTTCAGTTAAAAACTGGAAAGAAGCTTTCTGAGAAACGGTTTTGTGTTCTCTTAGTTCATCTCACAGAGTTACAGCTTTCCCCTCAAGAAGCCTTTCACCAAGACTGTTCTTGTGGAATTTCCAAAGTGGTCTTTGGAAGTCCATACGTCGCTATGGTGAAAAAGGATATAGCTTCAGTTAAAAAGTGAAAAGAAGCTTTCCGAGGAACTGCTTTGTGATATGTGATTTCCTGTCACTGAGAAACAGCTGTATTTCGTAGAACTGTTGGCTAGGCTTATTTCTGTGGAATCTGAGAAATGTTACTTCGGATCTCTTTGAAGACTATAGGTCCAAAGGAAATATCTGCCACTAAAAGTGTGAAAGAAGCTTTCTGAGAAACTTCTTTGAGTTCTGTGAATTGATCTCACAGAGCTACAGTTTCCCCTCAAGAGGCCTTTCGCTAAGACTGTTCTCGTGGAATTTGCAAAGTGATATTTGGAAAACAATAGAGGGCTATGGTGAAAAAGGAAATATCCTAAGATAAAAACTGAAAAGAAGCTTTTTGAGAAACTGTTTTGCGTACCGTTAATTCATCTCACAGAGTTATAGCTTTCCCCTCAAGAAGCCGTTCATTAAGACTGTTGTTGTGAAATTTGCAAAATGATATTTGGAAGCTCATAGAGGGCTATGGTGAAAATGGAAATATCTTCAGTTAAAAACTGGAGAGAAGCTTTCTGAGAGACTGCTTTGTGTTCTGTTAATTCATACACAGAGTTACACCTTTCCTATCACGAATCCTTTCGCTAAGACTGTTCTTGTGGAGTTTACAAAGTGATATTTGGAAGCCCATAGAGGGGTACGGTTAAAAAGGAAATTTCCTCACATAAAAACTGGAAAGAAGCTTTCTGAGAAACTGCTTTGTGTTTTGTTAATTCATCTCACAGTATTACAGCTCTACCCTCAAGAAGCCCTTCACTAAGACTGTTCTTCTGGAATTACCAAAGAGATATTTGGAAGCCCATAGAGCGCTATGGTGAAAAAGGAAATATCTTCAGTTAAAAACTGGAGAGAAGCTTTCTGAGAAACTTCTCTGAGATCTGTTAATTCATCTCACAGAGTTACAGCATTCCACTCAAGAAGCCTTTCGCTAGGACTGTTCTTTTTGAATTTGCAAAGTGATATTTCGAAGCCCATAGACGGCTGTGGTGAAAAGGGAAATACCTTCAGTTAAAAAATGGAAAGAAGCTTTCTAAGAAACTGCTTTGTGTTCTGTTAATTCATCTCAAAGAGTTACAGCTTTACCCTCAAAAAGACTTTTGCTAAGACTCTTCTTGTGTAATACTCATAGTGATATTTGTAAGCCCTTATAGGGCTATGGTGAAAAAGGAAATATCCTAAGAAAAAAGCTGAAAAGAAGCTTTCTGAGAAACTGCTTTGTGTTCTGTTAATTCACCTCACAGAGTTACAGCTTTCCCCTTAAGAAGCCTTTTGGTAAGACTGTTCTTGTGGAATTTGCAGAGTGGTATTTGTAAGCCCATAGAGGGCTATGGTGAAAAAGGAAATATCCTAAGATAAAAACTGAAAAGAACATTTCTGAGAAACTGCTTTGTGATACGTGACTTCCACTCACTGAGTGAGAGCTATATGTCATAGAGCTGTTTGCTAACCTTATTTCTGTGGAATCTGAGAAGGGATAATTCGGTTCCCGTTGAAGACTATAGGGCCAAAGGAAATATCCGCCATAAACGTGAGAAAGAAGCTTTCTGAGAAACAGCTTTCTGATCTGTGAATTCATCCCACAGAGTTACAGCTTTCCCCTGAGGAAGCCTTTCGCTATGACTGTTCTTGTGGAATTTGCAACGTGACATTTCGAAGGCCATAGAGAGCTATGGTGAAAAGGAAATATCTTCGGTTTAAAACGGGAAAGAAGCTTTCTGAGACACTGCGTTGTGTTCTGTTAATTCATCTCACAAAGTTACAGCTTTCCCCTCACGAAGCCTTTCCCTAAGACTGTTCTTGTCGAATTTGGGAAGTGATATTTAGAAGCCTACAGAGGTCTACAGTGAAAAAGGAAATAACCTAAGATAAAAACTGAAAAGAAGCTTTCTGAAAAACTGCTTTGTGTTCTCTTAATTCATCTCACAGAGTTACAGCTTTCCTCTCAAGAATCCTTTCGCTAAGACTGTTCTTGTGCAATTTAGAATGTGATATTTAGAAGCCCATAGAGGGCTATGGAGAAAAAGGAAATGTCCTTAGATAAAAACTGGAAAGAAGATTTCTGAGAAACTGCTTTGTGTTCTGTTAATTCATGCACAGAGTTACAGCATTCCTATCGAGAATCCTTTCGCTAAGACTGTTTTTGTGGAGTTTACAAAGTGATATTTGGAAGCCCATAGAGGGGTACGTTTAAAAAGGAAATTTCCTCACATGAAAACTGGAAAGAAGTTTTCTGAGAAACTGCTTTGTGTTCTGTTAATTCATCTCACAGACTTACAGCTTACCCCTCAAGAAGCATTTCGCTAAGACTGTTCTTGTGGAATTTGCAATGTGATATTTGGAAGCCCATGGAGGGATATGGTGAAAAAGGAAATATCTTCAATTAAAAACTGGAAAGAAGCTTTCTGAGAAACTGCTTTGTTTTCTGTTAATTCATCTCACAGAGTTTCAGCTTTCCCCTCCAGAAGTCTTCCCCTAAGACGGTTCTCGTGGAATTTGCAAAGTGATATTTGGAAGCCGTGAGAGGGCTATGGTGTAAAAGGAAATGTCCTCGGATCAAAAATGGAAAGAAGCTTTCCAACAAACTGTTTTGTGTTCTGTTAATTTATCTGACAGAGTTTCAGCTTTCCCCTCAAGAAGCCGTTCGCTAAGACTGTTCTTGTGGAATTTGCAAAGTGATATTTGAAAGCCCGTCGAGGGCTATGGTGAAAAAGGAAATACCTTCAGTTAAAAACTGGAAAGAAACTTTCTGAGAAACTGCTTTGTATTCTGTTAATTCACCTCACAGAGTTTCAGCTTTCCCCTCTAGAAGCCTTTCGCTAAGACTGTTCTTGTGGAACTTGCAAAGTGATATTTGTAAGCCCATAGAAGTCGATGGTGAAAACGTAAATATCCTAAGATAAAAACTGAAAAGAACCATTCTGAGAAACTGCTTTGTGTTTTGTAAATTCATCTCACAGAGTTACAGGTTTCCCTTCTAGAAGCCTTTCGCTAAGACAGTTCTTGTGGAATATGCAAAGTGATATTTGGAAGCTCATAGTGACCTATAGTGAAAAAGGATATATCTTCAGTTAAAAACTGAAAAGAAGCTTTCTGAGAAACTGCTTTGTGATATATGACTTCCACTCACTGAGTTACAGCTGTATTTCGTAGAGCTGTTTGGCAGTCTTATTTCTGTGGAATCTGAGAACTGTTATTTCGGATCCCTTTGAAGACTGAAGGGCCAAAGGAAATATCCGTCGTTAAAGTTAGAAAGAAGCTTTCTGAGAAACTTCTTTGTGATTTGCGAATTCATTTCACAGAGTTACAGCTTTCCCCTCAAGAAGCCTTTCGCTAAGATTATTCTTGCACAATTTGAAAAATGATATTTGGAAGCCAATAGACGGCTATGGTGAAAACGAAATATCCTCCGATAAAAACTGGAAAGAAGCTTTCTGAGAAATTGCTTTGTGTTCTTTTAATTCATCTCACAGACTTACAGCTTTCCCCTCAGGAAGTCTTTCGCTAAGACTGTTCTTGCGGAATTTGAAATGTGATATTTGGTAGCCCATAGAGCGCTATGGAGAAAAGGAAATATCTTCAGATAAAAACTGTAAAGAACATTCCTGAGAAACTGCTTTGTGTTCTGTTAATTCACCTAACAGAGTTACAGCTTTCCCCTCTAGAAGCCTTTCGCTAAGACTGTTCTTGCTGTATTTTCAAAGTGATATTTTGAAGCCCATAGAGGGCTACGGTGAAAAAGGATATAGCTTCAGTTAAAAACTGAAAGAGGCTTTCTGAGAAACGGTTTAGTATTATGTGACTTCCACTCACTGAGTTACAGCTCTATTTCCTAGAGCTGTTTGATAGCCTTATTTCTATGGAATCGGAGAACTGTTATTTTGGATCCCTTTGAAGACTATAGGGCCAAAGGAAATATCTGCCGCTAAAAGTGAGAAAGAAGCTTTCTGAGAAACTCCTCTGAGATCTGTTAATTCATCTCACAGAGTTACAGCATTCCACTCAAGAAGCCTTTCGCTAGGACTGTTCTTTTTGAATTTGCAAAGTGATATTTCGAAGCCCATAGACGGCTGTGGTGAAAAGGGAAATACCTTCAGTTAAAAAATGGAAAGAAGCTTTCTAAGAAACTGCTTTGTGTTCTGTTAATTCATCTCAAAGAGTTACAGCTTTACCCTCAAAAAGACTTTTGCTAAGACTCTTCTTGTGTAATACTCATAGTGATATTTGTAAGCCCTTATAGGGCTATGGTGAAAAAGGAAATATCCTAAGAAAAAAGCTGAAAAGAAGCTTTCTGAGAAACTGCTTTGTGTTCTGTTAATTCACCTCACAGAGTTACAGCTTTCCCCTTAAGAAGCCTTTTGGTAAGACTGTTCTTGTGGAATTTGCAGAGTGGTATTTGTAAGCCCATAGAGGGCTATGGTGAAAAAGGAAATATCCTAAGATAAAAACTGAAAAGAACATTTCTGAGAAACTGCTTTGTGATATGTGACTTCCACTCACTGAGTGAGAGCTATATGTCATAGAGCTGTTTGCTAACCTTATTTCTGTGGAATCTGAGAAGGGATAATTCGGTTCCCGTTGAAGACTATAGGGCCAAAGGAAATATCCGCCATAAACGTGAGAAAGAAGCTTTCTGAGAAACAGCTTTCTGATCTGTGAATTCATCCCACAGAGTTACAGCTTTCCCCTGAGGAAGCCTTTCGCTATGACTGTTCTTGTGGAATTTGCAACGTGACATTTCGAAGGCCATAGAGAGCTATGGTGAAAAGGAAATATCTTCGGTTTAAAACGGGAAAGAAGCTTTCTGAGACACTGCGTTGTGTTCTGTTAATTCATCTCACAAAGTTACAGCTTTCCCCTCACGAAGCCTTTCCCTAAGACTGTTCTTGTCGAATTTGGGAAGTGATATTTAGAAGCCTACAGAGGTCTACAGTGAAAAAGGAAATAACCTAAGATAAAAACTGAAAAGAAGCTTTCTGAAAAACTGCTTTGTGTTCTCTTAATTCATCTCACAGAGTTACAGCTTTCCTCTCAAGAATCCTTTCGCTAAGACTGTTCTTGTGCAATTTAGAATGTGATATTTAGAAGCCCATAGAGGGCTATGGAGAAAAAGCAAATGTCCTTAGATAAAAACTGGAAAGAAGCTTTCTGAGAAACTGCTTTGTGTTCTGTTAATTCATCTCACAGAGTTACAGCTTTCCCCTCGAGAAGCCTTTCTCTATGACTGTTCTTGTGTAATTCGCAAAGTAATATTTGGAAGCCCATATAGGGTTATGGTGAAAAAAGGAATATCTTCAGTTAGAAACTGTATAGAAGCTTTCTGAGAAACTGCTTTGTTTTCTGTTAATTCATCTCACAGAGTTACAGCTTTCCCCTCAAGGAGTCTTTCGTTAAGACTGTTCTTGTGGAATTTGCAAAGTGAAATTTGGAAGCCCATAGAGGGCTATGGTGAAAAAGGAAATGTCCTCAGATGAAAACTAGAAAGAAGCTTCTTGAGAAACTACATTGTGTTCCGTTAATTCATCTCACACAGTTACAGCTTTGCCCTCCAGAAACCGTTCATTAAGACCGTTCTTGTGGAATTTTCAAAGTGCTATTTGGAAACCCATAGGGGGCTATTGTGAAAAAGGAAATATCATCAGTTATAAACTGGAAAGAAGATTTCTGAGAAACTGCTTTGTGTTCTGTTAATTCATCTGACAGTGTTACACCTTTCCCCTCAAGAAGCATTCCGCTAAGACTGTTCTTGTGGAATTTGGGAAGTGATATTTAGAAGCCTACAGAGGTCTACAGTGAAAAAGGAAATAACCTAAGATGAAAACTGAAAATAAGCTTTCTGAAAAACTGCTTTGTGTTCTCTTAATTCATCTCACAGAGTTACAGCTTTCCTCTCAAGAATCCTTTCGCTAAGACTGTTCTTGTGCAATTTAGAACGTGATATTTAGAAGCCCATAGAGGGCTATGGAGAAAAAGGAAATGTCCTTAGATAAAAACTGGAAAGAAGCTTTCTGAGAAACTTCTTTGTGTTCTGTTAATTCATGCACAGGGTTACATCTTTCCTATCAAAAATTCTTTCGCTAAGACTGTTCTTGTGGAGTTTACAAAGTGATATTTGGAAGCCCATAGAGGGGTACGTTTAAAAAGGAAATTTCCTCACATAAAAACTGGAAAGAAGTTTTCTGAGAAACTGCTTTGTGTTCTGTTAATTCATCTCACAGAGTTACAGCTTACCCCTCAAGAAGCATTTCGCTAAGACTGTTCTTGTGGAATTTGCAATGTGATATTTGGAAGCCCATGGAGGGATATGGTGAAAAAGGAAATATCTTCAATTAAAAACTGGAAAGAAGCTTTCTGAGAAACTGCTTTGTTTTCTGTTAATTCATCTCACAGAGTTTCAGCTTTCCCCTCCAGAAGTCTTTCGCTAAGACGGTTCTCGTGGAATTTGCAAAGTGATATTTGGAAGCCGTGAGAGGGCTATGGTGTAAAAGGAAATGTCCTCGGATCAAAAATGGAAAGAAGCTTTCCAACAAACTGTTTTGTGTTCTGTTAATTTATCTGACAGAGTTTCAGCTTTCCCCTCAAGAAGCCGTTCGCTAAGACTGTTCTTGTGGAATTTGCAAAGTGATATTTGAAAGCCCGTCGAGGGCTATGGTGAAAAAGGAAATACCTTCAGTTAAAAACTGGAAAGAAACTTTCTGAGAAACTGCTTTGTATTCTGTTAATTCACCTCACAGAGTTTCAGCTTTCCCCTCTAGAAGCCTTTCGCTAAGACTGTTCTTGTGGAATTTGCAAAGTGATATTTGTAAGCCCATAGAAGTCGATGGTGAAAACGTAAATATCCTAAGATAAAAACTGAAAAGAACCATTCTGAGAAACTGCTTTGTGTTTTGTTAATTCATCTCACAGAGTTACAGGTTTCCCTTCAAGAAGCCTTTCGCTAAGACAGTTCTTGTGGAATATGCAAAGTGATATTTGGAAGCTCATAGTGACCTATAGTGAAAAAGGATATATCTTCAGTTAAAAACTGAAAAGAAGCTTTCTGAGAAACTGCTTTGTGATATATGACTTCCACTCACGGAGTTACAGCTGTATTTCGTAGAGCTGTTTGGCAGTCTTATTTCTGTGGAATCTGAGAACTGTTATTTCGGATCCCTTTGAAGACTGAAGGGCCAAAGGAAATATCCATCGTTAAAGTTAGAAAGAAGCTTTCTGAGAAACTTCTTTGTGATTTGCGAATTCATTTCACAGAGTTACAGCTTTCCCCTCAAGAAGCCTTTCGCTAAGATTATTCTTGCACAATTTGAAAAATGATATTTGGAAGCCAATAGACGGCTATGGTGAAAACGAAATATCCTCCGATAAAAACTGGAAAGAAGCTTTCTGAGAAATTGCTTTGTGTTCTTTTAATTCATCTCACAGACTTACAGCTTTCCCCTCAGGAAGTCTTTCGCTAAGACTGTTCTTGTGGAATTTGAAATGTGATATTTGGTAGCCCAAAGAGCGCTATGGAGAAAAGGAAATATCTTCAGATAAAAACTGTAAAGAACATTCCTGAGATACTGCTTTGTGTTCTGTTAATTCACCTAACAGAGTTACAGCTTCCCCCTTTAGAAGCCTTTCGCTAAGACTGTTCTTGCTGTATTTTCAAAGTGATATTTTGAAGCCCATAGAGGGCTACGGTGAAAAAGGATATAGCTTCAGTTAAAAACTGAAAGAGGCTTTCTGAGAAACGGTTTAGTATTATGTGACTTCCACTCACTGAGTTACAGCTCTATTTCCTAGAGCTGTTTGATAGCCTTATTTCTATGGAATCGGAGAACTGTTATTTTGGATCCCTTTGAAGACTATAGGGCCAAAGGAAATATCTGCTGCTAAAAGTGAGAAAGAAGCTTTCTGAGAAACTTCTCTGAGATCTGTTAATTCATCTCACAGAGTTACAGCATTCCACTCAAGAAGCCTTTCGCTAGGACTGTTCTTTTTGAATTTGCAAAGTGATATTTCGAAGCCCATAGACGGCTGTGGTGAAAAGGGAAATACCTTCAGTTAAAAAATGGAAAGAAGCTTTCTAAGAAACGGCTTTGTGCTCTGTTAATTCATCTCAAAGAGTTACAGCTTTACCCTCAAAAAGACTTTTGCTAAGACTCTTCTTGTGTAATACTCATAGTGATATTTGTAAGCCCTTATAGGGCTATGGTGAAAAAGGAAATATCCTAAGAAAAAAGCTGAAAAGAAGCTTTCTGAGAAACTGCTTTGTGTTCTGTTAATTCACCTCACAGAGTTACAGCTTTCCCCTTAAGAAGCCTTTTGGTAAGACTGTTCTTGTGGAATTTGCAGAGTGGTATTTGTAAGCCCATAGAGGGCTATGGTGAAAAAGGAAATATCCTAAGATAAAAACTGAAAAGAACATTTCTGAGAAACTGCTTTGTGATACGTGACTTCCACTCACTGAGTGAGAGCTATATGTCATAGAGCTGTTTGCTAACCTTATTTCTGTGGAATCTGAGAAGGGATAATTCGGTTCCCGTTGAAGACTATAGGGCCAAAGGAAATATCCGCCATAAACGTGAGAAAGAAGCTTTCTGAGAAACAGCTTTCTGATCTGTGAATTCATCCCACAGAGTTACAGCTTTCCCCTGAGGAAGCCTTTCGCTATGACTGTTCTTGTGGAATTTGCAACGTGACATTTCGAAGGCCATAGAGAGCTATGGTGAAAAGGAAATATCTTCGGTTTAAAACGGGAAAGAAGCTTTCTGAGACACTGCGTTGTGTTCTGTTAATTCATCTCACAAAGTTACAGCTTTCCCCTCACGAAGCCTGTCCCTAAGACTGTTCTTGTCGAATTCGGGAAGTGATATTTAGAAGCCTACAGAGGTCTACAGTGAAAAAGGAAATAACCTAAGATAAAAACTGAAAATAAGCTTTCTGAAAAACTGCTTTGTGTTCTCTTAATTCATCTCACAGAGTTACAGCTTTCCTCTCAAGAATCCTTTCGCTAAGACTGTTCTTGTGCAATTTAGAATGTGATATTTAGAAGCCCATAGAGGGCCATGGAGAAAAAGGAAATGTCCTTAGATAAAAACTGGAAAGAAGCTTTCTGAGAAACTGCTTTGTGTTCTGTTAATTCATCTCACAGAGTTACAGCTTTCCCCTCGAGAAGCCTTTCGCTATGACTGTTCTTGTGTAATTCGCAAAGTAATATTTGGAAGCCCCTATAGGGTTATGGTGAAAAAAGGAATATCTTCAGTTAGAAACTGTATAGAAGCTTTCCGAGAAACTGCTTTGTTTTCTGTTAATTCATCTCACAGAGTTACAGCTTTCCCCTCAAGAAGTCTTTCGTTAAGACTGTTCTTGTGGAATTTGCAAAGTGAAATTTGGAAGCCCATAGAGGGCTATGGTGAAAAAGGAAATGTCCTCAGATGAAAACTAGAAAGAAGCTTCTTGAGAAACTACTTTGTGTTCCGTTAATTCATCTCACACAGTTACAGCTTTGCCCTCCAGAAACCGTTCATTAAGACCGTTCTTGTGGAATTTTCAAAGTGATATTTGGAAACCAATAGGGGGCTATGGTGAAAAAGGAAATATCTTCAGTTATAAACTGGAAAGAAGTTTTCTGAGAAACTGCTTTGTGTTCTGTTAATTCAACTGACAGTGTTACACCTTTCCCCTCAAGAAGCATTCCGCTAAGACTGTTCTTGTGGAATTTGGGAAGTGATATTTAGAAGCTTACAGAGGTCTACAGTGAAAAAGGAAATAACCTAAGATAAAAACTGAAAATAAGCTTTCTGAAAAACTGCTTTGTGTTCTCTTAATTCATCTCACAGAGTTACAGCTTTCCTCTCAAGAATCCTTTCGCTAAGACTGTTCTTGTGCAATTTAGAACGTGATATTTAGAAGCCCATAGAGGGCTATGGAGAAAAAGGAAATGTCCTTAGATAAAAACTGGAAAGAAGCTTTCTGAGAAACTTCTTTGTGTTCTGTTAATTCATGCACAGAGTTACAGCTTTCCTATCAAAAATTCTTTCGCTAAGACTGTTCTTGTGGAGTTTACAAAGTGATATTTGGAAGCCCATAGAGGGGTACGTTTAAAAAGGAAATTTCCTCACATAAAAACTGGAAAGAAGTTTTCTGAGAAACTGCTTTGTGTTCTGTTAATTCATCTCACAGAGTTACAGCTTACCCCTCAAGAAGCATTTCGCTAAGACTGTTCTTGTGGAATTTGCAATGTGATATTTGGAAGCCCATGGAGGGATATGGTGAAAAAGGAAATATCTTCAATTAAAAACTGGAAAGAAGCTTTCTGAGAAACTGCTTTGTTTTCTGTTAATTCATCTCACAGAGTTTCAGCTTTCCCCTCCAGAAGTCTTTCACTAAGACGGTTCTCGTGGAATTTGCAAAGTGATATTTGGAAGCCGTGAGAGGGCTATGGTGTAAAAGGAAATGTCCTCGGATCAAAAATGGAAAGAAGCTTTCCAACAAACTGTTTTGTGTTCTGTTAATTTATCTGACAGAGTTTCAGCTTTCCCCTCAAGAAGCCGTTCGCTAAGACTGTTCTTGTGGAATTTGCAAAGTGATATTTGAAAGCCCGTCGAGGGCTATGGTGAAAAAGGAAATACCTTCAGTTAAAAACTGGAAAGAAACTTTCTGAGAAACTGCTTTGTATTCTGTTAATTCACCTCACAGAGTTTCAGCTTTCCCCTCTAGAAGCCTTTCGCTAAGACTGTTCTTGTGGAATTTGCAAAGTGATATTTGTAAGCCCATAGAAGTCGATGGTGAAAACGTAAATATCCTAAGATAAAAACTGAAAAGAACCATTCTGAGAAACTGCTTTGTGTTTTGTTAATTCATCTCACAGAGTTACAGGTTTCCCTTCAAGAAGCCTTTCGCTAAGACAGTTCTTGTGGAATATGCAAAGTGATATTTGGAAGCTCATAGTGACCTATAGTGAAAAAGGATATATCTTCAGTTAAAAACTGAAAAGAAGCTTTCTGAGAAACTGCTTTGTGATATATGACTTCCACTCACGGAGTTACAGCTGTATTTCGTAGAGCTGTTTGGCAGTCTTATTTCTGTGGAATCTGAGAACTGTTATTTCGGATCCCTTTGAAGACTGAAGGGCCAAAGGAAATATCCGTCGTTAAAGTTAGAAAGAAGCTTTCTGAGAAACTTCTTTGTGATTTGCGAATTCATTTCACAGAGTTACAGCTTTCCCCTCAAGAAGCCTTTCGCTAAGATTATTCTTGCACAATTTGAAAAATGATATTTGGAAGCCAATAGACGGCTATGGTGAAAACGAAGTATCCTCCGATAAAAACTGGAAAGAAGCTTTCTGAGAAATTGCTTTGTGTTCTTTTAATTCATCTCACAGACTTACAGCTTTCCCCTCAGGAAGTCTTTCGCTAAGACTGTTCTTGTGGAATTTGAAATGTGATATTTGGTAGCCCATAGAGCGCTATGGAGAAAAGGAAATATCTTCAGATAAAAACTGTAAAGAACATTCCTGAGAAACTGCTTTGTGTTCTGTTAATTCACCTAACAGAGTTACAGCTTTCCCCTCTAGAAGCCTTTTGCTAAGACTGTTCTTGCTGTATTTTCAAAGGGATATTTTGAAGCCCATAGAGGGCTACGGTGAAAAAGGATATAGCTTCAGTTAAAAACTGAAAGAGGCTTTCTGAGAAACGGTTTAGTATTATGTGACTTCCACTCACTGAGTTACAGCTCTATTTCCTAGAGCTGTTTGATAGCCTTATTTCTATGGAATCGGAGAACTGTTATTTTGGATCCCTTTGAAGACTATAGGGCCAAAGGAAATATCTGCTGCTAAAAGTGAGAAAGAAGCTTTCTGAGAAACTTCTCTGAGATCTGTTAATTCATCTCACAGAGTTACAGCATTCCACTCAAGAAGCCTTTCGCTAGGACTGTTCTTTTTGAATTTGCAAAGTGATATTTCGAAGCCCATAGACGGCTGTGGTGAAAAGGGAAATACCTTCAGTTAAAAAATGGAAAGAAGCTTTCTAAGAAACGGCTTTGTGTTCTGTTAATTCATCTCAAAGAGTTACAGCTTTACCCTCAAAAAGACTTTTGCTAAGACTCTTCTTGTGTAATACTCATAGTGATATTTGTAAGCCCTTATAGGGCTATGGTGAAAAAGGAAATATCCTAAGAAAAAAGCTGAAAAGAAGCTTTCTGAGAAACTGCTTTGTGTTCTGTTAATTCACCTCACAGAGTTACAGCTTTCCCCTTAAGAAGCCTTTTGGTAAGACTGTTCTTGTGGAATTTGCAGAGTGGTATTTGTAAGCCCATAGAGGGCTATGGTGAAAAAGGAAATATCCTAAGATAAAAACTGAAAAGAACATTTCTGAGAAACTGCTTTGTGATACGTGACTTCCACTCACTGAGTGAGAGCTATATGTCATAGAGCTGTTTGCTAACCTTATTTCTGTGGAATCTGAGAAGGGATAATTCGGTTCCCGTTGAAGACTATAGGGCCAAAGGAAATATCCGCCATAAACGTGAGAAAGAAGCTTTCTGAGAAACAGCTTTCTGATCTGTGAATTCATCCCACAGAGTTACAGCTTTCCCCTGAGGAAGCCTTTCGCTATGACTGTTCTTGTGGAATTTGCAACGTGACATTTCGAAGGCCATAGAGAGCTATGGTGAAAAGGAAATATCTTCGGTTTAAAACGGGAAAGAAGCTTTCTGAGACACTGCGTTGTGTTCTGTTAATTCATCTCACAAAGTTACAGCTTTCCCCTCACGAAGCCTGTCCCTAAGACTGTTCTTGTCGAATTTGGGAAGTGATATTTAGAAGCCTACAGAGGTCTACAGTGAAAAAGGAAATAACCTAAGATAAAAACTGAAAATAAGCTTTCTGAAAAACTGCTTTGTGTTCTCTTAATTCATCTCACAGAGTTACAGCTTTCCTCTCAAGAATCCTTTCGCTAAGACTGTTCTTGTGCAATTTAGAATGTGATATTTAGAAGCCCATAGAGGGCTATGGAGAAAAAGGAAATGTCCTTAGATAAAAACTGGAAAGAAGCTTTCTGAGAAACTGCTTTGTGTTCTGTTAATTCATCTCACAGAGTTACAGCTTTCCCCTCGAGAAGCCTTTCTCTATGACTGTTCTTGTGTAATTCGCAAGGTAATATTTGGAAGCCCATATAGGGTTATGGTGAAAAAAGGAATATCTTCAGTTAGAAACTGTATAGAAGCTTTCTGAGAAACTGCTTTGTGTTCTGTTAATTCATCTCACAGAGTTACAGCTTTCCCCTCAAGAAGTCTTTCGTTAAGACTGTTCTTGTGGAATTTGCAAAGTGAAATTTGGAAGCCCATAGAGGGCTATGGTGAAAAAGGAAATGTCCTCAGATGAAAACTAGAAAGAAGCTTCTTGAGAAACTACTTTGTGTTCCGTTAATTCATCTCACACAGTTACAGCTTTGCCCTCCAGAAACCGTTCATTAAGACCGTTCTTGTGGAATTTTCAAAGTGATATTTGGAAACCCATAGGGGGCTATGGTGAAAAAGTAAATATCTTCAGTTATAAACTGGAAAGAAGTTTTCTGAGAAACTGCTTTGTGTTCTGTTAATTCATCTGACAGTGTTACACCTTTCCCCTCAAGAAGCATTCCGCTAAGACTGTTCTTGTGGAATTTGCAAAGTGACATTTGGAAGCCCATAGAGGGCTGTGGTGAAAAAGAAATTTCCTAAGATAAGAACTGAAAAGAAGCTTTCTGAGAAACGACTTTGTGTTCTGTTAATTCATCTTATAGAATTACAGCTTTCCCCTCAAGAAGTCGTTCAGTAAGACTGTTCTTGTGGAATTTGCAAAGTGATATTTGGAAGCCCATAGAGGACCATGGTGTAAAGGAAATATCTTCAGATAAAAACTGGAAAGTAGCTTTCTGAGAAATTGCTTTGTGTTCTGTTAATTCATCTCACAGAATTACGGCTTTCCCCTCAAGAAAACTTTCGCGAAAGCTGTTTTTGTGGAATTTGGAAAAAGGTATATGGAAAACCATAGAGATCTATGGTTAAAAAGAAAATATCCTAAGATAAAAACTGAAAAGAAAATTTCTGAGAAACTGCTTTGTGTTCTCTGAATTCATCTCACAGACTTACAGCTTTCCCCTCAAGAAACCGTTCACTAAGACTGTTCTCGTGGATTTTGCAAAGTGATATTTGGAAGCCCATAGAGTGCTATGGGGAAAAAGGAAATATCTTCAGTTAAAAAGTGGAAAGAACGTTTCTGAGAAACTGCTTTGTGTTCTGTTAATCCATCTCACAGAGGTACAGCATTCCCCTCAAGAAGTCGTTTACTAAGACTGTTCTTGTGAAATTTGCGAAGTGATATTTGGAAGTGCTTAGAGAACTATGGTGAAAAAGGAAATATCGTAAGATAAAAACTGAAAAGAAGCTTTCTGAGAAACTGCTTTGTGTTTTGTTAATTCATCTCAGAGAGTTACAGCTTTCCGAACAAAAAGCCATTCACTAAGACTGATCTTGTGTTATTTTCAAATTGATATTTGGAAGCCCATAGAGGGCTATGGTGAAAAGGGAAATATCTTCAGTTAAAAACTGGAAAGAAGCTTTCTGAGAAACGGTTTTGTGTTCTCTTAGTTCATCTCACAGAGTTACAGCTTTCCCCTCAAGAAGCCTTTCACCAAGACTGTTCTTGTGGAATTTCCAAAGTGGTCTTTGGAAGTCCATACGTCGCTATGGTGAAAAAGGATATAGCTTCAGTTAAAAAGTGAAAAGAAGCTTTCCGAGGAACTGCTTTGTGATATGTGATTTCCTGTCACTGAGAAACAGCTGTATTTCGTAGAACTGTTGGCTAGGCTTATTTCTGTGGAATCTGAGAAATGTTACTTCGGATCTCTTTGAAGACTATAGGTCCAAAGGAAATATCCGCCACTAAAAGTGTGAAAGAAGCTTTCTGAGAAACTTCTTTGAGTTCTGTGAATTGATCTCACAGAGCTACAGTTTCCCCTCAAGAGGCCTTTCGCTAAGACTGTTCTCGTGGAATTTGCAAAGTGATATTTGGAAAACAATAGAGGGCTATGGTGAAAAAGGAAATATCCTAAGATAAAAACTGAAAAGAAGCTTTTTGAGAAACTGTTTTGCGTACCGTTAATTCATCTCACAGAGTTATAGCTTTCCCCTCAAGAAGCCGTTCATTAAGACTGTTGTTGTGAAATTTGCAAAATGATATTTGGAAGCTCATAGAGGGCTATGGTGAAAATGGAAATATCTTCAGTTAAAAACTGGAGAGAAGCTTTCTGAGAGACTGCTTTGTGTTCTGTTAATTCATACACAGAGTTACACCTTTCCTATCACGAATCCTTTCGCTAAGACTGTTCTTGTGGAGTTTACAAAGTGATATTTGGAAGCCCATAGAGGGGTACGGTTAAAAAGGAAATTTCCTCACATAAAAACTGGAAAGAAGCTTTCTGAGAAACTGCTTTGTGTTTTGTTAATTCATCTCACAGTATTACAGCTCTACCCTCAAGAAGCCCTTCACTAAGACTGTTCTTCTGGAATTACCAAAGAGATATTTGGAAGCCCATAGAGCGCTATGGTGCAAAAGGAAATATCTTCAGTTAAAAACTGGAGAGAAGCTTTCTGAGAAACTTCTTTGTGTTCTGTTAATTCATGCACAGAGTTACAGCTTTCCTATCAAGAATCCTTTCGCTGAGACTGTTCTTGTGGAGTTTACAAAGTGATATTTGGAAGCCCATAGAGGGGTACGTTTAAAAAGGAAATTTCTTCACATAAAAACTGGAAAGAAGTTTTCTGAGAAACTACTTTGTGTTCTGTTAATTCATCTCACAGAGTTACAGCTTACCCCTCAAGAAGCATTTCGCTAAGACTGTTCTTGTGGAATTTGCAATGTGATATTTGGAAGCCCATGGAGGGATATGGTGAAAAAGGAAATATCTTCAATTAAAAACTGGAAAGAAGCTTTCTGAGAAACTGCTTTGTTTTCTGTTAATTCATCTCACAGAGTTTCAGCTTTCCCCTCCAGAAGTCTTTCGCTAAGACGGTTCTCGTGGAATTTGCAAAGTGATATTTGGAAGCCGAGAGAGGGCTATGGTGTAAAAGGAAATGTCCTCGGATCAAAAATGGAAAGAAGCTTTCCAACAAACTGTTTTGTGTTCTGTTAATTTATCTGACAGAGTTTCAGCTTTCCCCTCAAGAAGCCGTTCGCTAAGACTGTTCTTGTGGAATTTGCAAAGTGATATTTGAAAGCCCGTCGAGGGCTATGGTGAAAAAGGAAATACCTTCAGTTAAAAACTGGAAAGAAACTTTCTGAGAAACTGCTTTGTATTCTGTTAATTCACCTCACAGAGTTTCAGCTTTCCCCTCTAGAAGCCTTTCGCTAAGACTGTTCTTGTGGAATTTGCAAAGTGATATTTGTAAGCCCATAGAAGTCGATGGTGAAAACGTAAATATCCTAAGATAAAAACTGAAAAGAACCATTCTGAGAAACTGCTTTGTGTTTTGTTAATTCATCTCACAGAGTTACAGGTTTCCCTTCAAGAAGCCTTTCGCTAAGACAGTTCTTGTGGAATATGCAAAGTGATATTTGGAAGCTCATAGTGACCTATAGTGAAAAAGGATATATCTTCAGTTAAAAACTGAAAAGAAGCTTTCTGAGAAACTGCTTTGTGATATATGACTTCCACTCACGGAGTTACAGCTGTATTTCGTAGAGCTGTTTGGCAGTCTTATTTCTGTGGAATCTGAGAACTGTTATTTCGGATCCCTTTGAAGACTGAAGGGCCAAAGGAAATATCCGTCGTTAAAGTTAGAAAGAAGCTTTCTGAGAAACTTCTTTGTGATTTGCGAATTCATTTCACAGAGTTACAGCTTTCCCCTCAAGAAGCCTTTCGCTAAGATTATTCTTGCACAATTTGAAAAATGATATTTGGAAGCCAATAGACGGCTATGGTGAAAACGAAGTATCCTCCGATAAAAACTGGAAAGAAGCTTTCTGAGAAATTGCTTTGTGTTCTTTTAATTCATCTCACAGACTTACAGCTTTCCCCTCAGGAAGTCTTTCGCTAAGACTGTTCTTGTGGAATTTGAAATGTGATATTTGGTAGCCCAAAGGGCGCTATGGAGAAAAGGAAATATCTTCAGATAAAAACTGTAAAGAACATTCCTGAGAAACTGCTTTGTGTTCTGTTAATTCACCTAACAGAGTTACAGCTTTCCCCTCTAGAAGCCTTTCGCTAAGACTGTTCTTGCTGTATTTTCAAAGGGATATTTTGAAGCCCATAGAGGGCTACGGTGAAAAAGGATATAGCTTCAGTTAAAAACGGAAAGAGGCTTTCTGAGAAACGGTTTAGTATTATGTGACTTCCACTCACTGAGTTACAGCTCTATTTCCTAGAGCTGTTTGATAGCCTTATTTCTATGGAATCGGAGAACTGTTATTTTGGATCCCTTTGAAGACTATAGGGCCAAAGGAAATATCTGCCGCTAAAAGTGAGAAAGAAGCTTTCTGAGAAACTTCTCTGAGATCTGTTAATTCATCTCACAGAGTTACAGCATTCCACTCAAGAAGCCTTTCGCTAGGACTGTTCTTTTTGAATTTGCAAAGTGATATTTCGAAGCCCATAGACGGCTGTGGTGAAAAGGGAAATACCTTCAGTTAAAAAATGGAAAGAAGCTTTCTAAGAAACTGCTTTGTGTTCTGTTAATTCATCTCAAAGAGTTACAGCTTTACCCTCAAAAAGACTTTTGCTAAGACTCTTCTTGTGTAATACTCATAGTGATATTTGTAAGCCCTTATAGGGCTATGGTGAAAAAGGAAATATCCTAAGAAAAAAGCTGAAAAGAAGCTTTCTGAGAAACTGCTTTGTGTTCTGTTAATTCACCTCACAGAGTTACAGCTTTCCCCTTAAGAAGCCTTTTGGTAAGACTGTTCTTGTGGAATTTGCAGAGTGGTATTTGTAAGCCCATAGAGGGCTATGGTGAAAAAGGAAATATCCTAAGATAAAAACTGAAAAGAACATTTCTGAGAAACTGCTTTGTGATACGTGACTTCCACTCACTGAGTGAGAGTTATATGTCATAGAGCTGTTTGCTAACCTTATTTCTGTGGAATCTGAGAAGGGATAATTCGGTTCCCGTTGAAGACTATAGGGCCAAAGGAAATATCCGCCATAAACGTGAGAAAGAAGCTTTCTGAGAAACAGCTTTCTGATCTGTGAATTCATCCCACAGAGTTACAGCTTTCCCCTGAGGAAGCCTTTCGCTATGACTGTTCTTGTGGAATTTGCAACGTGACATTTCGAAGGCCATAGAGAGCTATGGTGAAAAGGAAATATCTTCGGTTTAAAACGGGAAAGAAGCTTTCTGAGACACTGCGTTGTGTTCTGTTAATTCATCTCACAAAGTTACAGCTTTCCCCTCACGAAGCCTGTCCCTAAGACTGTTCTTGTCGAATTTGGGAAGTGATATTTAGAAGCCTACAGAGGTCTACAGTGAAAAAGGAAATAACCTAAGATAAAAACTGAAAAGAAGCTTTCTGAAAAACTGCTTTGTGTTCTCTTAATTCATCTCACAGAGTTACAGCTTTCCTCTCAAGAATCCTTTCGCTAAGACTGTTCTTGTGCAATTTAGAATGTGATATTTAGAAGCCCATAGAGGGCTATGGAGAAAAAGGAAATGTCCTTAGATAAAAACTGGAAAGAAGCTTTCTGAGAAACTGCTTTGTGTTCTGTTAATTCATCTCACAGAGTTACAGCTTTCCCCTCGAGAAGCCTTTCTCTATGACTGTTCTTGTGTAATTCGCAAGGTAATATTTGGAAGCCCATATAGGGTTATGGTGAAAAAAGGAATATCTTCAGTTACAAACTGTATAGAAGCTTTCTGAGAAACTGCTTTGTTTTCTGTTAATTCATCTCACAGAGTTACAGCTTTCCCCTCAAGAAGTCTTTCGTTAAGACTGTTCTTGTGGAATTTGCAAAGTGAAATTTGGAAGCCCATAGAGGGCTATGGTGAAAAAGGAAATGTCCTCAGATGAAAACTAGAAAGAAGCTTCTTGAGAAACTACTTTGTGTTCCGTTAATTCATCTCACACAGTTACAGCTTTGCCCTCCAGAAACCGTTTATTAAGACCGTTCTTGTGGAATTTTCAAAGTGATATTTGGAAACACATAGGGGGCTATGGTGAAAAAGGAAATATCCTCAGTTATAAACTGGAAAGAAGTTTTCTGAGAAACTGCTTTGTGTTCTGTTAATTCATCTGACAGTGTTACACCTTTCCCCTCAAGAAGCATTCCGCTAAGACTGTTCTTGTGGAATTTGGGAAGTGATATTTAGAAGCCTACAGAGGTCTACAGTGAAAAAGGAAATAACCTAAGATAAAAACTGAAAATAAGCTTTCTGAAAAACTGCTTTGTGTTCTCTTAATTCATCTCACAGAGTTACAGCTTTCCTCTCAAGAATCCTTTCGCTAAGACTGTTCTTGTGCAATTTAGAACGTGATATTTAGAAGCCCATAGAGGGCTATGGAGAAAAAGGAAATGTCCTTAGATAAAAACTGGAAAGAAGCTTTCTGAGAAACTTCTTTGTGTTCTGTTAATTCATGCACAGAGTTACATCTTTCCTATCAAAAATTCTTTCGCTAAGACTGTTCTTGTGGAGTTTACAAAGTGATATTTGGAAGCCCATAGAGGGGTACGTTTAAAAAGGAAATTTCCTCACATAAAAACTGGAAAGAAGTTTTCTGAGAAACTGCTTTGTGTTCTGTTAATTCATCTCACAGAGTTACAGCTTACCCCTCAAGAAGCATTTCGCTAAGACTGTTCTTGTGGAATTTGCAATGTGATATTTGGAAGCCCATGGAGGGATATGGTGAAAAAGGAAATATCTTCAATTAAAAACTGGAAAGAAGCTTTCTGAGAAACTGCTTTGTTTTCTGTTAATTCATCTCACAGAGTTTCAGCTTTCCCCTCCAGAAGTCTTTCGCTAAGACGGTTCTCGTGGAATTTGCAAAGTGATATTTGGAAGCCGTGAGAGGGCTATGGTGTAAAAGGAAATGTCCTCGGATCAAAAATGGAAAGAAGCTTTCCAACAAACTGTTTTGTGTTCTGTTAATTTATCTGACAGAGTTTCAGCTTTCCCCTCAAGAAGCCGTTCGCTAAGACTGTTCTTGTGGAATTTGCAAAGTGATATTTGAAAGCCCGTCGAGGGCTATGGTGAAAAAGGAAATACCTTCAGTTAAAAACTGGAAAGAAACTTTCTGAGAAACTGCTTTGTATTCTGTTAATTCACCTCACAGAGTTTCAGCTTTCCCCTCTAGAAGCCTTTCGCTAAGACTGTTCTTGTGGAATTTGCAAAGTGATATTTGTAAGCCCATAGAAGTCGATGGTGAAAACGTAAATATCCTAAGATAAAAACTGAAAAGAACCATTCTGAGAAACTGCTTTGTGTTTTGTTAATTCATCTCACAGAGTTACAGGTTTCCCTTCAAGAAGCCTTTCGCTAAGACAGTTCTTGTGGAATATGCAAAGTGATATTTGGAAGCTCATAGTGACCTATAGTGAAAAAGGATATATCTTCAGTTAAAAACTGAAAAGAAGCTTTCTGAGAAACTGCTTTGTGATATATGACTTCCACTCACGGAGTTACAGCTGTATTTCGTAGAGCTGTTTGGCAGTCTTATTTCTGTGGAATCTGAGAACTGTTATTTCGGATCCCTTTGAAGACTGAAGGGCCAAAGGAAATATCCGTCGTTAAAGTTAGAAAGAAGCTTTCTGAGAAACTTCTTTGTGATTTGCGAATTCATTTCACAGAGTTACAGCTTTCCCCTCAAGAAGCCTTTCGCTAAGATTATTCTTGCACAATTTGAAAAATGATATTTGGAAGCCAATAGACGGCTATGGTGAAAACGAAATATCCTCCGATAAAAACTGGAAAGAAGCTTTCTGAGAAATTGCTTTGTGTTCTTTTAATTCATCTCACAGACTTACAGCTTTCCCCTCAGGAAGTCTTTCGCTAAGACTGTTCTTGTGGAATTTGAAATGTGATATTTGGTAGCCCATAGAGCGCTATGGAGAAAAGGAAATATCTTCAGATAAAAACTGTAAAGAACATTCCTGAGAAACTGCTTTGTGTTCTGTTAATTCACCTAACAGAGTTACAGCTTTCCCCTCTAGAAGCCTTTCGCTAAGACTGTTCTTGCTGTATTTTCAAAGTGATATTTTGAAGCCCATAGAGGGCTACGGTGAAAAAGGATATAGCTTCAGTTAAAAACTGAAAGAGGCTTTCTGAGAAACGGTTAAGTATTATGTGACTTCCACTCACTGAGTTACAGCTCTATTTCCTAGAGCTGTTTGATAGCCTTATTTCTATGGAATCGGAGAACTGTTATTTTGGATCCCTTTGAAGACTATAGGGCCAAAGGAAATATCTGCCGCTAAAAGTGAGAAAGAAGCTTTCTGAGAAACTTCTCTGAGATCTGTTAATTCATCTCACAGAGTTACAGCATTCCACTCAAGAAGCCTTTCGCTAGGACTGTTCTTTTTGAATTTGCAAAGTGATATTTCGAAGCCCATAGACGGCTGTGGTGAAAAGGGAAATACCTTCAGTTAAAAAATGGAAAGAAGCTTTCTAAGAAACTGCTTTGTGTTCTGTTAATTCATCTCAAAGAGTTACAGCTTTACCCTCAAAAAGACTTTTGCTAAGACTCTTCTTGTGTAATACTCATAGTGATATTTTTAAGCCCTTATAGGGCTATGGTGAAAAAGGAAATATCCTAAGAAAAAAGCTGAAAAGAAGCTTTCTGAGAAACTGCTTTGTGTTCTGTTAATTCACCTCACAGAGTTACAGCTTTCCCCTTAAGAAGCCTTTTGGTAAGACTGTTCTTGTGGAATTTGCAGAGTGGTATTTGTAAGCCCATAGAGGGCTATGGTGAAAAAGGAAATATCCTAAGATAAAAACTGAAAAGAACATTTCTGAGAAACTGCTTTGTGATACGTGACTTCCACTCACTGAGTGAGAGCTATATGTCATAGAGCTGTTTGCTAACCTTATTTCTGTGGAATCTGAGAAGGGATAATTCGGTTCCCGTTGAAGACTATAGGGCCAAAGGAAATATCCGCCATAAACGTGAGAAAGAAGCTTTCTGAGAAACAGCTTTCTGATCTGTGAATTCATCCCACAGAGTTACAGCTTTCCCCTGAGGAAGCCTTTCGCTATGACTGTTCTTGTGGAATTTGCAACGTGACATTTCGAAGGCCATAGAGAGCTATGGTGAAAAGGAAATATCTTCGGTTTAAAACGGGAAAGAAGCTTTCTGAGACACTGCGTTGTGTTCTGTTAATTCATCTCACAAAGTTACAGCTTTCCCCTCACGAAGCCTTTCCCTAAGACTGTTCTTGTCGAATTTGGGAAGTGATATTTAGAAGCCTACAGAGGTCTACAGTGAAAAAGGAAATAACCTAAGATAAAAACTGAAAAGAAGCTTTCTGAAAAACTGCTTTGTGTTCTCTTAATTCATCTCACAGAGTTACAGCTTTCCTCTCAAGAATCCTTTCGCTAAGACTGTTCTTGTGCAATTTAGAATGTGATATTTAGAAGCCCATAGAGGGCTATGGAGAAAAAGGAAATGTCCTTAGATAAAAACTGGAAAGAAGCTTTCTGAGAAACTGCTTTGTGTTCTGTTAATTCATCTCACAGAGTTACAGCTTTCCCCTCGAGAAGCCTTTCTCTATGACTGTTCTTGTGTAATTCGCAAAGTAATATTTGGAAGCCCATATAGGGTTATGGTGAAAAAAGGAATATCTTCAGTTACAAACTGTATAGAAGCTTTCTGAGAAACTGCTTTGTTTTCTGTTAATTCATCTCACAGAGTTACAGCTTTCTCCTCAAGAAGTCTTTCGTTAAGACTGTTCTTGTGGAATTTGCAAAGTGAAATTTGGAAGCCCATAGAGGGCTATGGTGAAAAAGGAAATGTCCTCAGATGAAAACTAGAAAGAAGCTTCTTGAGAAACTACTTTGTGTTCCGTTAATTCATCTCACACAGTTACAGCTTTGCCCTCCAGAAACCGTTCATTAAGACCGTTCTTGTGGAATTTTCAAAGTGATATTTGGAAACACATAGGGGGCTATGGTGAAAAAGGAAATATCTTCAGTTATAAACTGGAAAGAAGTTTTCTGAGAAACTGCTTTGTGTTCTGTTAATTCATCCGACAGTGTTACACCTTTCCCCTCAAGAAGCATTCCGCTAAGACTGTTCTTGTGGAATTTGCAAAGTGACATTTGGAAGCCCATAGAGGGCTGTGGTGAAAAAGAAATTTCCTAAGATAAGAACTGAAAAGAAGCTTTCTGAGAAACGACTTTGTGTTCTGTTAATTCATCTTATAGAATTACAGCTTTCCCCTCAAGAAGTCGTTCAGTAAGACTGTTCTTGTGGAATTTGCAAAGTGATATTTGGAAGCCCATAGAGGACCATGGTGTAAAGGAAATATCTTCAGATAAAAACTGGAAAGTAGCTTTCTGAGAAATTGCTTTGTGTTCTGTTAATTCATCTCACAGAATTACGGCTTTCCCCTCAAGAAAACTTTCGCTAAAGCTGTTTTTGTGGAGTTTGGAAAAAGGTATATGGAAAACCATAGAGATCTATGGTTAAAAAGAAAATATCCTAAGATAAAAACTGAAAAGAAAATTTCTGAGAAACTGCTTTGTGTTCTCTGAATTCATCTCACAGACTTACAGCTTTCCCCTCAAGAAACCGTTCACTAAGACTGTTCTCGTGGATTTTGCAAAGTGATATTTGGAAGCCCATAGAGTGCTATGGGGAAAAAGGAAATATCTTCAGTTAAAAAGTGGAAAGAACGTTTCTGAGAAACTGCTTTGTGTTCTGTTAATCCATCTCACAGAGGTACAGCATTCCCCTCAAGAAGTCGTTTACTAAGACTGTTCTTGTGAAATTTGCGAAGTGATATTTGGAAGTGCTTAGAGAACTATGGTGAAAAAGGAAATATCGTAAGGTAAAAACTGAAAAGAAGCTTTCTGAGAAACTGCTTTGTGTTTTGTTAATTCATCTCAGAGAGTTACAGCTTTCCGAACAAAAAGCCATTCACTAAGACTGATCTTGTGTTATTTTCAAATTGATATTTGGAAGCCCATAGAGGGCTATGGTGAAAAGGGAAATATCTTCAGTTAAAAACTGGAAAGAAGCTTTCTGAGAAACGGTTTTGTGTTCTCTTAGTTCATCTCACAGAGTTACAGCTTTCCCCTCAAGAAGCCTTTCACCAAGACTGTTCTTGTGGAATTTCCAAAGTGGTCTTTGGAAGTCCATACGTCGCTATGGTGAAAAAGGATATAGCTTCAGTTAAAAAGTGAAAAGAAGCTTTCTGAGGAACTGCTTTGTGATATGTGATTTCCTGTCACTGAGAAACAGCTGTATTTCGTAGAACTGTTGGCTAGGCTTATTTCTGTGGAATCTGAGAAATGTTACTTCGGATCTCTTTGAAGACTATAGGTCCAAAGGAAATATCCGCCACTAAAAGTGTGAAAGAAGCTTTCTGAGAAACTTCTTTGAGTTCTGTGAATTGATCTCACAGAGCTACAGTTTCCCCTCAAGAGGCCTTTCGCTAAGACTGTTCTCGTGGAATTTGCAAAGTGATATTTGGAAAACAATAGAGGGCTATGGTGAAAAAGGAAATATCCTAAGATAAAAACTGAAAAGAAGCTTTTTGAGAAACTGTTTTGCGTACCGTTAATTCATCTCACAGAGTTATAGCTTTCCCCTCAAGAAGCCGTTCATTAAGACTGTTGTTGTGAAATTTGCAAAATGATATTTGGAAGCTCATAGAGGGCTATGGTGAAAATGGAAATATCTTCAGTTAAAAACTGGAGAGAAGCTTTCTGAGAAACTGCTTTGTGTTCCGTTAATTCATACACAGAGTTACACCTTTCCTATCACGAATCCTTTCGCTAAGACTGTTCTTGTGGAGTTTACAAAGTGATATTTGGAAGCCCATAGAGGGGTATGTTTAAAAAGGAAATTTCCTCACATAAAAACTGGAAAGAAGTTTTCTGAGAAACTGCTTTGTGTTCTGTTAATTCATCTCACAGAGTTACAGCTTACCCCTCAAGAAGCATTTCGCTAAGACTGTTCTTGTGGAATTTGCAATGTGATATTTGGAAGCCCATGGAGGGATATGGTGAAAAAGGAAATATCTTCAATTAAAAACTGGAAAGAAGCTTTCTGAGAAACTGCTTTGTTTTCTGTTAATTCATCTCACAGAGTTTCAGCTTTCCCCTCCAGAAGTCTTTCGCTAAGACGGTTCTCGTGGAATTTGCAAAGTGATATTTGGAAGCCGTGAGAGGGCTATGGTGTAAAAGGAAATGTCCTCGGATCAAAAATGGAAAGAAGCTTTCCAACAAACTGTTTTGTGTTCTGTTAATTTATCTGACAGAGTTTCAGCTTTCCCCTCAAGAAGCCGTTCGCTAAGACTGTTCTTGTGGAATTTGCAAAGTGATATTTGAAAGCCCGTCGAGGGCTATGGTGAAAAAGGAAATACCTTCAGTTAAAAACTGGAAAGAAACTTTCTGAGAAACTGCTTTGTATTCTGTTAATTCACCTCACAGAGTTTCAGCTTTCCCCTCTAGAAGCCTTTCGCTAAGACTGTTCTTGTGGAATTTGCAAAGTGATATTTGTAAGCCCATAGAAGTCGATGGTGAAAACGTAAATATCCTAAGATAAAAACTGAAAAGAACCATTCTGAGAAACTGCTTTGTGTTTTGTTAATTCATCTCACAGAGTTACAGGTTTCCCTTCAAGAAGCCTTTCGCTAAGACAGTTCTTGTGGAATATGCAAAGTGATATTTGGAAGCTCATAGTGACCTATAGTGAAAAAGGATATATCTTCAGTTAAAAACTGAAAAGAAGCTTTCTGAGAAACTGCTTTGTGATATATGACTTCCACTCACGGAGTTACAGCTGTATTTCGTAGAGCTGTTTGGCAGTCTTATTTCTGTGGAATCTGAGAACTGTTATTTCGGATCCCTTTGAAGACTGAAGGGCCAAAGGAAATATCCGTCGTTAAAGTTAGAAAGAAGCTTTCTGAGAAACTTCTTTGTGATTTGCGAATTCATTTCACAGAGTTACAGCTTTCCCCTCAAGAAGCCTTTCGCTAAGATTATTCTTGCACAATTTGAAAAATGATATTTGGAAGCCAATAGACGGCTATGGTGAAAACGAAATATCCTCCGATAAAAACTGGAAAGAAGCTTTCTGAGAAATTGCTTTGTGTTCTTTTAATTCATCTCACAGACTTACAGCTTTCCCCTCAGGAAGTCTTTCGCTAAGACTGTTCTTGCGGAATTTGAAATGTGATATTTGGTAGCCCAAAGAGAGCTATGGAGAAAAGGAAATATCTTCAGATAAAAACTGTAAAGAACATTCCTGAGAAACTGCTTTGTGTTCTGTTAATTCACCTAACAGAGTTACAGCTTTCCCCTCTAGAAGCCTTTCGCTAAGACTGTTCTTGCTGTATTTTCAAAGGGATATTTTGAAGCCCATAGAGGGCTACGGTGAAAAAGGATATAGCTTCAGTTAAAAACTGAAAGAGGCTTTCTGAGAAACGGTTTAGTATGATGTGACTTCCACTCACTGAGTTACAGCTCTATTTCCTAGAGCTGTTTGATAGCCTTATTTCTATGGAATCGGAGAACTGTTATTTTGGATCCCTTTGAAGACTATAGGGCCAAAGGAAATATCTGCTGCTAAAAGTGAGAAAGAAGCTTTCTGAGAAACTTCTCTGAGATCTGTTAATTCATCTCACAGAGTTACAGCATTCCACTCAAGAAGCCTTTCGCTAGGACTGTTCTTTTTGAATTTGCAAAGTGATATTTCGAAGCCCATAGATGGCTGTGGTGAAAAGGGAAATACCTTCAGTTAAAAAATGGAAAGAAGCTTTCTAAGAAACTGCTTTGTGTTCTGTTAATTCATCTCAAAGAGTTACAGCTTTACCCTCAAAAAGACTTTTGCTAAGACTCTTCTTGTGTAATACTCATAGTGATATTTGTAAGCCCTTATAGGGCTATGGTGAAAAAGGAAATATCCTAAGAAAAAAGCTGAAAAGAAGCTTTCTGAGAAACTGCTTTGTGTTCTGTTAATTCACCTCACAGAGTTACAGCTTTCCCCTTAAGAAGCCTTTTGGTAAGACTGTTCTTGTGGAATTTGCAGAGTGGTATTTGTAAGCCCATAGAGGGCTATGGTGAAAAAGGAAATATCCTAAGATAAAAACTGAAAAGAACATTTCTGAGAAACTGCTTTGTGATACGTGACTTCCACTCACTGAGTGAGAGCTATATGTCATAGAGCTGTTTGCTAACCTTATTTCTGTGGAATCTGAGAAGGGATAATTCGGTTCCCGTTGAAGACTATAGGGCCAAAGGAAATATCCGCCATAAACGTGAGAAAGAAGCTTTCTGAGAAACAGCTTTCTGATCTGTGAATTCATCCCACAGAGTTACAGCTTTCCCCTGAGGAAGCCTTTCGCTATGACTGTTCTTGTGGAATTTGCAACGTGACATTTCGAAGGCCATAGAGAGCTATGGTGAAAAGGAAATATCTTCGGTTTAAAACGGGAAAGAAGCTTTCTGAGACACTGCGTTGTGTTCTGTTAATTCATCTCACAAAGTTACAGCTTTCCCCTCACGAAGCCTTTCCCTAAGACTGTTCTTGTCGAATTTGGGAAGTGATATTTAGAAGCCTACAGAGGTCTACAGTGAAAAAGGAAATAACCTAAGATAAAAACTGAAAATAAACTTTCTGAAAAACTGCTTTGTGTTCTCTTAATTCATCTCACAGAGTTACAGCTTTCCTCTCAAGAATCCTTTCGCTAAGACTGTTCTTGTGCAATTTAGAACGTGATATTTAGAAGCCCATAGAGGGCTATGGAGAAAAAGGAAATGTCCTTAGATAAAAACTGGAAAGAAGCTTTCTGAGAAACTGCTTTTTGTTCTGTTAATTCATCTCACAAAGTTACAGCTTTCCCCTCGAGAAGCCTTTCTCTATGACTGTTCTTGTGTAATTCGCAAAGTAATATTTGGAAGCCCATATAGGGTTATGGTGAAAAAAGGAATATCTTCAGTTAGAAACTGTATAGAAGCTTTCTGAGAAACTGCTTTGTTTTCTGTTAATTCATCTCACAGAGTTACAGCTTTCCCCTCAAGAAGTCTTTCGTTAAGACTGTTCTTGTGGAATTTGCAAAGTGAAATTTGGAAGCCCATAGAGGGCTATGGTGAAAAAGGAAATGTCCTCAGATGAAAACTAGAAAGAAGCTTCTTGAGAAACTACTTTGTGTTCCGTTAATTCATCTCACACAGTTACAGCTTTGCCCTCCAGAAACCGTTCATTAAGACCGTTCTTGTGGAATTTTCAAAGTGATATTTGGAAACACATAGGGGGCTATGGTGAAAAAGGAAATATCTTCAGTTATAAACTGGAAAGAAGTTTTCTGAGAAACTGCTTTGTGTTCTGTTAATTCATCTGACAGTGTTACACCTTTCCCCTAAAGAAGCATTCCGCTAAGACTGTTCTTGTGGAATTTGCAAAGTGACATTTGGAAGCCCATAGAGGGCTGTGGTGAAAAAGAAATTTCCTAAGATAAGAACTGAAAAGAAGCTTTCTGAGAAACGACTTTGTGTTCTGTTAATTCATCTTATAGAATTACAGCTTTCCCCTCAAGAAGTCGTTCAGTAAGACTGTTCTTGTGGAATTTGCAAAGTGATATTTGGAAGCCCATAGAGGACCATGGTGTAAAGGAAATATCTTCAGATAAAAACTGGAAAGTAGCTTTCTGAGAAATTGCTTTGTGTTCTGTTAATTCATCTCACAGAATTACGGCTTTCCCCTCAAGAAAACTTTCGCTAAAGCTGTTTTTGTGGAGTTTGGAAAAAGGTATATGGAAAACCATAGAGATCTATGGTTAAAAAGAAAATATCCTAAGATAAAAACTGAAAAGAAAATTTCTGAGAAACTGCTTTGTGTTCTCTGAATTCATCTCACAGACTTACAGCTTTCCCCTCAAGAAACCGTTCACTAAGACTGTTCTCGTGGATTTTGCAAAGTGATATTTGGAAGCCCATAGAGTGCTATGGGGAAAAAGGAAATATCTTCAGTTAAAAAGTGGAAAGAACGTTTCTGAGAAACTGCTTTGTGTTCTGTTAATCCATCTCACAGAGGTACAGCATTCCCCTCAAGAAGTCGTTTACTAAGACTGTTCTTGTGAAATTTGCGAAGTGATATTTGGAAGTGCTTAGAGAACTATGGTGAAAAAGGAAATATCGTAAGGTAAAAACTGAAAAGAAGCTTTCTGAGAAACTGCTTTGTGTTTTGTTAATTCATCTCAGAGAGTTACAGCTTTCCGAACAAAAAGCCATTCACTAAGACTGATCTTGTGTTATTTTCAAATTGATATTTGGAAGCCCATAGAGGGCTATGGTGAAAAGGGAAATATCTTCAGTTAAAAACTGGAAAGAAGCTTTCTGAGAAACGGTTTTGTGTTCTCTTAGTTCATCTCACAGAGTTACAGCTTTCCCCTCAAGAAGCCTTTCACCAAGACTGTTCTTGTGGAATTTCCAAAGTGGTCTTTGGAAGTCCATACGTCGCTATGGTGAAAAAGGATATAGCTTCAGTTAAAAAGTGAAAAGAAGCTTTCTGAGGAACTGCTTTGTGATATGTGATTTCCTGTCACTGAGAAACAGCTGTATTTCGTAGAACTGTTGGCTAGGCTTATTTCTGTGGAATCTGAGAAATGTTACTTCGGATCTCTTTGAAGACTATAGGTCCAAAGGAAATATCCGCCACTAAAAGTGTGAAAGAAGCTTTCTGAGAAACTTCTTTGAGTTCTGTGAATTGATCTCACAGAGCTACAGTTTCCCCTCAAGAGGCCTTTCGCTAAGACTGTTCTCGTGGAATTTGCAAAGTGATATTTGGAAAACAATAGAGGGCTATGGTGAAAAAGGAAATATCCTAAGATAAAAACTGAAAAGAAGCTTTTTGAGAAACTGTTTTGCGTACCGTTAATTCATCTCACAGAGTTATAGCTTTCCCCTCAAGAAGCCGTTCATTAAGACTGTTGTTGTGAAATTTGCAAAATGATATTTGGAAGCTCATAGAGGGCTATGGTGAAAATGGAAATATCTTCAGTTAAAAACTGGAGAGAAGCTTTCTGAGAAACTGCTTTGTGTTCCGTTAATTCATAAACAGAGTTACACCTTTCCTATCACGAATCCTTTCGCTAAGACTGTTCTTGTGGAGTTTACAAAGTGATATTTGGAAGCCCATAGAGGGGTATGTTTAAAAAGGAAATTTCCTCACATAAAAACTGGAAAGAAGTTTTCTGAGAAACTGCTTTGTGTTCTGTTAATTCATCTCACAGAGTTACAGCTTACCCCTCAAGAAGCATTTCGCTAAGACTGTTCTTGTGGAATTTGCAATGTGATATTTGGAAGCCCATGGAGGGATATGGTGAAAAAGGAAATATCTTCAATTAAAAACTGGAAAGATGCTTTCTGAGAAACTGCTTTGTTTTCTGTTAATTCATCTCACAGAGTTTCAGCTTTCCCCTCCAGAAGTCTTTCGCTAAGACGGTTCTCGTGGAATTTGCAAAGTGATATTTGGAAGCCGTGAGAGGGCTATGGTGTAAAAGGAAATGTCCTCGGATCAAAAATGGAAAGAAGCTTTCCAACAAACTGTTTTGTGTTCTGTTAATTTATCTGACAGAGTTTCAGCTTTCCCCTCAAGAAGCCGTTCGCTAAGACTGTTCTTGTGGAATTTGCAAAGTGATATTTGAAAGCCCGTCGAGGGCTATGGTGAAAAAGGAAATACCTTCAGTTAAAAACTGGAAAGAAACTTTCTGAGAAACTGCTTTGTATTCTTTTAATTCACCTCACAGAGTTTCAGCTTTCCCCTCTAGAAGCCTTTCGCTAAGACTGTTCTTGTGGAATTTGCAAAGTGATATTTGTAAGCCCATAGAAGTCGATGGTGAAAACGTAAATATCCTAAGATAAAAACTGAAAAGAACCATTCTGAGAAACTGCTTTGTGTTTTGTTAATTCATCTCACAGAGTTACAGGTTTCCCTTCAAGAAGCCTTTCGCTAAGACAGTTCTTGTGGAATATGCAAAGTGATATTTGGAAGCTCATAGTGACCTATAGTGAAAAAGGATATATCTTCAGTTAAAAACTGAAAAGAAGCTTTCTGAGAAACTGCTTTGTGATATATGACTTCCACTCACGGAGTTACAGCTGTATTTCGTAGAGCTGTTTGGCAGTCTTATTTCTGTGGAATCTGAGAACTGTTATTTCGGATCCCTTTGAAGACTGAAGGGCCAAAGGAAATATCCGTCGTTAAAGTTAGAAAGAAGCTTTCTGAGAAACTTCTTTGTGATTTGCGAATTCATTTCACAGAGTTACAGCTTTCCCCTCAAGAAGCCTTTCGCTAAGATTATTCTTGCACAATTTGAAAAATGATATTTGGAAGCCAATAGACGGCTATGGTGAAAACGAAATATCCTCCGATAAAAACTGGAAAGAAGCTTTCTGAGAAATTGCTTTGTGTTCTTTTAATTCATCTCACAGACTTACAGCTTTCCCCTCAGGAAGTCTTTCGCTAAGACTGTTCTTGCGGAATTTGAAATGTGATATTTGGTAGCCCAAAGAGAGCTATGGAGAAAAGGAAATATCTTCAGATAAAAACTGTAAAGAACATTCCTGAGAAACTGCTTTGTGTTCTGTTAATTCACCTAACAGAGTTACAGCTTTCCCCTCTAGAAGCCTTTCGCTAAGACTGTTCTTGCCGTATTTTCAAAGGGATATTTTGAAGCCCATAGAGGGCTACGGTGAAAAAGGATATAGCTTCAGTTAAAAACTGAAAGAGGCTTTCTGAGAAACGGTTTAGTATTATGTGACTTCCACTCACTGAGTTACAGCTCTATTTCCTAGAGCTGTTTGATAGCCTTATTTCTATGGAATCGGAGAACTGTTATTTTGGATCCCTTTGAAGACTATAGGGCCAAAGGAAATATCTGCTGCTAAAAGTGAGAAAGAAGCTTTCTGAGAAACTTCTCTGAGATCTGTTAATTCATCTCACAGAGTTACAGCATTCCACTCAAGAAGCCTTTCGCTAGGACTGTTCTTTTTGAATTTGCAAAGTGATATTTCGAAGCCCATAGATGGCTGTGGTGAAAAGGGAAATACCTTCAGTTAAAAAATGGAAAGAAGCTTTCTAAGAAACTGCTTTGTGTTCTGTTAATTCATCTCAAAGAGTTACAGCTTTACCCTCAAAAAGACTTTTGCTAAGACTCTTCTTGTGTAATACTCATAGTGATATTTGTAAGCCCTTATAGGGCTATGGTGAAAAAGGAAATATCCTAAGAAAAAAGCTGAAAAGAAGCTTTCTGAGAAACTGCTTTGTGTTCTGTTAATTCACCTCACAGAGTTACAGCTTTCCCCTTAAGAAGCCTTTTGGTAAGACTGTTCTTGTGGAATTTGCAGAGTGGTATTTGTAAGCCCATAGAGGGCTATGGTGAAAAAGGAAATATCCTAAGATAAAAACTGAAAAGAACATTTCTGAGAAACTGCTTTGTGATACGTGACTTCCACTCACTGAGTGAGAGCTATATGTCATAGAGCTGTTTGCTAACCTTATTTCTGTGGAATCTGAGAAGGGATAATTCGGTTCCCGTTGAAGACTATAGGGCCAAAGGAAATATCCGCCATAAACGTGAGAAAGAAGCTTTCTGAGAAACAGCTTTCTGATCTGTGAATTCATCCCACAGAGTTACAGCTTTCCCCTGAGGAAGCCTTTCGCTATGACTGTTCTTGTGGAATTTGCAACGTGACATTTCGAAGGCCATAGAGAGCTATGGTGAAAAGGAAATATCTTCGGTTTAAAACGGGAAAGAAGCTTTCTGAGACACTGCGTTGTGTTCTGTTAATTCATCTGACAGTGTTACACCTTTCCCCTAAAGAAGCATTCCGCTAAGACTGTTCTTGTGGAATTTGCAAAGTGACATTTGGAAGCCCATAGAGGGCTGTGGTGAAAAAGAAATTTCCTAAGATAAGAACTGAAAAGAAGCTTTCTGAGAAACGACTTTGTGTTCTGTTAATTCATCTTATAGAATTACAGCTTTCCCCTCAAGAAGTCGTTCAGTAAGACTGTTCTTGTGGAATTTGCAAAGTGATATTTGGAAGCCCATAGAGGACCATGGTGTAAAGGAAATATCTTCAGATAAAAACTGGAAAGTAGCTTTCTGAGAAATTGCTTTGTGTTCTGTTAATTCATCTCACAGAATTACGGCTTTCCCCTCAAGAAAACTTTCGCTAAAGCTGTTTTTGTGGAATTTGGAAAAAGGTATATGGAAAACCATAGAGATCTATGGTTAAAAAGAAAATATCCTAAGGTAAAAACTGAAAAGAAAATTTCTGAGAAACTGCTTTGTGTTCTCTGAATTCATCTCACAGACTTACAGCTTTCCCCTCAAGAAACCGTTCACTAAGACTGTTCTCGTGGATTTTGCAAAGTGATATTTGGAAGCCCATAGAGTGCTATGGGGAAAAAGGAAATATCTTCAGTTAAAAAGTGGAAAGAACGTTTCTGAGAAACTGCTTTGTGTTCTGTTAATCCATCTCACAGAGGTACAGCATTCCCCTCAAGAAGTCGTTTACTAAGACTGTTCTTGTGAAATTTGCGAAGTGATATTTGGAAGTGCTTAGAGAACTATGGTGAAAAAGGAAATATCGTAAGATAAAAACTGAAAAGAAGCTTTCTGAGAAACTGCTTTGTGTTTTGTTAATTCATCTCAGAGAGTTACAGCTTTCCGAACAAAAAGCCATTCACTAAGACTGATCTTGTGTTATTTTCAAATTGATATTTGGAAGCCCATAGAGGGCTATGGTGAAAAGGGAAATATCTTCAGTTAAAAACTGGAAAGAAGCTTTCTGAGAAACGGTTTTGTGTTCTCTTAGTTCATCTCACAGAGTTACAGCTTTCCCCTCAAGAAGCCTTTCACCAAGACTGTTCTTGTGGAATTTCCAAAGTGGTCTTTGGAAGTCCATACGTCGCTATGGTGAAAAAGGATATAGCTTCAGTTAAAAAGTGAAAAGAAGCTTTCCGAGGAACTGCTTTGTGATATGTGATTTCCTGTCACTGAGAAACAGCTGTATTTCGTAGAACTGTTGGCTAGGCTTATTTCTGTGGAATCTGAGAAATGTTACTTCGGATCTCTTTGAAGACTATAGGTCCAAAGGAAATATCCGCCACTAAAAGTGTGAAAGAAGCTTTCTGAGAAACTTCTTTGAGTTCTGTGAATTGATCTCACAGAGCTACAGTTTCCCCTCAAGAGGCCTTTCGCTAAGACTGTTCTCGTGGAATTTGCAAAGTGATATTTGGAAAACAATAGAGGGCTATGGTGAAAAAGGAAATATCCTAAGATAAAAACTGAAAAGAAGCTTTTTGAGAAACTGTTTTGCGTACCGTTAATTCATCTCACAGAGTTATAGCTTTCCCCTCAAGAAGCCGTTCATTAAGACTGTTGTTGTGAAATTTGCAAAATGATATTTGGAAGCTCATAGAGGGCTATGGTGAAAATGGAAATATCTTCAGTTAAAAACTGGAGAGAAGCTTTCTGAGAAACTGCTTTGTGTTCCGTTAATTCATACACAGAGTTACACCTTTCCTATCACGAATCCTTTCGCTAAGACTGTTCTTGTGGAGTTTACAAAGTGATATTTGGAAGCCCATAGAGGGGTACGGTTAAAAAGGAAATTTCCTCACATAAAAACTGGAAAGAAGCTTTCTGAGAAACTGCTCTGTGTTTTGTTAATTCATCTCACAGTATTACAGCTCTACCCTCAAGAAGCCCTTCACTAAGACTGTTCTTCTGGAATTACCAAAGAGATATTTGGAAGCCCATAGAGCGCTATGGTGAAAAAGGAAATATCTTCAGTTAAAAACTGGAGAGAAGCTTTCTGAGAAACTTCTTTGTGTTCTGTTAATTCATGCACAGAGTTACAGCTTTCCTATCAAGAATCCTTTCGCTAAGACTGTTCTTGTGGAGTTTACAAAGTGATATTTGGAAGCCCATAGAGGGGTATGTTTAAAAAGGAAATTTCCTCACATAAAAACTGGAAAGAAGTTTTCTGAGAAACTGCTTTGTGTTCTGTTAATTCATCTCACAGAGTTACAGCTTACCCCTCAAGAAGCATTTCGCTAAGACTGTTCTTGTGGAATTTGCAATGTGATATTTGGAAGCCCATGGAGGGATATGGTGAAAAAGGAAATATCTTCAATTAAAAACTGGAAAGAAGCTTTCTGAGAAACTGCTTTGTTTTCTGTTAATTCATCTCACAGAGTTTCAGCTTTCCCCTCCAGAAGTCTTTCGCTAAGACGGTTCTCGTGGAATTTGCAAAGTGATATTTGGAAGCCGTGAGAGGGCTATGGTGTAAAAGGAAATGTCCTCGGATCAAAAATGGAAAGAAGCTTTCCAACAAACTGTTTTGTGTTCTGTTAATTTATCTGACAGAGTTTCAGCTTTCCCCTCAAGAAGCCGTTCGCTAAGACTGTTCTTGTGGAATTTGCAAAGTGATATTTGAAAGCCCGTCGAGGGCTATGGTGAAAAAGGAAATACCTTCAGTTAAAAACTGGAAAGAAACTTTCTGAGAAACTGCTTTGTATTCTGTTAATTCACCTCACAGAGTTTCAGCTTTCCCCTCTAGAAGCCTTTCGCTAAGACTGTTCTTGTGGAATTTGCAAAGTGATATTTGTAAGCCCATAGAAGTCGATGGTGAAAACGTAAATATCCTAAGATAAAAACTGAAAAGAACCATTCTGAGAAACTGCTTTGTGTTTTGTTAATTCATCTCACAGAGTTACAGGTTTCCCTTCAAGAAGCCTTTCGCTAAGACAGTTCTTGTGGAATATGCAAAGTGATATTTGGAAGCTCATAGTGACCTATAGTGAAAAAGGATATATCTTCAGTTAAAAACTGAAAAGAAGCTTTCTGAGAAACTGCTTTGTGATATATGACTTCCACTCACTGAGTTACAGCTGTATTTCGTAGAGCTGTTTGGCAGTCTTATTTCTGTGGAATCTGAGAACTGTTATTTCGGATCCCTTTGAAGACTGAAGGGCCAAAGGAAATATCCGTCGTTAAAGTTAGAAAGAAGCTTTCTGAGAAACTTCTTTGTGATTTGCGAATTCATTTCACAGAGTTACAGCTTTCCCCTCAAGAAGCCTTTCGCTAAGATTATTCTTGCACAATTTGAAAAATGATATTTGGAAGCCAATAGACGGCTATGGTGAAAACGAAATATCCTCCGATAAAAACTGGAAAGAAGCTTTCTGAGAAATTGCTTTGTGTTCTTTTAATTCATCTCACAGACTTACAGCTTTCCCCTCAGGAAGTCTTTCGCTAAGACTGTTCTTGTGGAATTTGAAATGTGATATTTGGTATCCCAAAGAGCGCTATGGAGAAAAGGAAATATCTTCAGATAAAAACTGTAAAGAACATTCCTGAGAAACTGCTTTGTGTTCTGTTAATTCACCTAACAGAGTTACAGCTTTCCCCTCTAGAAGCCTTTCGCTAAGACTGTTCTTGCTGTATTTTCAAAGGGATATTTTGAAGCCCATAGAGGGCTACGGTGAAAAAGGATATAGCTTCAGTTAAAAACTGAAAGAGGCTTTCTGAGAAACGGTTTAGTATTATGTGACTACCACTCACTGAGTTACAGCTCTATTTCCTAGAGCTGTTTGATAGCCTTATTTCTATGGAATCGGAGAACTGTTATTTTGGATCCCTTTGAAGACTATAGGGCCAAAGGAAATATCTGCTGCTAAAAGTGAGAAAGAAGCTTTCTGAGAAACTTCTCTGAGATCTGTTAATTCATCTCACAGAGTTACAGCATTCCACTCAAGAAGCCTTTCGCTAGGACTGTTCTTTTTGAATTTGCAAAGTGATATTTCGAAGCCCATAGACGGCTGTGGTGAAAAGGGAAATACCTTCAGTTAAAAAATGGAAAGAAGCTTTCTGAGAAACTGCTTTGTGTTCTGTTAATTCATCTCAAAGAGTTACAGCTTTACCCTCAAAAAGACTTTTGCTAAGACTCTTCTTGTGTAATACTCATAGTGATATTTGTAAGCCCTTATAGGGCTATGGTGAAAAAGGAAATATCCTAAGAAAAAAGCTGAAAAGAAGCTTTCTGAGAAACTGCTTTGTGTTCTGTTAATTCACCTCACAGAGTTACAGCTTTCCCCTTAAGAAGCCTTTTGGTAAGACTGTTCTTGTGGAATTTGCAGAGTGGTATTTGTAAGCCCATAGAGGGCTCTGGTGAAAAAGGAAATATCCTAAGATAAAAACTGAAAAGAACATTTCTGAGAAACTGCTTTGTGATACGTGACTTTCACTCACTGAGTGAGAGCTATATGTCATAGAGCTGTTTGCTAACCTTATTTCTGTGGAATCTGAGAAGGGATAATTCGGTTCCCGTTGAAGACTATAGGGCCAAAGGAAATATCTGCCATAAACGTGAGAAAGAAGCTTTCTGAGAAACAGCTTTCTGATCTGTGAATTCATCCCACAGAGTTACAGCTTTCCCCTGAGGAAGCCTTTCGCTATGACTGTTCTTGTGGAATTTGCAACGTGACATTTCGAAGGCCATAGAGAGCTATGGTGAAAAGGAAATATCTTCGGTTTAAAACGGGAAAGAAGCTTTCTGAGACACTGCGTTGTGTTCTGTTAATTCATCTCACAAAGTTACAGCTTTCCCCTCACGAAGCCTTTCCCTAAGACTGTTCTTGTGGAATTTGGGAAGTGATATTTAGAAGCCTACAGAGGTCTACAGTGAAAAAGGAAATAACCTAAGATAAAAACTGAAAATAAGCTTTCTGAAAAACTGCTTTGTGTTCTCTTAATTCATCTCACAGAGTTACAGCTTTCCTCTCAAGAATCCTTTCGCTAAGACTGTTCTTGTGCAATTTAGAACGTGATATTTAGAAGCCCATAGAGGGCTATGGAGAAAAAGGAAATGTCCTTAGATAAAAACTGGAAAGAAGCTTTCTGAGAAACTGCTTTGTGTTCTGTTAATTCATCTCACAGAGTTACAGCTTTCCCCTCGAGAAGCCTTTCGCTATGACTGTTCTTGTGTAATTCGCAAAGTAATATTTGGAAGCCCATATAGGGTTATGGTGAAAAAAGGAATATCTTCAGTTAGAAACTGTATAGAAGCTTTCTGAGAAACTGCTTTGTTTTCTGTTAATTCATCTCACAGAGTTACAGCTTTCCCCTCAAGAAGTCTTTCGTTAAGACTGTTCTTGTGGAATTTGCAAAGTGAAATTTGGAAGCCCATAGAGGGCTATGGTGAAAAAGGAAATGTCCTCAGATGAAAACTAGAAAGAAGCTTCTTGAGAAACTACATTGTGTTCCGTTAATTCATCTCACACAGTTACAGCTTTGCCCTCCAGAAACCGTTCATTAAGACCGTTCTTGTGGAATTTTCAAAGTGCTATTTGGAAACCCATAGGGGGCTATTGTGAAAAAGGAAATATCATCAGTTATAAACTGGAAAGAAGATTTCTGAGAAACTGCTTTGTGTTCTGTTAATTCATCTGACAGTGTTACACCTTTCCCCTCAAGAAGCATTCCGCTAAGACTGTTCTTGTGGAATTTGGGAAGTGATATTTAGAAGCCTACAGAGGTCTACAGTGAAAAAGGAAATAACCTAAGATGAAAACTGAAAATAAGCTTTCTGAAAAACTGCTTTGTGTTCTCTTAATTCATCTCACAGAGTTACAGCTTTCCTCTCAAGAATCCTTTCGCTAAGACTGTTCTTGTGCAATTTAGAACGTGATATTTAGAAGCCCATAGAGGGCTATGGAGAAAAAGGAAATGTCCTTAGATAAAAACTGGAAAGAAGCTTTCTGAGAAACTTCTTTGTGTTCTGTTAATTCATGCACAGGGTTACATCTTTCCTATCAAAAATTCTTTCGCTAAGACTGTTCTTGTGGAGTTTACAAAGTGATATTTGGAAGCCCATAGAGGGGTACGTTTAAAAAGGAAATTTCCTCACATAAAAACTGGAAAGAAGTTTTCTGAGAAACTGCTTTGTGTTCTGTTAATTCATCTCACAGAGTTACAGCTTACCCCTCAAGAAGCATTTCGCTAAGACTGTTCTTGTGGAATTTGCAATGTGATATTTGGAAGCCCATGGAGGGATATGGTGAAAAAGGAAATATCTTCAATTAAAAACTGGAAAGAAGCTTTCTGAGAAACTGCTTTGTTTTCTGTTAATTCATCTCACAGAGTTTCAGCTTTCCCCTCCAGAAGTCTTTCGCTAAGACGGTTCTCGTGGAATTTGCAAAGTGATATTTGGAAGCCGTGAGAGGGCTATGGTGTAAAAGGAAATGTCCTCGGATCAAAAATGGAAAGAAGCTTTCCAACAAACTGTTTTGTGTTCTGTTAATTTATCTGACAGAGTTTCAGCTTTCCCCTCAAGAAGCCGTTCGCTAAGACTGTTCTTGTGGAATTTGCAAAGTGATATTTGAAAGCCCGTCGAGGGCTATGGTGAAAAAGGAAATACCTTCAGTTAAAAACTGGAAAGAAACTTTCTGAGAAACTGCTTTGTATTCTGTTAATTCACCTCACAGAGTTTCAGCTTTCCCCTCTAGAAGCCTTTCGCTAAGACTGTTCTTGTGGAATTTGCAAAGTGATATTTGTAAGCCCATAGAAGTCGATGGTGAAAACGTAAATATCCTAAGATAAAAACTGAAAAGAACCATTCTGAGAAACTGCTTTGTGTTTTGTTAATTCATCTCACAGAGTTACAGGTTTCCCTTCAAGAAGCCTTTCGCTAAGACAGTTCTTGTGGAATATGCAAAGTGATATTTGGAAGCTCATAGTGACCTATAGTGAAAAAGGATATATCTTCAGTTAAAAACTGAAAAGAAGCTTTCTGAGAAACTGCTTTGTGATATATGACTTCCACTCACGGAGTTACAGCTGTATTTCGTAGAGCTGTTTGGCAGTCTTATTTCTGTGGAATCTGAGAACTGTTATTTCGGATCCCTTTGAAGACTGAAGGGCCAAAGGAAATATCCGTCGTTAAAGTTAGAAAGAAGCTTTCTGAGAAACTTCTTTGTGATTTGCGAATTCATTTCACAGAGTTACAGCTTTCCCCTCAAGAAGCCTTTCGCTAAGATTATTCTTGCACAATTTGAAAAATGATATTTGGAAGCCAATAGACGGCTATGGTGAAAACGAAATATCCTCCGATAAAAACTGGAAAGAAGCTTTCTGAGAAATTGCTTTGTGTTCTTTTAATTCATCTCACAGACTTACAGCTTTCCCCTCAGGAAGTCTTTCGCTAAGACTGTTCTTGTGGAATTTGAAATGTGATATTTGGTAGCCCAAAGAGCGCTATGGAGAAAAGGAAATATCTTCAGATAAAAACTGTAAAGAACATTCCTGAGATACTGCTTTGTGTTCTGTTAATTCACCTAACAGAGTTACAGCTTCCCCCTTTAGAAGCCTTTCGCTAAGACTGTTCTTGCTGTATTTTCAAAGTGATATTTTGAAGCCCATAGAGGGCTACGGTGAAAAAGGATATAGCTTCAGTTAAAAACTGAAAGAGGCTTTCTGAGAAACGGTTTAGTATTATGTGACTTCCACTCACTGAGTTACAGCTCTATTTCCTAGAGCTGTTTGATAGCCTTATTTCTATGGAATCGGAGAACTGTTATTTTGGATCCCTTTGAAGACTATAGGGCCAAAGGAAATATCTGCTGCTAAAAGTGAGAAAGAAGCTTTCTGAGAAACTTCTCTGAGATCTGTTAATTCATCTCACAGAGTTACAGCATTCCACTCAAGAAGCCTTTCGCTAGGACTGTTCTTTTTGAATTTGCAAAGTGATATTTCGAAGCCCATAGACGGCTGTGGTGAAAAGGGAAATACCTTCAGTTAAAAAATGGAAAGAAGCTTTCTAAGAAACGGCTTTGTGCTCTGTTAATTCATCTCAAAGAGTTACAGCTTTACCCTCAAAAAGACTTTTGCTAAGACTCTTCTTGTGTAATACTCATAGTGATATTTGTAAGCCCTTATAGGGCTATGGTGAAAAAGGAAATATCCTAAGAAAAAAGCTGAAAAGAAGCTTTCTGAGAAACTGCTTTGTGTTCTGTTAATTCACCTCACAGAGTTACAGCTTTCCCCTTAAGAAGCCTTTTGGTAAGACTGTTCTTGTGGAATTTGCAGAGTGGTATTTGTAAGCCCATAGAGGGCTATGGTGAAAAAGGAAATATCCTAAGATAAAAACTGAAAAGAACATTTCTGAGAAACTGCTTTGTGATACGTGACTTCCACTCACTGAGTGAGAGCTATATGTCATAGAGCTGTTTGCTAACCTTATTTCTGTGGAATCTGAGAAGGGATAATTCGGTTCCCGTTGAAGACTATAGGGCCAAAGGAAATATCCGCCATAAACGTGAGAAAGAAGCTTTCTGAGAAACAGCTTTCTGATCTGTGAATTCATCCCACAGAGTTACAGCTTTCCCCTGAGGAAGCCTTTCGCTATGACTGTTCTTGTGGAATTTGCAACGTGACATTTCGAAGGCCATAGAGAGCTATGGTGAAAAGGAAATATCTTCGGTTTAAAACGGGAAAGAAGCTTTCTGAGACACTGCGTTGTGTTCTGTTAATTCATCTCACAAAGTTACAGCTTTCCCCTCACGAAGCCTGTCCCTAAGACTGTTCTTGTCGAATTCGGGAAGTGATATTTAGAAGCCTACAGAGGTCTACAGTGAAAAAGGAAATAACCTAAGATAAAAACTGAAAATAAGCTTTCTGAAAAACTGCTTTGTGTTCTCTTAATTCATCTCACAGAGTTACAGCTTTCCTCTCAAGAATCCTTTCGCTAAGACTGTTCTTGTGCAATTTAGAATGTGATATTTAGAAGCCCATAGAGGGCCATGGAGAAAAAGGAAATGTCCTTAGATAAAAACTGGAAAGAAGCTTTCTGAGAAACTGCTTTGTGTTCTGTTAATTCATCTCACAGAGTTACAGCTTTCCCCTCGAGAAGCCTTTCGCTATGACTGTTCTTGTGTAATTCGCAAAGTAATATTTGGAAGCCCCTATAGGGTTATGGTGAAAAAAGGAATATCTTCAGTTAGAAACTGTATAGAAGCTTTCCGAGAAACTGCTTTGTTTTCTGTTAATTCATCTCACAGAGTTACAGCTTTCCCCTCAAGAAGTCTTTCGTTAAGACTGTTCTTGTGGAATTTGCAAAGTGAAATTTGGAAGCCCATAGAGGGCTATGGTGAAAAAGGAAATGTCCTCAGATGAAAACTAGAAAGAAGCTTCTTGAGAAACTACTTTGTGTTCCGTTAATTCATCTCACACAGTTACAGCTTTGCCCTCCAGAAACCGTTCATTAAGACCGTTCTTGTGGAATTTTCAAAGTGATATTTGGAAACCAATAGGGGGCTATGGTGAAAAAGGAAATATCTTCAGTTATAAACTGGAAAGAAGTTTTCTGAGAAACTGCTTTGTGTTCTGTTAATTCATCTGACAGTGTTACACCTTTCCCCTCAAGAAGCATTCCGCTAAGACTGTTCTTGTGGAATTTGGGAAGTGATATTTAGAAGCTTACAGAGGTCTACAGTGAAAAAGGAAATAACCTAAGATAAAAACTGAAAATAAGCTTTCTGAAAAACTGCTTTGTGTTCTCTTAATTCATCTCACAGAGTTACAGCTTTCCTCTCAAGAATCCTTTCGCTAAGACTGTTCTTGTGCAATTTAGAACGTGATATTTAGAAGCCCATAGAGGGCTATGGAGAAAAAGGAAATGTCCTTAGATAAAAACTGGAAAGAAGCTTTCTGAGAAACTTCTTTGTGTTCTGTTAATTCATGCACAGAGTTACAGCTTTCCTATCAAAAATTCTTTCGCTAAGACTGTTCTTGTGGAGTTTACAAAGTGATATTTGGAAGCCCATAGAGGGGTACGTTTAAAAAGGAAATTTCCTCACATAAAAACTGGAAAGAAGTTTTCTGAGAAACTGCTTTGTGTTCTGTTAATTCATCTCACAGAGTTACAGCTTACCCCTCAAGAAGCATTTCGCTAAGACTGTTCTTGTGGAATTTGCAATGTGATATTTGGAAGCCCATGGAGGGATATGGTGAAAAAGGAAATATCTTCAATTAAAAACTGGAAAGAAGCTTTCTGAGAAACTGCTTTGTTTTCTGTTAATTCATCTCACAGAGTTTCAGCTTTCCCCTCCAGAAGTCTTTCACTAAGACGGTTCTCGTGGAATTTGCAAAGTGATATTTGGAAGCCGTGAGAGGGCTATGGTGTAAAAGGAAATGTCCTCGGATCAAAAATGGAAAGAAGCTTTCCAACAAACTGTTTTGTGTTCTGTTAATTTATCTGACAGAGTTTCAGCTTTCCCCTCAAGAAGCCGTTCGCTAAGACTGTTCTTGTGGAATTTGCAAAGTGATATTTGAAAGCCCGTCGAGGGCTATGGTGAAAAAGGAAATACCTTCAGTTAAAAACTGGAAAGAAACTTTCTGAGAAACTGCTTTGTATTCTGTTAATTCACCTCACAGAGTTTCAGCTTTCCCCTCTAGAAGCCTTTCGCTAAGACTGTTCTTGTGGAATTTGCAAAGTGATATTTGTAAGCCCATAGAAGTCGATGGTGAAAACGTAAATATCCTAAGATAAAAACTGAAAAGAACCATTCTGAGAAACTGCTTTGTGTTTTGTTAATTCATCTCACAGAGTTACAGGTTTCCCTTCAAGAAGCCTTTCGCTAAGACAGTTCTTGTGGAATATGCAAAGTGATATTTGGAAGCTCATAGTGACCTATAGTGAAAAAGGATATATCTTCAGTTAAAAACTGAAAAGAAGCTTTCTGAGAAACTGCTTTGTGATATATGACTTCCACTCACGGAGTTACAGCTGTATTTCGTAGAGCTGTTTGGCAGTCTTATTTCTGTGGAATCTGAGAACTGTTATTTCGGATCCCTTTGAAGACTGAAGGGCCAAAGGAAATATCCGTCGTTAAAGTTAGAAAGAAGCTTTCTGAGAAACTTCTTTGTGATTTGCGAATTCATTTCACAGAGTTACAGCTTTCCCCTCAAGAAGCCTTTCGCTAAGATTATTCTTGCACAATTTGAAAAATGATATTTGGAAGCCAATAGACGGCTATGGTGAAAACGAAGTATCCTCCGATAAAAACTGGAAAGAAGCTTTCTGAGAAATTGCTTTGTGTTCTTTTAATTCATCTCACAGACTTACAGCTTTCCCCTCAGGAAGTCTTTCGCTAAGACTGTTCTTGTGGAATTTGAAATGTGATATTTGGTAGCCCATAGAGCGCTATGGAGAAAAGGAAATATCTTCAGATAAAAACTGTAAAGAACATTCCTGAGAAACTGCTTTGTGTTCTGTTAATTCACCTAACAGAGTTACAGCTTTCCCCTCTAGAAGCCTTTTGCTAAGACTGTTCTTGCTGTATTTTCAAAGGGATATTTTGAAGCCCATAGAGGGCTACGGTGAAAAAGGATATAGCTTCAGTTAAAAACTGAAAGAGGCTTTCTGAGAAACGGTTTAGTATTATGTGACTTCCACTCACTGAGTTACAGCTCTATTTCCTAGAGCTGTTTGATAGCCTTATTTCTATGGAATCGGAGAACTGTTATTTTGGATCCCTTTGAAGACTATAGGGCCAAAGGAAATATCTGCTGCTAAAAGTGAGAAAGAAGCTTTCTGAGAAACTTCTCTGAGATCTGTTAATTCATCTCACAGAGTTACAGCATTCCACTCAAGAAGCCTTTCGCTAGGACTGTTCTTTTTGAATTTGCAAAGTGATATTTCGAAGCCCATAGACGGCTGTGGTGAAAAGGGAAATACCTTCAGTTAAAAAATGGAAAGAAGCTTTCTAAGAAACGGCTTTGTGTTCTGTTAATTCATCTCAAAGAGTTACAGCTTTACCCTCAAAAAGACTTTTGCTAAGACTCTTCTTGTGTAATACTCATAGTGATATTTGTAAGCCCTTATAGGGCTATGGTGAAAAAGGAAATATCCTAAGAAAAAAGCTGAAAAGAAGCTTTCTGAGAAACTGCTTTGTGTTCTGTTAATTCACCTCACAGAGTTACAGCTTTCCCCTTAAGAAGCCTTTTGGTAAGACTGTTCTTGTGGAATTTGCAGAGTGGTATTTGTAAGCCCATAGAGGGCTATGGTGAAAAAGGAAATATCCTAAGATAAAAACTGAAAAGAACATTTCTGAGAAACTGCTTTGTGATACGTGACTTCCACTCACTGAGTGAGAGCTATATGTCATAGAGCTGTTTGCTAACCTTATTTCTGTGGAATCTGAGAAGGGATAATTCGGTTCCCGTTGAAGACTATAGGGCCAAAGGAAATATCCGCCATAAACGTGAGAAAGAAGCTTTCTGAGAAACAGCTTTCTGATCTGTGAATTCATCCCACAGAGTTACAGCTTTCCCCTGAGGAAGCCTTTCGCTATGACTGTTCTTGTGGAATTTGCAACGTGACATTTCGAAGGCCATAGAGAGCTATGGTGAAAAGGAAATATCTTCGGTTTAAAACGGGAAAGAAGCTTTCTGAGACACTGCGTTGTGTTCTGTTAATTCATCTCACAAAGTTACAGCTTTCCCCTCACGAAGCCTGTCCCTAAGACTGTTCTTGTCGAATTTGGGAAGTGATATTTAGAAGCCTACAGAGGTCTACAGTGAAAAAGGAAATAACCTAAGATAAAAACTGAAAATAAGCTTTCTGAAAAACTGCTTTGTGTTCTCTTAATTCATCTCACAGAGTTACAGCTTTCCTCTCAAGAATCCTTTCGCTAAGACTGTTCTTGTGCAATTTAGAATGTGATATTTAGAAGCCCATAGAGGGCTATGGAGAAAAAGGAAATGTCCTTAGATAAAAACTGGAAAGAAGCTTTCTGAGAAACTGCTTTGTGTTCTGTTAATTCATCTCACAGAGTTACAGCTTTCCCCTCGAGAAGCCTTTCTCTATGACTGTTCTTGTGTAATTCGCAAGGTAATATTTGGAAGCCCATATAGGGTTATGGTGAAAAAAGGAATATCTTCAGTTAGAAACTGTATAGAAGCTTTCTGAGAAACTGCTTTGTGTTCTGTTAATTCATCTCACAGAGTTACAGCTTTCCCCTCAAGAAGTCTTTCGTTAAGACTGTTCTTGTGGAATTTGCAAAGTGAAATTTGGAAGCCCATAGAGGGCTATGGTGAAAAAGGAAATGTCCTCAGATGAAAACTAGAAAGAAGCTTCTTGAGAAACTACTTTGTGTTCCGTTAATTCATCTCACACAGTTACAGCTTTGCCCTCCAGAAACCGTTCATTAAGACCGTTCTTGTGGAATTTTCAAAGTGATATTTGGAAACCCATAGGGGGCTATGGTGAAAAAGTAAATATCTTCAGTTATAAACTGGAAAGAAGTTTTCTGAGAAACTGCTTTGTGTTCTGTTAATTCATCTGACAGTGTTACACCTTTCCCCTCAAGAAGCATTCCGCTAAGACTGTTCTTGTGGAATTTGCAAAGTGACATTTGGAAGCCCATAGAGGGCTGTGGTGAAAAAGAAATTTCCTAAGATAAGAACTGAAAAGAAGCTTTCTGAGAAACGACTTTGTGTTCTGTTAATTCATCTTATAGAATTACAGCTTTCCCCTCAAGAAGTCGTTCAGTAAGACTGTTCTTGTGGAATTTGCAAAGTGATATTTGGAAGCCCATAGAGGACCATGGTGTAAAGGAAATATCTTCAGATAAAAACTGGAAAGTAGCTTTCTGAGAAATTGCTTTGTGTTCTGTTAATTCATCTCACAGAATTACGGCTTTCCCCTCAAGAAAACTTTCGCGAAAGCTGTTTTTGTGGAATTTGGAAAAAGGTATATGGAAAACCATAGAGATCTATGGTTAAAAAGAAAATATCCTAAGATAAAAACTGAAAAGAAAATTTCTGAGAAACTGCTTTGTGTTCTCTGAATTCATCTCACAGACTTACAGCTTTCCCCTCAAGAAACCGTTCACTAAGACTGTTCTCGTGGATTTTGCAAAGTGATATTTGGAAGCCCATAGAGTGCTATGGGGAAAAAGGAAATATCTTCAGTTAAAAAGTGGAAAGAACGTTTCTGAGAAACTGCTTTGTGTTCTGTTAATCCATCTCACAGAGGTACAGCATTCCCCTCAAGAAGTCGTTTACTAAGACTGTTCTTGTGAAATTTGCGAAGTGATATTTGGAAGTGCTTAGAGAACTATGGTGAAAAAGGAAATATCGTAAGATAAAAACTGAAAAGAAGCTTTCTGAGAAACTGCTTTGTGTTTTGTTAATTCATCTCAGAGAGTTACAGCTTTCCGAACAAAAAGCCATTCACTAAGACTGATCTTGTGTTATTTTCAAATTGATATTTGGAAGCCCATAGAGGGCTATGGTGAAAAGGGAAATATCTTCAGTTAAAAACTGGAAAGAAGCTTTCTGAGAAACGGTTTTGTGTTCTCTTAGTTCATCTCACAGAGTTACAGCTTTCCCCTCAAGAAGCCTTTCACCAAGACTGTTCTTGTGGAATTTCCAAAGTGGTCTTTGGAAGTCCATACGTCGCTATGGTGAAAAAGGATATAGCTTCAGTTAAAAAGTGAAAAGAAGCTTTCCGAGGAACTGCTTTGTGATATGTGATTTCCTGTCACTGAGAAACAGCTGTATTTCGTAGAACTGTTGGCTAGGCTTATTTCTGTGGAATCTGAGAAATGTTACTTCGGATCTCTTTGAAGACTATAGGTCCAAAGGAAATATCCGCCACTAAAAGTGTGAAAGAAGCTTTCTGAGAAACTTCTTTGAGTTCTGTGAATTGATCTCACAGAGCTACAGTTTCCCCTCAAGAGGCCTTTCGCTAAGACTGTTCTCGTGGAATTTGCAAAGTGATATTTGGAAAACAATAGAGGGCTATGGTGAAAAAGGAAATATCCTAAGATAAAAACTGAAAAGAAGCTTTTTGAGAAACTGTTTTGCGTACCGTTAATTCATCTCACAGAGTTATAGCTTTCCCCTCAAGAAGCCGTTCATTAAGACTGTTGTTGTGAAATTTGCAAAATGATATTTGGAAGCTCATAGAGGGCTATGGTGAAAATGGAAATATCTTCAGTTAAAAACTGGAGAGAAGCTTTCTGAGAGACTGCTTTGTGTTCTGTTAATTCATACACAGAGTTACACCTTTCCTATCACGAATCCTTTCGCTAAGACTGTTCTTGTGGAGTTTACAAAGTGATATTTGGAAGCCCATAGAGGGGTACGGTTAAAAAGGAAATTTCCTCACATAAAAACTGGAAAGAAGCTTTCTGAGAAACTGCTTTGTGTTTTGTTAATTCATCTCACAGTATTACAGCTCTACCCTCAAGAAGCCCTTCACTAAGACTGTTCTTCTGGAATTACCAAAGAGATATTTGGAAGCCCATAGAGCGCTATGGTGCAAAAGGAAATATCTTCAGTTAAAAACTGGAGAGAAGCTTTCTGAGAAACTTCTTTGTGTTCTGTTAATTCATGCACAGAGTTACAGCTTTCCTATCAAGAATCCTTTCGCTAAGACTGTTCTTGTGGAGTTTACAAAGTGATATTTGGAAGCCAATAGAGGGGTATGTTTAAAAAGGAAATTTCCTCACATAAAAACTGGAAAGAAGTTTTCTGAGAAACTGCTTTGTGTTCTGTTAATTCATCTCACAGAGTTACAGCTTACCCCTCAAGAAGCATTTCGCTAAGACTGTTCTTGTGGAATTTGCAATGTGATATTTGGAAGCCCATGGAGGGATATGGTGAAAAAGGAAATATCTTCAATTAAAAACTGGAAAGAAGCTTTCTGAGAAACTGCTTTGTTTTCTGTTAATTCATCTCACAGAGTTTCAGCTTTCCCCTCCAGAAGTCTTTCGCTAAGACGGTTCTCGTGGAATTTGCAAAGTGATATTTGGAAGCCGTGAGAGGGCTATGGTGTAAAAGGAAATGTCCTCGGATCAAAAATGGAAAGAAGCTTTCCAACAAACTGTTTTGTGTTCTGTTAATTTATCTGACAGAGTTTCAGCTTTCCCCTCAAGAAGCCGTTCGCTAAGACTGTTCTTGTGGAATTTGCAAAGTGATATTTGAAAGCCCGTCGAGGGCTATGGTGAAAAAGGAAATACCTTCAGTTAAAAACTGGAAAGAAACTTTCTGAGAAACTGCTTTGTATTCTGTTAATTCACCTCACAGAGTTTCAGCTTTCCCCTCTAGAAGCCTTTCGCTAAGACTGTTCTTGTGGAATTTGCAAAGTGATATTTGTAAGCCCATAGAAGTCGATGGTGAAAACGTAAATATCCTAAGATAAAAACTGAAAAGAACCATTCTGAGAAACTGCTTTGTGTTTTGTTAATTCATCTCACAGAGTTACAGGTTTCCCTTCAAGAAGCCTTTCGCTAAGACAGTTCTTGTGGAATATGCAAAGTGATATTTGGAAGCTCATAGTGACCTATAGTGAAAAAGGATATATCTTCAGTTAAAAACCGAAAAGAAGCTTTCTGAGAAACTGCTTTGTGATATATGACTTCCACTCACTGAGTTACAGCTGTATTTCGTAGAGCTGTTTGGCAGTCTTATTTCTGTGGAATCTGAGAACTGTTATTTCGGATCCCTTTGAAGACTGAAGGGCCAAAGGAAATATCCGTCGTTAAAGTTAGAAAGAAGCTTTCTGAGAAACTTCTTTGTGATTTGCGAATTCATTTCACAGAGTTACAGCTTTCCCCTCAAGAAGCCTTTCACTAAGATTATTCTTGCACAATTTGAAAAATGATATTTGGAAGGCAATAGACGGCTATGGTGAAAACGAAATATCCTCCGATAAAAACTGGAAAGAAGCTTTCTGAGAAATTGCTTTGTGTTCTTTTAATTCATCTCACAGACTTACAGCTTTCCCCTCAGGAAGTCTTTCGCTAAGACTGTTCTTGTGGAATTTGAAATGTGATATTTGGTAGCCCATAGAGCGCTATGGAGAAAAGGAAATATCTTCAGATAAAAACTGTAAAGAACATTCCTGAGAAACTGCTTTGTGTTCTGTTAATTCACCTAACAGAGTTACAGCTTTCCCCTCTAGAAGCCTTTCGCTAAGACTGTTCTTGCTGTATTTTCAAAGGGATATTTTGAAGCCCATAGAGGGCTACGGTGAAAAAGGATATAGCTTCAGTTAAAAACTGAAAGAGGCTTTCTGAGAAACGGTTAAGTATTATGTGACTTCCACTCACTGAGTTACAGCTCTATTTCCTAGAGCTGTTTGATAGCCTTATTTCTATGGAATCGGAGAACTGTTATTTTGGATCCCTTTGAAGACTATAGGGCCAAAGGAAATATCTACCGCTAAAAGTGAGAAAGAAGCTTTCTGAGAAACTTCTCTGAGATATGTTAATTCATCTCACAGAGTTACAGCATTCCACTCAAGAAGCCTTTCGCTAGGACTGTTCTTTTTGAATTTGCAAAGTGATATTTCGAAGCCCATAGACGGCTGTGGTGAAAAGGGAAATACCTTCAGTTAAAAAATGGAAAGAAGCTTTCTAAGAAACTGCTTTGTGTTCTGTTAATTCATCTCCAAGTGTTACAGCTTTACCCTCAAAAAGACTTTTGCTAAGACTCTTCTTGTGTAATACTCATAGTGATATTTGTAAGCCCTTATAGGGCTATGGTGAAAAAGGAAATATCCTAAGAAAAAAGCTGAAAAGAAGCTTTCTGAGAAACTGCTTTGTGTTCTGTTAATTCACCTCACAGAGTTACAGCTTTCCCCTTAAGAAGCCTTTTGGTAAGACTGTTCTTGTGGAATTTGCAGAGTGGTATTTGTAAGCCCATAGAGGGCTATGGTGAAAAAGGAAATATCCTAAGATAAAAACTGAAAAGAACATTTCTGAGAAACTGCTTTGTGATACGTGACTTCCACTCACTGAGTGAGAGCTATATGTCATAGAGCTGTTTGCTAACCTTATTTCTGTGGAATCTGAGAAGGGATAATTCGGTTCCCGTTGAAGACTATAGGGCCAAAGGAAATATCCGCCATAAACGTGAGAAAGAAGCTTTCTGAGAAACAGCTTTCTGATCTGTGAATTCATCCCACAGAGTTACAGCTTTCCCCTGAGGAAGCCTTTCGCTATGACTGTTCTTGTGGAATTTGCAACGTGACATTTCGAAGGCCATAGAGAGCTATGGTGAAAAGGAAATATCTTCGGTTTAAAACGGGAAAGAAGCTTTCTGAGACACTGCGTTGTGTTCTGTTAATTCATCTCACAAAGTTACAGCTTTCCCCTCACGAAGCCTTTCCCTAAGACTGTTCTTGTCGAATTTGGGAAGTGATATTTAGAAGCCTACAGAGGTCTACAGTGAAAAGGGAAATAACCTAAGATAAAAACTGAAAATAAGCTTTCTGAAAAACTGCTTTGTGTTCTCTTAATTCATCTCACAGAGTTACAGCTTTCCTCTCAAGAATCCTTTCGCTAAGACTGTTCTTGTGCAATTTAGAACGGGATATTTAGAAGCCCATAGAGGGCTATGGAGAAAAAGGAAATGTCCTTAGATAAAAACTGGAAAGAAGCTTTCTGAGAAACTGCTTTGTGTTCTGTTAATTCATCTCACAGAGTTACAGCTTTCCCCTCGAGAAGCCTTTCTCTATGACTGTTCTTGTGTAATTCGCAAAGTAATATTTGGAAGCCCATATAGGGTTATGGTGAAAAAAGGAATATCTTCAGTTAGAAACTGTATAGAAGCTTTCTGAGAAACTGCTTTGTTTTCTGTTAATTCATCTCACAGAGTTACAGCTTTCCCCTCAAGAAGTCTTTCGTTAAGACTGTTCTTCTGGAATTTGCAAAGTGAAATTTGGAAGCCCATAGAGGGCTATGGTGAAAAAGGAAATGTCCTCAGATGAAAACTAGAAAGAAGCTTCTTGAGAAACTACTTTGTGTTCCATTAATTCATCTCACACAGTTACAGCTTTGCCCTCCAGAAACCGTTTATTAAGACCGTTCTTGTGGAATTTTCAAAGTGATATTTGGAAACACATAGGGGGCTATGGTGAAAAAGGAAATATCTTCAGTTATAAACTGGAAAGAAGTTTTCTGAGAAACTGCTTTGTGTTCTGTTAATTCATCTGACAGTGTTTCACCTTTCCCCTCAAGAAGCATTCCGCTAAGACTGTTCTTGTGGAATTTGGGAAGTGATATTTAGAAGCCTACAGAGGTCTACAGTGAAAAAGGAAATAACCTAAGATAAAAACTGAAAATAAGCTTTCTGAAAAACTGCTTTGTGTTCTCTTAATTCATCTCACAGAGTTACAGCTTTCCTCTCAAGAATCCTTTCGCTAAGACTGTTCTTGTGCAATTTAGAACGTGATATTTAGAAGCCCATAGAGGGCTATGGAGAAAAAGGAAATGTCCTTAGATAAAAACTGGAAAGAAGCTTTCTGAGAAACTTCTTTGTGTTCTGTTAATTCATTCACAGAGTTACATCTTTCCTATCAAAAATTCTTTCGCTAAGACTGTTCTTGTGGAGTTTACAAAGTGATATTTGGAAGCCCATAGAGGGGTACGTTTAAAAAGGAAATTTCCTCACATAAAAACTGGAAAGAAGTTTTCTGAGAAACTGCTTTGTGTTCTGTTAATTCATCTCACAGAGTTACAGCTTACCCCTCCAGAAGCATTTCGCTAAGACTGTTCTTGTGGAATTTGCAATGTGATATTTGGAAGCCCATGGAGGGATATGGTGAAAAAGGAAATATCTTCAATTAAAAACTGGAAAGAAGCTTTCTGAGAAACTGCTTTGTTTTCTGTTAATTCATCTCACAGAGTTTCAGCTTTCCCCTCCAGAAGTCTTTCGCTAAGACGGTTCTCGTGGAATTTGCAAAGTGATATTTGGAAGCCGTGAGAGGGCTATGGTGTAAAAGGAAATGTCCTCGGATCAAAAATGGAAAGAAGCTTTCCAACAAACTGTTTTGTGTTCTGTTAATTTATCTGACAGAGTTTCAGCTTTCCCCTCAAGAAGCCGTTCGCTAAGACTGTTCTTGTGGAATTTGCAAAGTGATATTTGAAAGCCCGTCGAGGGCTATGGTGAAAAAGGAAATACCTTCAGTTAAAAACTGGAAAGAAACTTTCTGAGAAACTGCTTTGTATTCTGTTAATTCACCTCACAGAGTTTCAGCTTTCCCCTCTAGAAGCCTTTCGCTAAGACTGTTCTTGTGGAATTTGCAAAGTGATATTTGTAAGCCCATAGAAGTCGATGGTGAAAACGTAAATATCCTAAGATAAAAACTGAAAAGAACCATTCTGAGAAACTGCTTTGTGTTTTGTTAATTCATCTCACAGAGTTACAGGTTTCCCTTCAAGAAGCCTTTCGCTAAGACAGTTCTTGTGGAATATGCAAAGTGATATTTGGAAGCTCATAGTGACCTATAGTGAAAAAGGATATATCTTCAGTTAAAAACCGAAAAGAAGCTTTCTGAGAAACTGCTTTGTGATATATGACTTCCACTCACTGAGTTACAGCTGTATTTCGTAGAGCTGTTTGGCAGTCTTATTTCTGTGGAATCTGAGAACTGTTATTTCGGATCCCTTTGAAGACTGAAGGGCCAAAGGAAATATCCGTCGTTAAAGTTAGAAAGAAGCTTTCTGAGAAACTTCTTTGTGATTTGCGAATTCATTTCACAGAGTTACAGCTTTCCCCTCAAGAAGCCTTTCGCTAAGATTATTCTTGCACAATTTGAAAAATGATATTTGGAAGGCAATAGACGGCTATGGTGAAAACAAAATATCCTCCGATAAAAACTGGAAAGAAGCTTTCTGAGAAATTGCTTTGTGTTCTTTTAATTCATCTCACAGACTTACAGCTTTCCCCTCAGGAAGTCTTTCGCTAAGACTGTTCTTGTGGAATTTGAAATGTGATATTTGGTAGCCCATAGAGCGCTATGGAGAAAAGGAAATATCTTCAGATAAAAACTGTAAAGAACATTCCTGAGAAACTGCTTTGTGTTCTGTTAATTCACCTAACAGAGTTACAGCTTTCCCCTCTAGAAGCCTTTCGCTAAGACTGTTCTTGCTGTATTTTCAAAGGGATATTTTGAAGCCCATAGAGGGCTACGGTGAAAAAGGATATAGCTTCAGTTAAAAACTGAAAGAGGCTTTCTGAGAAACGGTTTAGTATTATGTGACTTCCACTCACTGAGTTACAGCTCTATTTCCTAGAGCTGTTTGATAGCCTTATTTCTATGGAATCGGAGAACTGTTATTTTGGATCCCTTTGAAGACTATAGGGCCAAAGGAAATATCTGCCGCTAAAAGTGAGAAAGAAGCTTTCTGAGAAACTTCTCTGAGATCTGTTAATTCATCTCACAGAGTTACAGCATTCCACTCAAGAAGCCTTTCGCTAGGACTGTTCTTTTTGAATTTGCAAAGTGATATTTCGAAGCCCATAGACGGCTGTGGTGAAAAGGGAAATACCTTCAGTTAAAAAATGGAAAGAAGCTTTCTAAGAAACTGCTTTGTGTTCTGTTAATTCGTCTCAAAGAGTTACAGCTTTACCCTCAAAAAGACTTTTGCTAAGACTCTTCTTGTGTAATACTCATAGTGATATTTGTAAGCCCTTATAGGGCTATGGTGAAAAAGGAAATATCCTAAGAAAAAAGCTGAAAAGAAGCTTTCTGAGAAACTGCTTTGTGTTCTGTTAATTCACCTCACAGAGTTACAGCTTTCCCCTTAAGAAGCCTTTTGGTAAGACTGTTCTTGTGGAATTTGCAGAGTGGTATTTGTAAGCCCATAGAGGGCTATGGTGAAAAAGGAAATATCCTAAGATAAAAACTGAAAAGAACATTTCTGAGAAACTGCTTTGTGATACGTGACTTCCACTCACTGAGTGAGAGCTATATGTCATAGAGCTGTTTGCTAACCTTATTTCTGTGGAATCTGAGAAGGGATAATTCGGTTCCCGTTGAAGACTATAGGGCCAAAGGAAATATCCACCATAAACGTGAGAAAGAAGCTTTCTGAGAAACAGCTTTCTGATCTGTGAATTCATCCCACAGAGTTACAGCTTTCCCCTGAGGAAGCCTTTCGCTATGACTGTTCTTGTGGAATTTGCAACGTGACATTTCGAAGGCCATAGAGAGCTATGGTGAAAAGGAAATATCTTCGGTTTAAAATGGGAAAGAAGCTTTCTGAGACACTGCGTTGTGTTCTGTTAATTCATCTCACAAAGTTACAGCTTTCCCCTCACGAAGCCTGTCCCTAAGACTGTTCTTGTCGAATTTGGGAAGTGATATTTAGAAGCCTACAGAGGTCTACAGTGAAAAGGGAAATAACCTAAGATAAAAACTGAAAATAAGCTTTCTGAAAAACTGCTTTGTGTTCTCTTAATTCATCTCACAGAGTTACAGCTTTCCTCTCAAGAATCCTTTCGCTAAGACTGTTCTTGTGCAATTTAGAACGTGATATTTAGAAGCCCATAGAGGGCTATGGAGAAAAAGGAAATGTCCTTAGATAAAAACTGGAAAGAAGCTTTCTGAGAAACTGCTTTGTGTTCTGTTAATTCATCTCACAGAGTTACAGCTTTCCCCTCGAGAAGCCTTTCTCTATGACTGTTCTTGTGTAATTCGCAAAGTAATATTTGGAAGCCCATATAGGGTTATGGTGAAAAAAGGAATATCTTCAGTTAGAAACTGTATAGAAGCTTTCTGAGAAACTGCTTTGTTTTCTGTTAATTCATCTCACAGAGTTACAGCTTTCCCCTCAAGAAGTCTTTCGTTAAGACTGTTCTTCTGGAATTTGCAAAGTGAAATTTGGAAGCCCATAGAGGGCTATGGTGAAAAAGGAAATGTCCTCAGATGAAAACTAGAAAGAAGCTTCTTGAGAAACTACTTTGTGTTCCATTAATTCATCTCACACAGTTACAGCTTTGCCCTCCAGAAACCGTTTATTAAGACCGTTCTTGTGGAATTTTCAAAGTGATATTTGGAAACACATAGGGGGCTATGGTGAAAAAGGAAATATCTTCAGTTATAAACTGGAAAGAAGTTTTCTGAGAAACTGCTTTGTGTTCTGTTAATTCATCTGACAGTGTTACACCTTTCCCCTCAAGAAGCATTCCGCTAAGACTGTTCTTGTGGAATTTGGGAAGTGATATTTAGAAGCCTACAGAGGTCTACATTGAAAAAGGAAATAACCTAAGATAAAAACTGAAAATAAGCTTTCTGAAAAACTGCTTTGTGTTCTCTTAATTCATCTCACAGAGTTACAGCTTTCCTCTCAAGAATCCTTTCGCTAAGACTGTTCTTGTGCAATTTAGAACGTGATATTTAGAAGCCCATAGAGGGCTATGGAGAAAAAGGAAATGTCCTTAGATAAAAACTGGAAAGAAGCTTTCTGAGAAACTTCTTTGTGTTCTGTTAATTCATTCACAGAGTTACATCTTTCCTATCAAAAATTCTTTCGCTAAGACTGTTCTTGTGGAGTTTACAAAGTGATATTTGGAAGCCCATAGAGGGGTACGTTTAAAAAGGAAATTTCCTCACATAAAAACTGGAAAGAAGTTTTCTGAGAAACTGCTTTGTGTTCTGTTAATTCATCTCACAGAGTTACAGCTTACCCCTCCAGAAGCATTTCGCTAAGACTGTTCTTGTGGAATTTGCAATGTGATATTTGGAAGCCCATGGAGGGATATGGTGAAAAAGGAAATATCTTCAATTAAAAACTGGAAAGAAGCTTTCTGAGAAACTGCTTTGTTTTCTGTTAATTCATCTCACAGAGTTTCAGCTTTCCCCTCCAGAAGTCTTTCGCTAAGACGGTTCTCGTGGAATTTGCAAAGTGATATTTGGAAGCCGTGAGAGGGCTATGGTGTAAAAGGAAATGTCCTCGGATCAAAAATGGAAAGAAGCTTTCCAACAAACTGTTTTGTGTTCTGTTAATTTATCTGACAGAGTTTCAGCTTTCCCCTCAAGAAGCCGTTCGCTAAGACTGTTCTTGTGGAATTTGCAAAGTGATATTTGAAAGCCCGTCGAGGGCTATGGTGAAAAAGGAAATACCTTCAGTTAAAAACTGGAAAGAAACTTTCTGAGAAACTGCTTTGTATTCTGTTAATTCACCTCACAGAGTTTCAGCTTTCCCCTCTAGAAGCCTTTCGCTAAGACTGTTCTTGTGGAATTTGCAAAGTGATATTTGTAAGCCCATAGAAGTCGATGGTGAAAACGTAAATATCCTAAGATAAAAACTGAAAAGAACCATTCTGAGAAACTGCTTTGTGTTTTGTTAATTCATCTCACAGAGTTACAGGTTTCCCTTCAAGAAGCCTTTCGCTAAGACAGTTCTTGTGGAATATGCAAAGTGATATTTGGAAGCTCATAGTGACCTATAGTGAAAAAGGATATATCTTCAGTTAAAAACCGAAAAGAAGCTTTCTGAGAAACTGCTTTGTGATATATGACTTCCACTCACTGAGTTACAGCTGTATTTCGTAGAGCTGTTTGGCAGTCTTATTTCTGTGGAATCTGAGAACTGTTATTTCGGATCCCTTTGAAGACTGAAGGGCCAAAGGAAATATCCGTCGTTAAAGTTAGAAAGAAGCTTTCTGAGAAACTTCTTTGTGATTTGCGAATTCATTTCACAGAGTTACAGCTTTCCCCTCAAGAAGCCTTTCGCTAAGATTATTCTTGCACAATTTGAAAAATGATATTTGGAAGCCAATAGACGGCTATGGTGAAAACAAAATATCCTCCGATAAAAACTGGAAAGAAGCTTTCTGAGAAATTGCTTTGTGTTCTTTTAATTCATCTCACAGACTTACAGCTTTCCCCTCAGGAAGTCTTTCGCTAAGACTGTTCTTGTGGAATTTGAAATGTGATATTTGGTAGCCCATAGAGCGCTATGGAGAAAAGGAAATATCTTCAGATAAAAACTGTAAAGAACATTCCTGAGAAACTGCTTTGTGTTCTGTTAATTCACCTAACAGAGTTACAGCTTTCCCCTCTAGAAGCCTTTCGCTAAGACTGTTCTTGCTGTATTTTCAAAGGGATATTTTGAAGCCCATAGAGGGCTACGGTGAAAAAGGATATAGCTTCAGTTAAAAACTGAAAGAGGCTTTCTGAGAAACGGTTAAGTATTATGTGACTTCCACTCACTGAGTTACAGCTCTATTTCCTAGAGCTGTTTGATAGCCTTATTTCTATGGAATCGGAGAACTGTTATTTTGGATCCCTTTGAAGACTATAGGGCCAAAGGAAATATCTGCCGCTAAAAGTGAGAAAGAAGCTTTCTGAGAAACTTCTCTGAGATCTGTTAATTCATCTCACAGAGTTACAGCATTCCACTCAAGAAGCCTTTCGCTAGGACTGTTCTTTTTGAATTTGCAAAGTGATATTTCGAAGCCCATAGACGGCTGTGGTGAAAAGGGAAATACCTTCAGTTAAAAAATGGAAAGAAGCTTTCTAAGAAACTGCTTTGTGTTCTGTTAATTCATCTCAAAGAGTTACAGCTTTACCCTCAAAAAGACTTTTGCTAAGACTCTTCTTGTGTAATACTCATAGTGATATTTGTAAGCCCTTATAGGGCTATGGTGAAAAAGGAAATATCCTAAGAAAAAAGCTGAAAAGAAGCTTTCTGAGAAACTGCTTTGTGTTCTGTTAATTCACCTCACAGAGTTACAGCTTTCCCCTTAAGAAGCCTTTTGGTAAGACTGTTCTTGTGGAATTTGCAGAGTGGTATTTGTAAGCCCATAGAGGGCTATGGTGAAAAAGGAAATATCCTAAGATAAAAACTGAAAAGAACATTTCTGAGAAACTGCTTTGTGATACGTGACTTCCACTCACTGAGTGAGAGCTATATGTCATAGAGCTGTTTGCTAACCTTATTTCTGTGGAATCTGAGAAGGGATAATTCGGTTCCCGTTGAAGACTATAGGGCCAAAGGAAATATCCGCCATAAACGTGAGAAAGAAGCTTTCTGAGAAACAGCTTTCTGATCTGTGAATTCATCCCACAGAGTTACAGCTTTCCCCTGAGGAAGCCTTTCGCTATGACTGTTCTTGTGGAATTTGCAACGTGACATTTCGAAGGCCATAGAGAGCTATGGTGAAAAGGAAATATCTTCGGTTTAAAACGGGAAAGAAGCTTTCTGAGACACTGCGTTGTGTTCTGTTAATTCATCTCACAAAGTTACAGCTTTCCCCTCATGAGGCCTTTCCCTAAGACTGTTCTTGTCGAATTTGGGAAGTGATATTTAGAAGCCTACAGAGGTCTACAGTGAAAAAGGAAATAACCTAAGATAAAAACTGAAAAGAAGCTTTCTGAAAAACTGCTTTGTGTTCTCTTAATTCATCTCACAGAGTTACAGCTTTCCTCTCAAGAATCCTTTCGCTAAGACTGTTCTTGTGCAATTTAGAACGTGATATTTAGAAGTCCATAGAGGGCTATGGAGAAAAAGGAAATGTCCTTAGATAAAAACTGGAAAGAAGCTTTCTGAGAAACTTCTTTGTGTTCTGTTAATTCATGCACAGAGTTACAGCTTTCCTATCAAGAATCCTTTCGCTGAGACTGTTCTTGTGGAGTTTACAAAGTGATATTTGGAAGCCCATAGAGGGGTATGTTTAAAAAGGAAATTTCCTCACATAAAAACTGGAAAGAAGTTTTCTGAGAAACTGCTTTGTGTTCTGTTAATTCATCTCACAGAGTTACAGCTTACCCCTCAAGAAGCATTTCGCTAAGACTGTTCTTGTGGAATTTGCAATGTGATATTTGGAAGCCCATGGAGGGATATGGTGAAAAAGGAAATATCTTCAATTAAAAACTGGAAAGAAGCTTTCTGAGAAACTGCTTTGTTTTCTGTTAATTCATCTCACAGAGTTTCAGCTTTCCCCTCCAGAAGTCTTTCGCTAAGACGGTTCTCGTGGAATTTGCAAAGTGATATTTGGAAGCCGTGAGAGGGCTATGGTGTAAAAGGAAATGTCCTCGGATCAAAAATGGAAAGAAGCTTTCCAACAAACTGTTTTGTGTTCTGTTAATTTATCTGACAGAGTCTCAGCTTTCCCCTCAAGGAGTCGTTCGCTAAGACTGTTCTTGTGGAATTTGCAAAGTGATATTTGAAAGCCCGTCGAGGGCTATGGTGAAAAAGGAAATACCTTCAGTTAAAAACTGGAAAGAAACTTTCTGAGAAACTGCTTTGTATTCTGTTAATTCACCTCACAGAGTTTCAGCTTTCCCCTCTAGAAGCCTTTCGCTAAGACTGTTCTTGTGGAATTTGCAAAGTGATATTTGTAAGCCCATAGAAGTCGATGGTGAAAACGTAAATATCCTAAGATAAAAACTGAAAAGAACCATTCTGAGAAACTGCTTTGTGTTTTGTTAATTCATCTCACAGAGTTACAGGTTTCCCTTCAAGAAGCCTTTCGCTAAGACAGTTCTTGTGGAATATGCAAAGTGATATTTGGAAGCTCATAGTGACCTATAGTGAAAAAGGATATATCTTCAGTTAAAAACTGAAAAGAAGCTTTCTGAGAAACTGCTTTGTGATATATGACTTCCACTCACTGAGTTACAGCTGTATTTCGTAGAGCTGTTTGGCAGTCTTATTTCTGTGGAATCTGAGAACTGTTATTTCGGATCCCTTTGAAGACTGAAGGGCCAAAGGAAATATCCGTCGTTAAAGTTAGAAAGAAGCTTTCTGAGAAACTTCTTTGTGATTTGCGAATTCATTTCACAGAGTTACAGCTTTCCCCTCAAGAAGCCTTTCGCTAAGATTATTCTTGCACAATTTGAAAAATGATATTTGGAAGCCAATAGACGGCTATGGTGAAAACGAAATATCCTCCGATAAAAACTGGAAAGAAGCTTTCTGAGAAATTGCTTTGTGTTCTTTTAATTCATCTCACAGACTTACAGCTTTCCCCTCAGGAAGTCTTTCGCTAAGACTGTTCTTGTGGAATTTGAAATGTGATATTTGGTAGCCCATAGAGCGCTATGGAGAAAAGGAAATATCTTCAGATAAAAACTGTAAAGAACATTCCTGAGAAACTGCTTTGTGTTCTGTTAATTCACCTAACAGAGTTACAGCTTTCCCCTCTAGAAGCCTTTCGCTAAGACTGTTCTTGCTGTATTTTCAAAGGGATATTTTGAAGCCCATAGAGGGCTACGGTGAAAAAGGATATAGCTTCAGTTAAAAACTGAAAGAGGCTTTCTGAGAAACGGTTTAGTATTATGTGACTTCCACTCACTGAGTTACAGCTCTATTTCCTAGAGCTGTTTGATAGCCTTATTTCTATGGAATCGGAGAACTGTTATTTTGGATCCCTTTGAAGACTATAGGGCCAAAGGAAATATCTGCCGCTAAAAGTGAGAAAGAAGCTTTCTGAGAAACTTCTCTGAGATCTGTTAATTCATCTCACAGAGTTACAGCATTCCACTCAAGAAGCCTTTCGCTAGGACTGTTCTTTTTGAATTTGCAAAGTGATATTTCGAAGCCCATAGACGGCTGTGGTGAAAAGGGAAATACCTTCAGTTAAAAAATGGAAAGAAGCTTTCTAAGAAACTGCTTTGTGTTCTGTTAATTCATCTCAAAGAGTTACAGCTTTACCCTCAAAAAGACTTTTGCTAAGACTCTTCTTGTGTAATACTCATAGTGATATTTGTAAGCCCTTATAGGGCTATGGTGAAAAAGGAAATATCCTAAGAAAAAAGCTGAAAAGAAGCTTTCTGAGAAACTGCTTTGTGTTCTGTTAATTCACCTCACAGAGTTACAGCTTTCCCCTTAAGAAGCCTTTTGGTAAGACTGTTCTTGTGGAATTTGCAGAGTGGTATTTGTAAGCCCATAGAGGGCTATGGTGAAAAAGGAAATATCCTAAGATAAAAACTGAAAAGAACATTTCTGAGAAACTGCTTTGTGATACGTGACTTCCACTCACTGAGTGAGAGCTATATGTCATAGAGCTGTTTGCTAACCTTATTTCTGTGGAATCTGAGAAGGGATAATTCGGTTCCCGTTGAAGACTATAGGGCCAAAGGAAATATCCGCCATAAACGTGAGAAAGAAGCTTTCTGAGAAACAGCTTTCTGATCTGTGAATTCATCCCACAGAGTTACAGCTTTCCCCTGAGGAAGCCTTTCGCTATGACTGTTCTTGTGGAATTTGCAACGTGACATTTCGAAGGCCATAGAGAGCTATGGTGAAAAGGAAATATCTTCGGTTTAAAACGGGAAAGAAGCTTTCTGAGACACTGCGTTGTGTTCTGTTAATTCATCTCACAAAGTTACAGCTTTCCCCTCATGAGGCCTTTCCCTAAGACTGTTCTTGTCGAATTTGGGAAGTGATATTTAGAAGCCTACAGAGGTCTACAGTGAAAAAGGAAATAACCTAAGATAAAAACTGAAAAGAAGCTTTCTGAAAAACTGCTTTGTGTTCTCTTAATTCATCTCACAGAGTTACAGCTTTCCTCTCAAGAATCCTTTCGCTAAGACTGTTCTTGTGCAATTTAGAACGTGATATTTAGAAGTCCATAGAGGGCTATGGAGAAAAAGGAAATGTCCTTAGATAAAAACTGGAAAGAAGCTTTCTGAGAAACTTCTTTGTGTTCTGTTAATTCATGCACAGAGTTACAGCTTTCCTATCAAGAATCCTTTCGCTGAGACTGTTCTTGTGGAGTTTACAAAGTGATATTTGGAAGCCCATAGAGGGGTATGTTTAAAAAGGAAATTTCCTCACATAAAAACTGGAAAGAAGTTTTCTGAGAAACTGCTTTGTGTTCTGTTAATTCATCTCACAGAGTTACAGCTTACCCCTCAAGAAGCATTTCGCTAAGACTGTTCTTGTGGAATTTGCAATGTGATATTTGGAAGCCCATGGAGGGATATGGTGAAAAAGGAAATATCTTCAATTAAAAACTGGAAAGAAGCTTTCTGAGAAACTGCTTTGTTTTCTGTTAATTCATCTCACAGAGTTTCAGCTTTCCCCTCCAGAAGTCTTTCGCTAAGACGGTTCTCGTGGAATTTGCAAAGTGATATTTGGAAGCCGTGAGAGGGCTATGGTGTAAAAGGAAATGTCCTCGGATCAAAAATGGAAAGAAGCTTTCCAACAAACTGTTTTGTGTTCTGTTAATTTATCTGACAGAGTCTCAGCTTTCCCCTCAAGGAGTCGTTCGCTAAGACTGTTCTTGTGGAATTTGCAAAGTGATATTTGAAAGCCCGTCGAGGGCTATGGTGAAAAAGGAAATACCTTCAGTTAAAAACTGGAAAGAAACTTTCTGAGAAACTGCTTTGTATTCTGTTAATTCACCTCACAGAGTTTCAGCTTTCCCCTCTAGAAGCCTTTCGCTAAGACTGTTCTTGTGGAATTTGCAAAGTGATATTTGTAAGCCCATAGAAGTCGATGGTGAAAACATAAATATCCTAAGATAAAAACTGAAAAGAACCATTCTGAGAAACTGCTTTGTGTTTTGTTAATTCATCTCACAGAGTTACAGGTTTCCCTTCAAGAAGCCTTTCGCTAAGACAGTTCTTGTGGAATATGCAAAGTGATATTTGGAAGCTCATAGTGACCTATAGTGAAAAAGGATATATCTTCAGTTAAAAACTGAAAAGAAGCTTTCTGAGAAACTGCTTTGTGATATATGACTTCCACTCACTGAGTTACAGCTGTATTTCGTAGAGCTGTTTGGCAGTCTTATTTCTGTGGAATCTGAGAACTGTTATTTCGGATCCCTTTGAAGACTGAAGGGCCAAAGGAAATATCCGTCGTTAAAGTTAGAAAGAAGCTTTCTGAGAAACTTCTTTGTGATTTGCGAATTCATTTCACAGAGTTACAGCTTTCCCCTCAAGAAGCCTTTCGCTAAGATTATTCTTGCACAATTTGAAAAATGATATTTGGAAGCCAATAGACGGCTATGGTGAAAACGAAATATCCTCCGATAAAAACTGGAAAGAAGCTTTCTGAGAAATTGCTTTGTGTTCTTTTAATTCATCTCACAGACTTACAGCTTTCCCCTCAGGAAGTCTTTCGCTAAGACTGTTCTTGTGGAATTTGAAATGTGATATTTGGTAGCCCATAGAGCGCTATGGAGAAAAGGAAATATCTTCAGATAAAAACTGTAAAGAACATTCCTGAGAAACTGCTTTGTGTTCTGTTAATTCACCTAACAGAGTTACAGCTTTCCCCTCTAGAAGCCTTTCGCTAAGACTGTTCTTGCTGTATTTTCAAAGGGATATTTTGAAGCCCATAGAGGGCTACGGTGAAAAAGGATATAGCTTCAGTTAAAAACTGAAAGAGGCTTTCTGAGAAACGGTTTAGTATTATGTGACTTCCACTCACTGAGTTACAGCTCTATTTCCTAGAGCTGTTTGATAGCCTTATTTCTATGGAATCGGAGAACTGTTATTTTGGATCCCTTTGAAGACTATAGGGCCAAAGGAAATATCTGCCGCTAAAAGTGAGAAAGAAGCTTTCTGAGAAACTTCTCTGAGATCTGTTAATTCATCTCACAGAGTTACAGCATTCCACTCAAGAAGCCTTTCGCTAGGACTGTTCTTTTTGAATTTGCAAAGTGATATTTCGAAGCCCATAGACGGCTGTGGTGAAAAGGGAAATACCTTCAGTTAAAAAATGGAAAGAAGCTTTCTAAGAAACTGCTTTGTGTTCTGTTAATTCATCTCAAAGAGTTACAGCTTTACCCTCAAAAAGACTTTTGCTAAGACTCTTCTTGTGTAATACTCATAGTGATATTTGTAAGCCCTTATAGGGCTATGGTGAAAAAGGAAATATCCTAAGAAAAAAGCTGAAAAGAAGCTTTCTGAGAAACTGCTTTGTGTTCTGTTAATTCACCTCACAGAGTTACAGCTTTCCCCTTAAGAAGCCTTTTGGTAAGACTGTTCTTGTGGAATTTGCAGAGTGGTATTTGTAAGCCCATAGAGGGCTATGGTGAAAAAGGAAATATCCTAAGATAAAAACTGAAAAGAACATTTCTGAGAAACTGCTTTGTGATACGTGACTTCCACTCACTGAGTGAGAGCTATATGTCATAGAGCTGTTTGCTAACCTTATTTCTGTGGAATCTGAGAAGGGATAATTCGGTTCCCGTTGAAGACTATAGGGCCAAAGGAAATATCCGTCATAAACGTGAGAAAGAAGCTTTCTGAGAAACAGCTTTCTGATCTGTGAATTCATCCCACAGAGTTACAGCTTTCCCCTGAGGAAGCCTTTCGCTATGACTGTTCTTGTGGAATTTGCAACGTGACATTTCGAAGGCCATAGAGAGCTATGGTGAAAAGGAAATATCTTCGGTTTAAAACGGGAAAGAAGCTTTCTGAGACACTGCGTTGTGTTCTGTTAATTCATCTCACAAAGTTACAGCTTTCCCCTCACGAAGCCTTTCCCTAAGACTGTTCTTGTCGAATTTGGGAAGTGATATTTAGAAGCCTACAGAGGTCTACAGTGAAAAAGGAAATAACCTAAGATAAAAACTGAAAAGAAGCTTTCTGAAAAACTGCTTTGTGTTCTCTTAATTCATCTCACAGAGTTACAGCTTTCCTCTCAAGAATCCTTTCGCTAAGACTGTTCTTGTGCAATTTAGAACGGGATATTTAGAAGCCCATAGAGGGCTATGGAGAAAAAGGAAATGTCCTTAGATAAAAACTGGAAAGAAGCTTTCTGAGAAACTGCTTTGTGTTCTGTTAATTCATCTCACAGAGTTACAGCTTTCCCCTCGAGAAGCCTTTCGCTATGACTGTTCTTGTGTCATTCGCAAAGTAATATTTGGAAACCCATATAGGGTTATGGTGAAAAAAGGAATATCTTCAGTTAGAAACTGTATAGAAGCTTTCTGAGAAACTGCTTTGTTTTCTGTTAATTCATCTCACAGAGTTACAGCTTTCCCCTCAAGAAGTCTTTCGTTAAGACTGTTCTTGTGGAATTTGCAAAGTGAAATTTGGAAGCCCATAGAGGGCTATGGTGAAAAAGGAAATGTCCTCAGATGAAAACTAGAAAGAAGCTTCTTGAGAAACTACTTTGTGTTCCGTTAATTCATCTCACACAGTTACAGCTTTGCCCTCCAGAAACCGTTCATTAAGACCGTTCTTGTGGAATTTTCAAAGTGATATTTGGAAACCCATAGGGGGCTATGGTGAAAAAGGAAATATCTTCAGTTATAAACTGGAAAGAAGTTTTCTGAGAAACTGCTTTGTGTTCTGCTAATTCATCTGACAGTGTTACACCTTTCCCCTCAAGAAGCATTCCGCTAAGACTGTTCTTGTGGAATTTGCAAAGTGACATTTGGAAGCCCATAGAGGGCTGTGGTGAAAAAGAAATTTCCTAAGATAAGAACTGAAAAGAAGCTTTCTGAGAAACGACTTTGTGTTCTGTTAATTCATCTTATAGAATTACAGCTTTCCCCTCAAGAAGTCGTTCAGTAAGACTGTTCTTGTGGAATTTGCAAAGTGATATTTGGAAGCCCATAGAGGACCATGGTGTAAAGGAAATATCTTCAGATAAAAACTGGAAAGTAGCTTTCTGAGAAATTGCTTTGTGTTCTGTTAATTCATCTCACAGAATTACGGCTTTCCCCTCAAGAAAACTTTCGCGAAAGCTGTTTTTGTGGAATTTGGAAAAAGGTATATGGAAAACCATAGAGATCTATGGTTAAAAAGAAAATATCCTAAGATAAAAACTGAAAAGAAAATTTCTGAGAAACTGCTTTGTGTTCTCTGAATTCATCTCACAGACTTACAGCTTTCCCCTCAAGAAACCGTTCACTAAGACTGTTCTCGTGGATTTTGCAAAGTGATATTTGGAAGCCCATAGAGTGCTATGGGGAAAAAGGAAATATCTTCAGTTAAAAAGTGGAAAGAACGTTTCTGAGAAACTGCTTTGTGTTCTGTTAATCCATCTCACAGAGGTACAGCATTCCCCTCAAGAAGTCGTTTACTAAGACTGTTCTTGTGAAATTTGCGAAGTGATATTTGGAAGTGCTTAGAGAACTATGGTGAAAAAGGAAATATCGTAAGATAAAAACTGAAAAGAAGCTTTCTGAGAAACTGCTTTGTGTTTTGTTAATTCATCTCAGAGAGTTACAGCTTTCCGAACAAAAAGCCATTCACTAAGACTGATCTTGTGTTATTTTCAAATTGATATTTGGAAGCCCATAGAGGGCTATGGTGAAAAGGGAAATATCTTCAGTTAAAAACTGGAAAGAAGCTTTCTGAGAAACGGTTTTGTGTTCTCTTAGTTCATCTCACAGAGTTACAGCTTTCCCCTCAAGAAGCCTTTCACCAAGACTGTTCTTGTGGAATTTCCAAAGTGGTCTTTGGAAGTCCATACGTCGCTATGGTGAAAAAGGATATAGCTTCAGTTAAAAAGTGAAAAGAAGCTTTCCGAGGAACTGCTTTGTGATATGTGATTTCCTGTCACTGAGAAACAGCTGTATTTCGTAGAACTGTTGGCTAGGCTTATTTCTGTGGAATCTGAGAAATGTTACTTCGGATCTCTTTGAAGACTATAGGTCCAAAGGAAATATCCGCCACTAAAAGTGTGAAAGAAGCTTTCTGAGAAACTTCTTTGAGTTCTGTGAATTGATCTCACAGAGCTACAGTTTCCCCTCAAGAGGCCTTTCGCTAAGACTGTTCTCGTGGAATTTGCAAAGTGATATTTGGAAAACAATAGAGGGCTATGGTGAAAAAGGAAATATCCTAAGATAAAAACTGAAAAGAAGCTTTTTGAGAAACTGTTTTGCGTACCGTTAATTCATCTCACAGAGTTATAGCTTTCCCCTCAAGAAGCCGTTCATTAAGACTGTTGTTGTGAAATTTGCAAAATGATATTTGGAAGCTCATAGAGGGCTATGGTGAAAATGGAAATATCTTCAGTTAAAAACTGGAGAGAAGCTTTCTGAGAGACTGCTTTGTGTTCTGTTAATTCATACACAGAGTTACACCTTTCCTATCACGAATCCTTTCGCTAAGACTGTTCTTGTGGAGTTTACAAAGTGATATTTGGAAGCCCATAGAGGGGTACGGTTAAAAAGGAAATTTCCTCACATAAAAACTGGAAAGAAGCTTTCTGAGAAACTGCTTTGTGTTTTGTTAATTCATCTCACAGTATTACAGCTCTACCCTCAAGAAGCCCTTCACTAAGACTGTTCTTCTGGAATTACCAAAGAGATATTTGGAAGCCCATAGAGCGCTATAGTGCAAAAGGAAATATCTTCAGTTAAAAACTGGAGAGAAGCTTTCTGAGAAACTTCTTTGTGTTCTGTTAATTCATGCACAGAGTTACAGCTTTCCTATCAAGAATCCTTTCGCTGAGACTGTTCTTGTGGAGTTTACAAAGTGATATTTGGAAGCCCATAGAGGGGTACGTTTAAAAAGGAAATTTCTTCACATAAAAACTGGAAAGAAGTTTTCTGAGAAACTACTTTGTGTTCTGTTAATTCATCTCACAGAGTTACAGCTTACCCCTCAAGAAGCATTTCGCTAAGACTGTTCTTGTGGAATTTGCAATGTGATATTTGGAAGCCCATGGAGGGATATGGTGAAAAAGGAAATATCTTCAATTAAAAACTGGAAAGAAGCTTTCTGAGAAACTGCTTTGTTTTCTGTTAATTCATCTCACAGAGTTTCAGCTTTCCCCTCCAGAAGTCTTTCGCTAAGACGGTTCTCGTGGAATTTGCAAAGTGATATTTGGAAGCCGAGAGAGGGCTATGGTGTAAAAGGAAATGTCCTCGGATCAAAAATGGAAAGAAGCTTTCCAACAAACTGTTTTGTGTTCTGTTAATTTATCTGACAGAGTTTCAGCTTTCCCCTCAAGAAGCCGTTCGCTAAGACTGTTCTTGTGGAATTTGCAAAGTGATATTTGAAAGCCCGTCGAGGGCTATGGTGAAAAAGGAAATACCTTCAGTTAAAAACTGGAAAGAAACTTTCTGAGAAACTGCTTTGTATTCTGTTAATTCACCTCACAGAGTTTCAGCTTTCCCCTCTAGAAGCCTTTCGCTAAGACTGTTCTTGTGGAATTTGCAAAGTGATATTTGTAAGCCCATAGAAGTCGATGGTGAAAACGTAAATATCCTAAGATAAAAACTGAAAAGAACCATTCTGAGAAACTGCTTTGTGTTTTGTTAATTCATCTCACAGAGTTACAGGTTTCCCTTCAAGAAGCCTTTCGCTAAGACAGTTCTTGTGGAATATGCAAAGTGATATTTGGAAGCTCATAGTGACCTATAGTGAAAAAGGATATATCTTCAGTTAAAAACTGAAAAGAAGCTTTCTGAGAAACTGCTTTGTGATATATGACTTCCACTCACGGAGTTACAGCTGTATTTCGTAGAGCTGTTTGGCAGTCTTATTTCTGTGGAATCTGAGAACTGTTATTTCGGATCCCTTTGAAGACTGAAGGGCCAAAGGTAATATCCGTCGTTAAAGTTAGAAAGAAGCTTTCTGAGAAACTTCTTTGTGATTTGCGAATTCATTTCACAGAGTTACAGCTTTCCCCTCAAGAAGCCTTTCGCTAAGATTATTCTTGCACAATTTGAAAAATGATATTTGGAAGCCAATAGACGGCTATGGTGAAAACGAAGTATCCTCCGATAAAAACTGGAAAGAAGCTTTCTGAGAAATTGCTTTGTGTTCTTTTAATTCATCTCACAGACTTACAGCTTTCCCCTCAGGAAGTCTTTCGCTAAGACTGTTCTTGTGGAATTTGAAATGTGATATTTGGTAGCCCAAAGGGCGCTATGGAGAAAAGGAAATATCTTCAGATAAAAACTGTAAAGAACATTCCTGAGAAACTGCTTTGTGTTCTGTTAATTCACCTAACAGAGTTACAGCTTTCCCCTCTAGAAGCCTTTCGCTAAGACTGTTCTTGCTGTATTTTCAAAGGGATATTTTGAAGCCCATAGAGGGCTACGGTGAAAAAGGATATAGCTTCAGTTAAAAACGGAAAGAGGCTTTCTGAGAAACGGTTTAGTATTATGTGACTTCCACTCACTGAGTTACAGCTCTATTTCCTAGAGCTGTTTGATAGCCTTATTTCTATGGAATCGGAGAACTGTTATTTTGGATCCCTTTGAAGACTATAGGGCCAAAGGAAATATCTGCCGCTAAAAGTGAGAAAGAAGCTTTCTGAGAAACTTCTCTGAGATCTGTTAATTCATCTCACAGAGTTACAGCATTCCACTCAAGAAGCCTTTCGCTAGGACTGTTCTTTTTGAATTTGCAAAGTGATATTTCGAAGCCCATAGACGGCTGTGGTGAAAAGGGAAATACCTTCAGTTAAAAAATGGAAAGAAGCTTTCTAAGAAACTGCTTTGTGTTCTGTTAATTCATCTCAAAGAGTTACAGCTTTACCCTCAAAAAGACTTTTGCTAAGACTCTTCTTGTGTAATACTCATAGTGATATTTGTAAGCCCTTATAGGGCTATGGTGAAAAAGGAAATATCCTAAGAAAAAAGCTGAAAAGAAGCTTTCTGAGAAACTGCTTTGTGTTCTGTTAATTCACCTCACAGAGTTACAGCTTTCCCCTTAAGAAGCCTTTTGGTAAGACTGTTCTTGTGGAATTTGCAGAGTGGTATTTGTAAGCCCATAGAGGGCTATGGTGAAAAAGGAAATATCCTAAGATAAAAACTGAAAAGAACATTTCTGAGAAACTGCTTTGTGATACGTGACTTCCACTCACTGAGTGAGAGCTATATGTCATAGAGCTGTTTGCTAACCTTATTTCTGTGGAATCTGAGAAGGGATAATTCGGTTCCCGTTGAAGACTATAGGGCCAAAGGAAATATCCGCCATAAACGTGAGAAAGAAGCTTTCTGAGAAACAGCTTTCTGATCTGTGAATTCATCCCACAGAGTTACAGCTTTCCCCTGAGGAAGCCTTTCGCTATGACTGTTCTTGTGGAATTTGCAACGTGACATTTTGAAGGCCATAGAGAGCTATGGTGAAAAGGAAATATCTTCGGTTTAAAACGGGAAAGAAGCTTTCTGAGACACTGCGTTGTGTTCTGTTAATTCATCTCACAAAGTTACAGCTTTCCCCTCACGAAGCCTGTCCCTAAGACTGTTCTTGTCGAATTTGGGAAGTGATATTTAGAAGCCTACAGAGGTCTACAGTGAAAAAGGAAATAACCTAAGATAAAAACTGAAAAGAAGCTTTCTGAAAAACTGCTTTGTGTTCTCTTAATTCATCTCACAGAGTTACAGCTTTCCTCTCAAGAATCCTTTCGCTAAGACTGTTCTTGTGCAATTTAGAACGGGATATTTAGAAGCCCATAGAGGGCTATGGAGAAAAAGGAAATGTCCTTAGATAAAAACTGGAAAGAAGCTTTCTGAGAAACTGCTTTGTGTTCTGTTAATTCATCTCACAGAGTTACAGCTTTCCCCTCGAGAAGCCTTTCGCTATGACTGTTCTTGTGTCATTCGCAAAGTAATATTTGGAAACCCATATAGGGTTATGGTGAAAAAAGGAATATCTTCAGTTAGAAACTGTATAGAAGCTTTCTGAGAAACTGCTTTGTTTTCTGTTAATTCATCTCACAGAGTTACAGCTTTCCCCTCAAGAAGTCTTTCGTTAAGACTGTTCTTGTGGAATTTGCAAAGTGAAATTTGGAAGCCCATAGAGGGCTATGGTGAAAAAGGAAATGTCCTCAGATGAAAACTAGAAAGAAGCTTCTTGAGAAACTACTTTGTGTTCCGTTAATTCATCTCACACAGTTACAGCTTTGCCCTCCAGAAACCGTTCATTAAGACCGTTCTTGTGGAATTTTCAAAGTGATATTTGGAAACCCATAGGGGGCTATGGTGAAAAAGGAAATATCTTCAGTTATAAACTGGAAAGAAGTTTTCTGAGAAACTGCTTTGTGTTCTGCTAATTCATCTGACAGTGTTACACCTTTCCCCTCAAGAAGCATTCCGCTAAGACTGTTCTTGTGGAATTTGCAAAGTGACATTTGGAAGCCCATAGAGGGCTGTGGTGAAAAAGAAATTTCCTAAGATAAGAACTGAAAAGAAGCTTTCTGAGAAACGACTTTGTGTTCTGTTAATTCATCTTATAGAATTACAGCTTTCCCCTCAAGAAGTCGTTCAGTAAGACTGTTCTTGTGGAATTTGCAAAGTGATATTTGGAAGCCCATAGAGGACCATGGTGTAAAGGAAATATCTTCAGATAAAAACTGGAAAGTAGCTTTCTGAGAAATTGCTTTGTGTTCTGTTAATTCATCTCACAGAATTACGGCTTTCCCCTCAAGAAAACTTTCGCGAAAGCTGTTTTTGTGGAATTTGGAAAAAGGTATATGGAAAACCATAGAGATCTATGGTTAAAAAGAAAATATCCTAAGATAAAAACTGAAAAGAAAATTTCTGAGAAACTGCTTTGTGTTCTCTGAATTCATCTCACAGACTTACAGCTTTCCCCTCAAGAAACCGTTCACTAAGACTGTTCTCGTGGATTTTGCAAAGTGATATTTGGAAGCCCATAGAGTGCTATGGGGAAAAAGGAAATATCTTCAGTTAAAAAGTGGAAAGAACGTTTCTGAGAAACTGCTTTGTGTTCTGTTAATCCATCTCACAGAGGTACAGCATTCCCCTCAAGAAGTCGTTTACTAAGACTGTTCTTGTGAAATTTGCGAAGTGATATTTGGAAGTGCTTAGAGAACTATGGTGAAAAAGGAAATATCGTAAGATAAAAACTGAAAAGAAGCTTTCTGAGAAACTGCTTTGTGTTTTGTTAATTCATCTCAGAGAGTTACAGCTTTCCGAACAAAAAGCCATTCACTAAGACTGATCTTGTGTTATTTTCAAATTGATATTTGGAAGCCCATAGAGGGCTATGGTGAAAAGGGAAATATCTTCAGTTAAAAACTGGAAAGAAGCTTTCTGAGAAACGGTTTTGTGTTCTCTTAGTTCATCTCACAGAGTTACAGCTTTCCCCTCAAGAAGCCTTTCACCAAGACTGTTCTTGTGGAATTTCCAAAGTGGTCTTTGGAAGTCCATACGTCGCTATGGTGAAAAAGGATATAGCTTCAGTTAAAAAGTGAAAAGAAGCTTTCCGAGGAACTGCTTTGTGATATGTGATTTCCTGTCACTGAGAAACAGCTGTATTTCGTAGAACTGTTGGCTAGGCTTATTTCTGTGGAATCTGAGAAATGTTACTTCGGATCTCTTTGAAGACTATAGGTCCAAAGGAAATATCCGCCACTAAAAGTGTGAAAGAAGCTTTCTGAGAAACTTCTTTGAGTTCTGTGAATTGATCTCACAGAGCTACAGTTTCCCCTCAAGAGGCCTTTCGCTAAGACTGTTCTCGTGGAATTTGCAAAGTGATATTTGGAAAACAATAGAGGGCTATGGTGAAAAAGGAAATATCCTAAGATAAAAACTGAAAAGAAGCTTTTTGAGAAACTGTTTTGCGTACCGTTAATTCATCTCACAGAGTTATAGCTTTCCCCTCAAGAAGCCGTTCATTAAGACTGTTGTTGTGAAATTTGCAAAATGATATTTGGAAGCTCATAGAGGGCTATGGTGAAAATGGAAATATCTTCAGTTAAAAACTGGAGAGAAGCTTTCTGAGAGACTGCTTTGTGTTCTGTTAATTCATACACAGAGTTACACCTTTCCTATCACGAATCCTTTCGCTAAGACTGTTCTTGTGGAGTTTACAAAGTGATATTTGGAAGCCCATAGAGGGGTACGGTTAAAAAGGAAATTTCCTCACATAAAAACTGGAAAGAAGCTTTCTGAGAAACTGCTTTGTGTTTTGTTAATTCATCTCACAGTATTACAGCTCTACCCTCAAGAAGCCCTTCACTAAGACTGTTCTTCTGGAATTACCAAAGAGATATTTGGAAGCCCATAGAGCGCTATGGTGCAAAAGGAAATATCTTCAGTTAAAAACTGGAGAGAAGCTTTCTGAGAAACTTCTTTGTGTTCTGTTAATTCATGCACAGAGTTACAGCTTTCCTATCAAGAATCCTTTCGCTGAGACTGTTCTTGTGGAGTTTACAAAGTGATATTTGGAAGCCCATAGAGGGGTACGTTTAAAAAGGAAATTTCTTCACATAAAAACTGGAAAGAAGTTTTCTGAGAAACTACTTTGTGTTCTGTTAATTCATCTCACAGAGTTACAGCTTACCCCTCAAGAAGCATTTCGCTAAGACTGTTCTTGTGGAATTTGCAATGTGATATTTGGAAGCCCATGGAGGGATATGGTGAAAAAGGAAATATCTTCAATTAAAAACTGGAAAGAAGCTTTCTGAGAAACTGCTTTGTTTTCTGTTAATTCATCTCACAGAGTTTCAGCTTTCCCCTCCAGAAGTCTTTCGCTAAGACGGTTCTCGTGGAATTTGCAAAGTGATATTTGGAAGCCGAGAGAGGGCTATGGTGTAAAAGGAAATGTCCTCGGATCAAAAATGGAAAGAAGCTTTCCAACAAACTGTTTTGTGTTCTGTTAATTTATCTGACAGAGTTTCAGCTTTCCCCTCAAGAAGCCGTTCGCTAAGACTGTTCTTGTGGAATTTGCAAAGTGATATTTGAAAGCCCGTCGAGGGCTATGGTGAAAAAGGAAATACCTTCAGTTAAAAACTGGAAAGAAACTTTCTGAGAAACTGCTTTGTATTCTGTTAATTCACCTCACAGAGTTTCAGCTTTCCCCTCTAGAAGCCTTTCGCTAAGACTGTTCTTGTGGAATTTGCAAAGTGATATTTGTAAGCCCATAGAAGTCGATGGTGAAAACGTAAATATCCTAAGATAAAAACTGAAAAGAACCATTCTGAGAAACTGCTTTGTGTTTTGTTAATTCATCTCACAGAGTTACAGGTTTCCCTTCAAGAAGCCTTTCGCTAAGACAGTTCTTGTGGAATATGCAAAGTGATATTTGGAAGCTCATAGTGACCTATAGTGAAAAAGGATATATCTTCAGTTAAAAACTGAAAAGAAGCTTTCTGAGAAACTGCTTTGTGATATATGACTTCCACTCACGGAGTTACAGCTGTATTTCGTAGAGCTGTTTGGCAGTCTTATTTCTGTGGAATCTGAGAACTGTTATTTCGGATCCCTTTGAAGACTGAAGGGCCAAAGGAAATATCCGTCGTTAAAGTTAGAAAGAAGCTTTCTGAGAAACTTCTTTGTGATTTGCGAATTCATTTCACAGAGTTACAGCTTTCCCCTCAAGAAGCCTTTCGCTAAGATTATTCTTGCACAATTTGAAAAATGATATTTGGAAGCCAATAGACGGCTATGGTGAAAACGAAGTATCCTCCGATAAAAACTGGAAAGAAGCTTTCTGAGAAATTGCTTTGTGTTCTTTTAATTCATCTCACAGACTTACAGCTTTCCCCTCAGGAAGTCTTTCGCTAAGACTGTTCTTGTGGAATTTGAAATGTGATATTTGGTAGCCCAAAGGGCGCTATGGAGAAAAGGAAATATCTTCAGATAAAAACTGTAAAGAACATTCCTGAGAAACTGCTTTGTGTTCTGTTAATTCACCTAACAGAGTTACAGCTTTCCCCTCTAGAAGCCTTTCGCTAAGACTGTTCTTGCTGTATTTTCAAAGGGATATTTTGAAGCCCATAGAGGGCTACGGTGAAAAAGGATATAGCTTCAGTTAAAAACGGAAAGAGGCTTTCTGAGAAACGGTTTAGTATTATGTGACTTCCACTCACTGAGTTACAGCTCTATTTCCTAGAGCTGTTTGATAGCCTTATTTCTATGGAATCGGAGAACTGTTATTTTGGATCCCTTTGAAGACTATAGGGCCAAAGGAAATATCTGCCGCTAAAAGTGAGAAAGAAGCTTTCTGAGAAACTTCTCTGAGATCTGTTAATTCATCTCACAGAGTTACAGCATTCCACTCAAGAAGCCTTTCGCTAGGACTGTTCTTTTTGAATTTGCAAAGTGATATTTCGAAGCCCATAGACGGCTGTGGTGAAAAGGGAAATACCTTCAGTTAAAAAATGGAAAGAAGCTTTCTAAGAAACTGCTTTGTGTTCTGTTAATTCATCTCAAAGAGTTACAGCTTTACCCTCAAAAAGACTTTTGCTAAGACTCTTCTTGTGTAATACTCATAGTGATATTTGTAAGCCCTTATAGGGCTATGGTGAAAAAGGAAATATCCTAAGAAAAAAGCTGAAAAGAAGCTTTCTGAGAAACTGCTTTGTGTTCTGTTAATTCACCTCACAGAGTTACAGCTTTCCCCTTAAGAAGCCTTTTGGTAAGACTGTTCTTGTGGAATTTGCAGAGTGGTATTTGTAAGCCCATAGAGGGCTATGGTGAAAAAGGAAATATCCTAAGATAAAAACTGAAAAGAACATTTCTGAGAAACTGCTTTGTGATACGTGACTTCCACTCACTGAGTGAGAGTTATATGTCATAGAGCTGTTTGCTAACCTTATTTCTGTGGAATCTGAGAAGGGATAATTCGGTTCCCGTTGAAGACTATAGGGCCAAAGGAAATATCCGCCATAAACGTGAGAAAGAAGCTTTCTGAGAAACAGCTTTCTGATCTGTGAATTCATCCCACAGAGTTACAGCTTTCCCCTGAGGAAGCCTTTCGCTATGACTGTTCTTGTGGAATTTGCAACGTGACATTTCGAAGGCCATAGAGAGCTATGGTGAAAAGGAAATATCTTCGGTTTAAAACGGGAAAGAAGCTTTCTGAGACACTGCGTTGTGTTCTGTTAATTCATCTCACAAAGTTACAGCTTTCCCCTCACGAAGCCTGTCCCTAAGACTGTTCTTGTCGAATTTGGGAAGTGATATTTAGAAGCCTACAGAGGTCTACAGTGAAAAAGGAAATAACCTAAGATAAAAACTGAAAAGAAGCTTTCTGAAAAACTGCTTTGTGTTCTCTTAATTCATCTCACAGAGTTACAGCTTTCCTCTCAAGAATCCTTTCGCTAAGACTGTTCTTGTGCAATTTAGAATGTGATATTTAGAAGCCCATAGAGGGCTATGGAGAAAAAGGAAATGTCCTTAGATAAAAACTGGAAAGAAGCTTTCTGAGAAACTGCTTTGTGTTCTGTTAATTCATCTCACAGAGTTACAGCTTTCCCCTCGAGAAGCCTTTCTCTATGACTGTTCTTGTGTAATTCGCAAGGTAATATTTGGAAGCCCATATAGGGTTATGGTGAAAAAAGGAATATCTTCAGTTACAAACTGTATAGAAGCTTTCTGAGAAACTGCTTTGTTTTCTGTTAATTCATCTCACAGAGTTACAGCTTTCCCCTCAAGAAGTCTTTCGTTAAGACTGTTCTTGTGGAATTTGCAAAGTGAAATTTGGAAGCCCATAGAGGGCTATGGTGAAAAAGGAAATGTCCTCAGATGAAAACTAGAAAGAAGCTTCTTGAGAAACTACTTTGTGTTCCGTTAATTCATCTCACACAGTTACAGCTTTGCCCTCCAGAAACCGTTTATTAAGACCGTTCTTGTGGAATTTTCAAAGTGATATTTGGAAACACATAGGGGGCTATGGTGAAAAAGGAAATATCCTCAGTTATAAACTGGAAAGAAGTTTTCTGAGAAACTGCTTTGTGTTCTGTTAATTCATCTGACAGTGTTACACCTTTCCCCTCAAGAAGCATTCCGCTAAGACTGTTCTTGTGGAATTTGGGAAGTGATATTTAGAAGCCTACAGAGGTCTACAGTGAAAAAGGAAATAACCTAAGATAAAAACTGAAAATAAGCTTTCTGAAAAACTGCTTTGTGTTCTCTTAATTCATCTCACAGAGTTACAGCTTTCCTCTCAAGAATCCTTTCGCTAAGACTGTTCTTGTGCAATTTAGAACGTGATATTTAGAAGCCCATAGAGGGCTATGGAGAAAAAGGAAATGTCCTTAGATAAAAACTGGAAAGAAGCTTTCTGAGAAACTTCTTTGTGTTCTGTTAATTCATGCACAGAGTTACATCTTTCCTATCAAAAATTCTTTCGCTAAGACTGTTCTTGTGGAGTTTACAAAGTGATATTTGGAAGCCCATAGAGGGGTACGTTTAAAAAGGAAATTTCCTCACATAAAAACTGGAAAGAAGTTTTCTGAGAAACTGCTTTGTGTTCTGTTAATTCATCTCACAGAGTTACAGCTTACCCCTCAAGAAGCATTTCGCTAAGACTGTTCTTGTGGAATTTGCAATGTGATATTTGGAAGCCCATGGAGGGATATGGTGAAAAAGGAAATATCTTCAATTAAAAACTGGAAAGAAGCTTTCTGAGAAACTGCTTTGTTTTCTGTTAATTCATCTCACAGAGTTTCAGCTTTCCCCTCCAGAAGTCTTTCGCTAAGACGGTTCTCGTGGAATTTGCAAAGTGATATTTGGAAGCCGTGAGAGGGCTATGGTGTAAAAGGAAATGTCCTCGGATCAAAAATGGAAAGAAGCTTTCCAACAAACTGTTTTGTGTTCTGTTAATTTATCTGACAGAGTTTCAGCTTTCCCCTCAAGAAGCCGTTCGCTAAGACTGTTCTTGTGGAATTTGCAAAGTGATATTTGAAAGCCCGTCGAGGGCTATGGTGAAAAAGGAAATACCTTCAGTTAAAAACTGGAAAGAAACTTTCTGAGAAACTGCTTTGTATTCTGTTAATTCACCTCACAGAGTTTCAGCTTTCCCCTCTAGAAGCCTTTCGCTAAGACTGTTCTTGTGGAATTTGCAAAGTGATATTTGTAAGCCCATAGAAGTCGATGGTGAAAACGTAAATATCCTAAGATAAAAACTGAAAAGAACCATTCTGAGAAACTGCTTTGTGTTTTGTTAATTCATCTCACAGAGTTACAGGTTTCCCTTCAAGAAGCCTTTCGCTAAGACAGTTCTTGTGGAATATGCAAAGTGATATTTGGAAGCTCATAGTGACCTATAGTGAAAAAGGATATATCTTCAGTTAAAAACTGAAAAGAAGCTTTCTGAGAAACTGCTTTGTGATATATGACTTCCACTCACGGAGTTACAGCTGTATTTCGTAGAGCTGTTTGGCAGTCTTATTTCTGTGGAATCTGAGAACTGTTATTTCGGATCCCTTTGAAGACTGAAGGGCCAAAGGAAATATCCGTCGTTAAAGTTAGAAAGAAGCTTTCTGAGAAACTTCTTTGTGATTTGCGAATTCATTTCACAGAGTTACAGCTTTCCCCTCAAGAAGCCTTTCGCTAAGATTATTCTTGCACAATTTGAAAAATGATATTTGGAAGCCAATAGACGGCTATGGTGAAAACGAAATATCCTCCGATAAAAACTGGAAAGAAGCTTTCTGAGAAATTGCTTTGTGTTCTTTTAATTCATCTCACAGACTTACAGCTTTCCCCTCAGGAAGTCTTTCGCTAAGACTGTTCTTGTGGAATTTGAAATGTGATATTTGGTAGCCCATAGAGCGCTATGGAGAAAAGGAAATATCTTCAGATAAAAACTGTAAAGAACATTCCTGAGAAACTGCTTTGTGTTCTGTTAATTCACCTAACAGAGTTACAGCTTTCCCCTCTAGAAGCCTTTCGCTAAGACTGTTCTTGCTGTATTTTCAAAGTGATATTTTGAAGCCCATAGAGGGCTACGGTGAAAAAGGATATAGCTTCAGTTAAAAACTGAAAGAGGCTTTCTGAGAAACGGTTAAGTATTATGTGACTTCCACTCACTGAGTTACAGCTCTATTTCCTAGAGCTGTTTGATAGCCTTATTTCTATGGAATCGGAGAACTGTTATTTTGGATCCCTTTGAAGACTATAGGGCCAAAGGAAATATCTGCCGCTAAAAGTGAGAAAGAAGCTTTCTGAGAAACTTCTCTGAGATCTGTTAATTCATCTCACAGAGTTACAGCATTCCACTCAAGAAGCCTTTCGCTAGGACTGTTCTTTTTGAATTTGCAAAGTGATATTTCGAAGCCCATAGACGGCTGTGGTGAAAAGGGAAATACCTTCAGTTAAAAAATGGAAAGAAGCTTTCTAAGAAACTGCTTTGTGTTCTGTTAATTCATCTCAAAGAGTTACAGCTTTACCCTCAAAAAGACTTTTGCTAAGACTCTTCTTGTGTAATACTCATAGTGATATTTTTAAGCCCTTATAGGGCTATGGTGAAAAAGGAAATATCCTAAGAAAAAAGCTGAAAAGAAGCTTTCTGAGAAACTGCTTTGTGTTCTGTTAATTCACCTCACAGAGTTACAGCTTTCCCCTTAAGAAGCCTTTTGGTAAGACTGTTCTTGTGGAATTTGCAGAGTGGTATTTGTAAGCCCATAGAGGGCTATGGTGAAAAAGGAAATATCCTAAGATAAAAACTGAAAAGAACATTTCTGAGAAACTGCTTTGTGATACGTGACTTCCACTCACTGAGTGAGAGCTATATGTCATAGAGCTGTTTGCTAACCTTATTTCTGTGGAATCTGAGAAGGGATAATTCGGTTCCCGTTGAAGACTATAGGGCCAAAGGAAATATCCGCCATAAACGTGAGAAAGAAGCTTTCTGAGAAACAGCTTTCTGATCTGTGAATTCATCCCACAGAGTTACAGCTTTCCCCTGAGGAAGCCTTTCGCTATGACTGTTCTTGTGGAATTTGCAACGTGACATTTCGAAGGCCATAGAGAGCTATGGTGAAAAGGAAATATCTTCGGTTTAAAACGGGAAAGAAGCTTTCTGAGACACTGCGTTGTGTTCTGTTAATTCATCTCACAAAGTTACAGCTTTCCCCTCACGAAGCCTTTCCCTAAGACTGTTCTTGTCGAATTTGGGAAGTGATATTTAGAAGCCTACAGAGGTCTACAGTGAAAAAGGAAATAACCTAAGATAAAAACTGAAAAGAAGCTTTCTGAAAAACTGCTTTGTGTTCTCTTAATTCATCTCACAGAGTTACAGCTTTCCTCTCAAGAATCCTTTCGCTAAGACTGTTCTTGTGCAATTTAGAATGTGATATTTAGAAGCCCATAGAGGGCTATGGAGAAAAAGGAAATGTCCTTAGATAAAAACTGGAAAGAAGCTTTCTGAGAAACTGCTTTGTGTTCTGTTAATTCATCTCACAGAGTTACAGCTTTCCCCTCGAGAAGCCTTTCTCTATGACTGTTCTTGTGTAATTCGCAAAGTAATATTTGGAAGCCCATATAGGGTTATGGTGAAAAAAGGAATATCTTCAGTTACAAACTGTATAGAAGCTTTCTGAGAAACTGCTTTGTTTTCTGTTAATTCATCTCACAGAGTTACAGCTTTCTCCTCAAGAAGTCTTTCGTTAAGACTGTTCTTGTGGAATTTGCAAAGTGAAATTTGGAAGCCCATAGAGGGCTATGGTGAAAAAGGAAATGTCCTCAGATGAAAACTAGAAAGAAGCTTCTTGAGAAACTACTTTGTGTTCCGTTAATTCATCTCACACAGTTACAGCTTTGCCCTCCAGAAACCGTTCATTAAGACCGTTCTTGTGGAATTTTCAAAGTGATATTTGGAAACACATAGGGGGCTATGGTGAAAAAGGAAATATCTTCAGTTATAAACTGGAAAGAAGTTTTCTGAGAAACTGCTTTGTGTTCTGTTAATTCATCCGACAGTGTTACACCTTTCCCCTCAAGAAGCATTCCGCTAAGACTGTTCTTGTGGAATTTGCAAAGTGACATTTGGAAGCCCATAGAGGGCTGTGGTGAAAAAGAAATTTCCTAAGATAAGAACTGAAAAGAAGCTTTCTGAGAAACGACTTTGTGTTCTGTTAATTCATCTTATAGAATTACAGCTTTCCCCTCAAGAAGTCGTTCAGTAAGACTGTTCTTGTGGAATTTGCAAAGTGATATTTGGAAGCCCATAGAGGACCATGGTGTAAAGGAAATATCTTCAGATAAAAACTGGAAAGTAGCTTTCTGAGAAATTGCTTTGTGTTCTGTTAATTCATCTCACAGAATTACGGCTTTCCCCTCAAGAAAACTTTCGCGAAAGCTGTTTTTGTGGAATTTGGAAAAAGGTATATGGAAAACCATAGAGATCTATGGTTAAAAAGAAAATATCCTAAGATAAAAACTGAAAAGAAAATTTCTGAGAAACTGCTTTGTGTTCTCTGAATTCATCTCACAGACTTACAGCTTTCCCCTCAAGAAACCGTTCACTAAGACTGTTCTCGTGGATTTTGCAAAGTGATATTTGGAAGCCCATAGAGTGCTATGGGGAAAAAGGAAATATCTTCAGTTAAAAAGTGGAAAGAACGTTTCTGAGAAACTGCTTTGTGTTCTGTTAATCCATCTCACAGAGGTACAGCATTCCCCTCAAGAAGTCGTTTACTAAGACTGTTCTTGTGAAATTTGCGAAGTGATATTTGGAAGTGCTTAGAGAACTATGGTGAAAAAGGAAATATCGTAAGATAAAAACTGAAAAGAAGCTTTCTGAGAAACTGCTTTGTGTTTTGTTAATTCATCTCAGAGAGTTACAGCTTTCCGAACAAAAAGCCATTCACTAAGACTGATCTTGTGTTATTTTCAAATTGATATTTGGAAGCCCATAGAGGGCTATGGTGAAAAGGGAAATATCTTCAGTTAAAAACTGGAAAGAAGCTTTCTGAGAAACGGTTTTGTGTTCTCTTAGTTCATCTCACAGAGTTACAGCTTTCCCCTCAAGAAGCCTTTCACCAAGACTGTTCTTGTGGAATTTCCAAAGTGGTCTTTGGAAGTCCATACATCGCTATGGTGAAAAAGGATATAGCTTCAGTTAAAAAGTGAAAAGAAGCTTCCGAGGAACTGCTTTGTGATATGTGATTTCCTGTCACTGAGAAACAGCTGTATTTCGTAGAACTGTTGGCTAGGCTTATTTCTGTGGAATCTGAGAAATGTTACTTCGGATCTCTTTGAAGACTATAGGTCCAAAGGAAATATCCGCCACTAAAAGTGTGAAAGAAGCTTTCTGAGAAACTTCTTTGAGTTCTGTGAATTGATCTCACAGAGCTACAGTTTCCCCTCAAGAGGCCTTTCGCTAAGACTGTTCTCGTGGAATTTGCAAAGTGATATTTGGAAAACAATAGAGGGCTATGGTGAAAAAGGAAATATCCTAAGATAAAAACTGAAAAGAAGCTTTTTGAGAAACTGTTTTGTGTACCGTTAATTCATCTCACAGAGTTATAGCTTTCCCCTCAAGAAGCCGTTCATTAAGACTGTTGTTGTGAAATTTGCAAAATGATATTTGGAAGCTCATAGAGGGCTATGGTGAAAATGGAAATATCTTCAGTTAAAAACTGGAGAGAAGCTTTCTGAGAAACTGCTTTGTGTTCTGTTAATTCATACACAGAGTTACACCTTTCCTATCACGAATCCTTTCGCTAAGACTGTTCTTGTGGAGTTTACAAAGTGATATTTGGAAGCCCATAGAGGGGTACGGTTAAAAAGGAAATTTCCTCACATAAAAACTGGAAAGAAGCTTTCTGAGAAACTGCTTTGTGTTTTGTTAATTCATCTCACAGTATTACAGCTCTACCCTCAAGAAGCCCTTCACTAAGACTGTTCTTCTGGAATTACCAAAGAGATATTTGGAAGCCCATAGAGCGCTATGGTGCAAAAGGAAATATCTTCAGTTAAAAACTGGAGAGAAGCTTTCTGAGAAACTTCTTTGTGTTCTGTTAATTCATGCACAGAGTTACAGCTTTCCTATCAAGAATCCTTTCGCTAAGACTGTTCTTGTGGAGTTTACAAAGTGATATTTGGAAGCCCATAGAGGGGTACGTTTAAAAAGGAAATTTCCTCACATAAAAACTGGAAAGAAGTTTTCTGAGAAACTGCTTTGTGTTCTGTTAATTCATCTCACAGAGTTACAGCTTACCCCTCAAGAAGCATTTCGCTAAGACTGTTCTTGTGGAATTTGCAATGTGATATTTGGAAGCCCATGGAGGGATATGGTGAAAAAGGAAATATCTTCAATTAAAAACTGGAAAGAAGCTTTCTGAGAAACTGCTTTGTTTTCTGTTAATTCATCTCACAGAGTTTCAGCTTTCCCCTCCAGAAGTCTTTCGCTAAGACGGTTCTCGTGGAATTTGCAAAGTGATATTTGGAAGCCGTGAGAGGGCTATGGTGTAAAAGGAAATGTCCTCGGATCAAAAATGGAAAGAAGCTTTCCAACAAACTGTTTTGTGTTCTGTTAATTTATCTGACAGAGTTTCAGCTTTCCCCTCAAGAAGCCGTTCGCTAAGACTGTTCTTGTGGAATTTGCAAAGTGATATTTGAAAGCCCGTCGAGGGCTATGGTGAAAAAGGAAATACCTTCAGTTAAAAACTGGAAAGAAACTTTCTGAGAAACTGCTTTGTATTCTGTTAATTCACCTCACAGAGTTTCAGCTTTCCCCTCTAGAAGCCTTTCGCTAAGACTGTTCTTGTGGAATTTGCAAAGTGATATTTGTAAGCCCATAGAAGTCGATGGTGAAAACGTAAATATCCTAAGATAAAAACTGAAAAGAACCATTCTGAGAAACTGCTTTGTGTTTTGTTAATTCATCTCACAGAGTTACAGGTTTCCCTTCAAGAAGCCTTTCGCTAAGACAGTTCTTGTGGAATATGCAAAGTGATATTTGGAAGCTCATAGTGACCTATAGTGAAAAAGGATATATCTTCAGTTAAAAACTGAAAAGAAGATTTCTGAGAAACTGCTTTGTGTTCTGTTAATTCACCTCACAGAGTTACAGCTTTCCCCTTAAGAAGCCTTTTGGTAAGACTGTTCTTGTGGAATTTGCAGAGTGGTATTTGTAAGCCCATAGAGGGCTATGGTGAAAAAGGAAATATCCTAAGATAAAAACTGAAAAGAACATTTCTGAGAAACTGCTTTGTGATACGTGACTTCCACTCACTGAGTGAGAGCTATATGTCATAGAGCTGTTTGCTAACCTTATTTCTGTGGAATCTGAGAAGGGATAATTCGGTTCCCGTTGAAGACTATAGGGCCAAAGGAAATATCCGCCATAAACGTGAGAAAGAAGCTTTCTGAGAAACAGCTTTCTGATCTGTGAATTCATCCCACAGAGTTACAGCTTTCCCCTGAGGAAGCCTTTCGCTATGACTGTTCTTGTGGAATTTGCAACGTGACATTTCGAAGGCCATAGAGAGCTATGGTGAAAAGGAAATATCTTCGGTTTAAAACGGGAAAGAAGCTTTCTGAGACACTGCGTTGTGTTCTGTTAATTCATCTCACAAAGTTACAGCTTTCCCCTCACGAAGCCTTTCCCTAAGACTGTTCTTGTCGAATTTGGGAAGTGATATTTAGAAGCCTACAGAGGTCTACAGTGAAAAAGGAAATAACCTAAGATAAAAACTGAAAATAAGCTTTCTGAAAAACTGCTTTGTGTTCTCTTAATTCATCTCACAGAGTTACAGCTTTCCTCTCAAGAATCCTTTCGCTAAGACTGTTCTTGTGCAATTTAGAATGTGATATTTAGAAGCCCATAGAGGGCTATGGAGAAAAAGGAAATGTCCTTAGATAAAAACTGGAAAGAAGCTTTCTGAGAAACTGCTTTGTGTTCTGTTAATTCATCTCACAGAGTTACAGCTTTCCCCTCGAGAAGCCTTTCTCTATGACTGTTCTTGTGTAATTCGCAAAGTAATATTTGGAAGCCCATATAGGGTTATGGTGAAAAAAGGAATATCTTCAGTTACAAACTGTATAGAAGCTTTCTGAGAAACTGCTTTGTTTTCTGTTAATTCATCTCACAGAGTTACAGCTTTCTCCTCAAGAAGTCTTTCGTTAAGGCTGTTCTTGTGGAATTTGCAAAGTGAAATTTGGAAGCCCATAGAGGGCTATGGTGAAAAAGGAAATGTCCTCAGATGAAAACTAGAAAGAAGCTTCTTGAGAAACTACTTTGTGTTCCGTTAATTCATCTCACACAGTTACAGCTTTGCCCTCCAGAAACCGTTCATTAAGACCGTTCTTGTGGAATTTTCAAAGTGATATTTGGAAACACATAGGGGGCTATGGTGAAAAAGGAAATATCTTCAGTTATAAACTGGAAAGAAGTTTTCTGAGAAACTGCTTTGTGTTCTGTTAATTCATCCGACAGTGTTACACCTTTCCCCTCAAGAAGCATTCCGCTAAGACTGTTCTTGTGGAATTTGCAAAGTGACATTTGGAAGCCCATAGAGGGCTGTGGTGAAAAAGAAATTTCCTAAGATAAGAACTGAAAAGAAGCTTTCTGAGAAACGACTTTGTGTTCTGTTAATTCATCTTATAGAATTACAGCTTTCCCCTCAAGAAGTCGTTCAGTAAGACTGTTCTTGTGGAATTTGCAAAGTGATATTTGGAAGCCCATAGAGGACCATGGTGTAAAGGAAATATCTTCAGATAAAAACTGGAAAGTAGCTTTCTGAGAAATTGCTTTGTGTTCTGTTAATTCATCTCACAGAATTACGGCTTTCCCCTCAAGAAAACTTTCGCGAAAGCTGTTTTTGTGGAATTTGGAAAAAGGTATATGGAAAACCATAGAGATCTATGGTTAAAAAGAAAATATCCTAAGATAAAAACTGAAAAGAAAATTTCTGAGAAACTGCTTTGTGTTCTCTGAATTCATCTCACAGACTTACAGCTTTCCCCTCAAGAAACCGTTCACTAAGACTGTTCTCGTGGATTTTGCAAAGTGATATTTGGAAGCCCATAGAGTGCTATGGGGAAAAAGGAAATATCTTCAGTTAAAAAGTGGAAAGAACGTTTCTGAGAAACTGCTTTGTGTTCTGTTAATCCATCTCACAGAGGTACAGCATTCCCCTCAAGAAGTCGTTTACTAAGACTGTTCTTGTGAAATTTGCGAAGTGATATTTGGAAGTGCTTAGAGAACTATGGTGAAAAAGGAAATATCGTAAGATAAAAACTGAAAAGAAGCTTTCTGAGAAACTGCTTTGTGTTTTGTTAATTCATCTCAGAGAGTTACAGCTTTCCGAACAAAAAGCCATTCACTAAGACTGATCTTGTGTTATTTTCAAATTGATATTTGGAAGCCCATAGAGGGCTATGGTGAAAAGGGAAATATCTTCAGTTAAAAACTGGAAAGAAGCTTTCTGAGAAACGGTTTTGTGTTCTCTTAGTTCATCTCACAGAGTTACAGCTTTCCCCTCAAGAAGCCTTTCACCAAGACTGTTCTTGTGGAATTTCCAAAGTGGTCTTTGGAAGTCCATACATCGCTATGGTGAAAAAGGATATAGCTTCAGTTAAAAAGTGAAAAGAAGCTTCCGAGGAACTGCTTTGTGATATGTGATTTCCTGTCACTGAGAAACAGCTGTATTTCGTAGAACTGTTGGCTAGGCTTATTTCTGTGGAATCTGAGAAATGTTACTTCGGATCTCTTTGAAGACTATAGGTCCAAAGGAAATATCCGCCACTAAAAGTGTGAAAGAAGCTTTCTGAGAAACTTCTTTGAGTTCTGTGAATTGATCTCACAGAGCTACAGTTTCCCCTCAAGAGGCCTTTCGCTAAGACTGTTCTCGTGGAATTTGCAAAGTGATATTTGGAAAACAATAGAGGGCTATGGTGAAAAAGGAAATATCCTAAGATAAAAACTGAAAAGAAGCTTTTTGAGAAACCGTTTTGTGTACCGTTAATTCATCTCACAGAGTTATAGCTTTCCCCTCAAGAAACCGTTCATTAAGACTGTTGTTGTGAAATTTGCAAAATGATATTTGGAAGCTCATAGAGGGCTATGGTGAAAATGGAAATATCTTCAGTTAAAAACTGGAGAGAAGCTTTCTGAGAAACTGCTTTGTGTTCTGTTAATTCATACACAGAGTTACACCTTTCCTATCACGAATCCTTTCGCTAAGACTGTTCTTGTGGAGTTTACAAAGTGATATTTGGAAGCCCATAGAGGGGTACGGTTAAAAAGGAAATTTCCTCACATAAAAACTGGAAAGAAGCTTTCTGAGAAACTGCTTTGTGTTTTGTTAATTCATCTCACAGTATTACAGCTCTACCCTCAAGAAGCCCTTCACTAAGACTGTTCTTCTGGAATTACCAAAGAGATATTTGGAAGCCCATAGAGCGCTATGGTGCAAAAGGAAATATCTTCAGTTAAAAACTGGAGAGAAGCTTTCTGAGAAACTTCTTTGTGTTCTGTTAATTCATGCACAGAGTTACAGCTTTCCTATCAAGAATCCTTTCGCTAAGACTGTTCTTGTGGAGTTTACAAAGTGATATTTGGAAGCCCATAGAGGGGTACGTTTAAAAAGGAAATTTCCTCACATAAAAACTGGAAAGAAGTTTTCTGAGAAACTGCTTTGTGTTCTGTTAATTCATCTCACAGAGTTACAGCTTACCCCTCAAGAAGCATTTCGCTAAGACTGTTCTTGTGGAATTTGCAATGTGATATTTGGAAGCCCATGGAGGGATATGGTGAAAAAGGAAATATCTTCAATTAAAAACTGGAAAGAAGCTTTCTGAGAAACTGCTTTGTTTTCTGTTAATTCATCTCACCGAGTTTCAGCTTTCCCCTCCAGAAGTCTTTCGCTAAGACGGTTCTCGTGGAATTTGCAAAGTGATATTTGGAATCCGTGAGAGGGCTATGGTGTAAAAGGAAATGTCCTCGGATCAAAAATGGAAAGAAGCTTTCCAACAAACTGTTTTGTGTTCTGTTAATTTATCTGACAGAGTTTCATCTTTCCCCTCAAGAAGCCGTTCGCTATGACTGTTCTTGTGGAATTTGCAAAGTGATATTTGAAAGCCCGTCGAGGGCTATGGTGAAAAAGGAAATACCTTCAGTTAAAAACTGGAAAGAAACTTTCTGAGAAACTGCTTTGTATTCTGTTAATTCACCTCACAGAGTTTCAGCTTTCCCCTCTAGAAGCCTTTCGCTAAGACTGTTCTTGTGGAATTTGCAAAGTGATATTTGTAAGCCCATAGAAGTCGATGGTGAAAACGTAAATATCCTAAGATAAAAACTGAAAAGAACCATTCTGAGAAACTGCTTTGTGTTTTGTTAATTCATCTCACAGAGTTACAGGTTTCCCTTCAAGAAGCCTTTCGCTAAGACAGTTCTTGTGGAATATGCAAAGTGATATTTGGAAGCTCATAGTGACCTATAGTGAAAAAGGATATATCTTCAGTTAAAAACTGAAAAGAAGCTTTCTGAGAAACTGCTTTGTGATATATGACTTCCACTCACTGAGTTACAGCTGTATTTCGTAGAGCTGTTTGGCAGTCTTATTTCTGTGGAATCTGAGAACTGTTATTTCGGATCCCTTTGAAGACTGAAGGGCCAAAGGAAATATCCGTCGTTAAAGTTAGAAAGAAGCTTTCTGAGAAACTTCTTTGTGATTTGCGAATTCATTTCACAGAGTTACAGCTTTCCCCTCCAGAAGCCTTTCGCTAAGATTATTCTTGCACAATTTGAAAAATGATATTTGGAAGCCAATAGACGGCTATGGTGAAAACGAAATATCCTCCGATAAAAACTGGAAAGAAGCTTTCTGAGAAATTGCTTTGTGTTCTTTTAAGTCATCTCACAGACTTACAGCTTTCCCCTCAGGAAGTCTTTCGCTAAGACTGTTCTTGCGGAATTTGAAATGTGATATTTGGTAGCCCATAGAGCGCTATGGAGAAAAGGAAATATCTTCAGATAAAAACTGTAAAGAACATTCCTGAGAAACTGCTTTGTGTTCTGTTAATTCACCTAACAGAGTTACAGCTTTCCCCTCTAGAAGCCTTTCGCTAAGACTGTTCTTGCTGTATTTTCAAAGGGATATTTTGAAGCCCATAGAGGGCTACAGTGAAAAAGGATATAGCTTCAGTTAAAAACTGAAAGAGGCTTTCTGAGAAACGGTTTAGTATTATGTGACTTCCACTCACTGAGTTACAGCTCTATTTCCTAGAGCTGTTTGATAGCCTTATTTCTATGGAATCGGAGAACTGTTATTTTGGATCCCTTTGAAGACTATAGGGCCAAAGGAAATATCTGCCGCTAAAAGTGAGAAAGAAGCTTTCTGAGAAACTTCTCTGAGATCTGTTAATTCATCTCACAGAGTTACAGCATTCCACTCAAGAAGCCTTTCGCTAGGACTGTTCTTTTTGAATTTGCAAAGTGATATTTCGAAGCCCATAGACGGCTGTGGTGAAAAGGGAAATACCTTCAGTTAAAAAATGGAAAGAAGCTTTCTAAGAAACTGCTTTGTGTTCTGTTAATTCATCTCAAAGAGTTACAGCTTTACCCTCAAAAAGACTTTTGCTAAGACTCTTCTTGTGTAATACTCATAGTGATATTTGTAAGCCCTTATAGGGCTATGGTGAAAAAGGAAATATCCTAAGAAAAAAGCTGAAAAGAAGATTTCTGAGAAACTGCTTTGTGTTCTGTTAATTCACCTCACAGAGTTACAGCTTTCCCCTTAAGAAGCCTTTTGGTAAGACTGTTCTTGTGGAATTTGCAGAGTGGTATTTGTAAGCCCATAGAGGGCTATGGTGAAAAAGGAAATATCCTAAGATAAAAACTGAAAAGAACATTTCTGAGAAACTGCTTTGTGATACGTGACTTCCACTCACTGAGTGAGAGCTATATGTCATAGAGCTGTTTGCTAACCTTATTTCTGTGGAATCTGAGAAGGGATAATTCGGTTCCCGTTGAAGACTATAGGGCCAAAGGAAATATCCGCCATAAACGTGAGAAAGAAGCTTTCTGAGAAACAGCTTTCTGATCTGTGAATTCATCCCACAGAGTTACAGCTTTCCCCTGAGGAAGCCTTTCGCTATGACTGTTCTTGTGGAATTTGCAACGTGACATTTCGAAGGCCATAGAGAGCTATGGTGAAAAGGAAATATCTTCGGTTTAAAACGGGAAAGAAGCTTTCTGAGACACTGCGTTGTGTTCTGTTAATTCATCTCACAAAGTTACAGCTTTCCCCTCACGAAGCCTTTCCCTAAGACTGTTCTTGTCGAATTTGGGAAGTGATATTTAGAAGCCTACAGAGGTCTACAGTGAAAAAGGAAATAACCTAAGATAAAAACTGAAAAGAAGCTTTCTGAAAAACTGCTTTGTGTTCTCTTAATTCATCTCACAGAGTTACAGCTTTCCTCTCAAGAATCCTTTCGCTAAGACTGTTCTTGTGCAATTTAGAACGTGATATTTAGAAGCCCATAGAGGGCTATGGAGAAAAAGGAAATGTCCTTAGATAAAAACTGGAAAGAAGCTTTCTGAGAAACTGCTTTGTGTTCTGTTAATTCATGCACAGAGTTACAGCTTTCCTATCAAGAATCCTTTCGCTAAGACTGTTCTTGTGGAGTTTACAAAGTGATATTTGGAAGCCCATAGAGGGGTACGGTTAAAAAGGAAATTTCCTCACATAAAAACTGGAAAGAAGTTTTCTGAGAAACTGCTTTGTGTTCTGTTAATTCATCTCACAGACTTACAGCTTACCCCTCAAGAAGCATTTCGCTAAGACTGTTCTTGTGGAATTTGCAATGTGATATTTGGAAGCCCATGGAGGGATATGGTGAAAAAGGAAATATCTTCAATTAAAAACTGGAAAGAAGCTTTCTGAGAAACTGCTTTGTTTTCTGTTAATTCATCTCACAGAGTTTCAGCTTTCCCCTCCAGAAGTCTTTCGCTAAGACGGTTCTCGTGGAATTTGCAAAGTGATATTTGGAAGCCGTGAGAGGGCTATGGTGTAAAAGGAAATGTCCTCGGATCAAAAATGGAAAGAAGCTTTCCAACAAACTGTTTTGTGTTCTGTTAATTTATCTGACAGAGTTTCAGCTTTCCCCTCAAGAAGCCGTTCGCTAAGACTGTTCTTGTGGAATTTGCAAAGTGATATTTGAAAGCCCGTCGAGGGCTATGGTGAAAAAGGAAATACCTTCAGTTAAAAACTGGAAAGAAACTTTCTGAGAAACTGCTTTGTATTCTGTTAATTCACCTCACAGAGTTTCAGCTTTCCCCTCTAGAAGCCTTTCGCTAAGACTGTTCTTGTGGAATTTGCAAAGTGATATTTGTAAGCCCATAGAAGTCGATGGTGAAAACGTAAATATCCTAAGATAAAAACTGAAAAGAACCATTCTGAGAAACTGCTTTGTGTTTTGTTAATTCATCTCACAGAGTTACAGGTTTCCCTTCAAGAAGCCTTTCGCTAAGACAGTTCTTGTGGAATATGCAAAGTGATATTTGGAAGCTCATAGTGACCTATAGTGAAAAAGGATATATCTTCAGTTAAAAACTGAAAAGAAGCTTTCTGAGAAACTGCTTTGTGATATATGACTTCCACTCACTGAGTTACAGCTGTATTTCGTAGAGCTGTTTGGCAGTCTTATTTCTGTGGAATCTGAGAACTGTTATTTCGGATCCCTTTGAAGACTGAAGGGCCAAAGGAAATATCCGTCGTTAAAGTTAGAAAGAAGCTTTCTGAGAAACTTCTTTGTGATTTGCGAATTCATTTCACAGAGTTACAGCTTTCCCCTCAAGAAGCCTTTCGCTAAGATTATTCTTGCACAATTTGAAAAATGATATTTGGAAGCCAATAGACGGCTATGGTGAAAACAAAATATCCTCCGATAAAAACTGGAAAGAAGCTTTCTGAGAAATTGCTTTGTGTTCTTTTAATTCATCTCACAGACTTACAGCTTTCCCCTCAGGAAGTCTTTCGCTAAGACAGTTCTTGTGGAATTTGAAATGTGATATTTGGTAGCCCATAGAGCGCTATGGAGAAAAGGAAATATCTTCAGATAAAAACTGTAAAGAACATTCCTGAGAAACTGCTTTGTGTTCTGTTAATTCACCTAACAGAGTTACAGCTTTCCCCTCTAGAAGCCTTTCGCTAAGACTGTTCTTGCTGTATTTTCAAAGGGATATTTTGAAGCCCATAGAGGGCTACGGTGAAAAAGGATATAGCTTCAGTTAAAAACTGAAAGAGGCTTTCTGAGAAACGGTTAAGTATTATGTGACTTCCACTCACTGAGTTACAGCTCTATTTCCTAGAGCTGTTTGATAGCCTTATTTCTATGGAATCGGAGAACTGTTATTTTGGATCCCTTTGAAGACTATAGGGCCAAAGGAAATATCTGCCGCTAAAAGTGAGAAAGAAGCTTTCTGAGAAACTTCTCTGAGATCTGTTAATTCATCTCACAGAGTTACAGCATTCCACTCAAGAAGCCTTTCGCTAGGACTGTTCTTTTTGAATTTGCAAAGTGATATTTCGAAGCCCATAGACGGCTGTGGTGAAAAGGGAAATACCTTCAGTTAAAAAATGGAAAGAAGCTTTCTAAGAAACGGCTTTGTGTTCTGTTAATTCATCTCAAAGAGTTACAGCTTTACCCTCAAAAAGACTTTTGCTAAGACTCTTCTTGTGTAATACTCATAGTGATATTTGTAAGCCCTTATAGGGCTATGGTGAAAAAGGAAATATCCTAAGAAAAAAGCTGAAAAGAAGCTTTCTGAGAAACTGCTTTGTGTTCTGTTAATTCACCTCACAGAGTTACAGCTTTCCCCTTAAGAAGCCTTTTGGTAAGACTGTTCTTGTGGAATTTGCAGAGTGGTATTTGTAAGCCCATAGAGGGCTATGGTGAAAAAGGAAATATCCTAAGATAAAAACTGAAAAGAACATTTCTGAGAAACTGCTTTGTGATACGTGACTTCCACTCACTGAGTGAGAGCTATATGTCATAGAGCTGTTTGCTAACCTTATTTCTGTGGAATCTGAGAAGGGATAATTCGGTTCCCGTTGAAGACTATAGGGCCAAAGGAAATATCCACCATAAAGGTGAGAAAGAAGCTTTCTGAGAAACAGCTTTCTGATCTGTGAATTCATCCCACAGAGTTACAGCTTTCCCCTGAGGAAGCCTTTCGCTATGACTGTTCTTGTGGAATTTGCAACGTGACATTTCGAAGGCCATAGAGAGCTATGGTGAAAAGGAAATATCTTCGGTTTAAAACGGGAAAGAAGCTTTCTGAGACACTGCGTTGTGTTCTGTTACTTCATCTCACAAAGTTACAGCTTTCCCCTCACGAAGCCTTTCCCTAAGACTGTTCTTGTCGAATTTGGGAAGTGATATTTAGAAGCCTACAGAGGTCTACAGTGAAAAAGGAAATAACCTAAGATAAAAACTGAAAAGAAGCTTTCTGAAAAACTGCTTTGTGTTCTCTTAATTCATCTCACAGAGTTACAGCTTTCCTCTCAAGAATCCTTTCGCTAAGACTGTTCTTGTGCAATTTAGAATGTGATATTTAGAAGCCCATAGAGGGCTATGGAGAAAAAGGAAATGTCCTTAGATAAAAACTGGAAAGAAGCTTTCTGAGAAACTGCTTTGTGTTCTGTTAATTCATCTCACAGAGTTACAGCTTTCCCCTCGAGAAGCCTTTCTCTATGACTGTTCTTGTGTAATTCGCAAAGTAATATTTGGAAGCCCATATAGGGTTATGGTGAAAAAAGGAATATCTTCAGTTACAAACTGTATAGAAGCTTTCTGAGAAACTGCTTTGTTTTCTGTTAATTCATCTCACAGAGTTACAGCTTTCTCCTCAAGAAGTCTTTCGTTAAGACTGTTCTTGTGGAATTTGCAAAGTGAAATTTGGAAGCCCATAGAGGGCTATGGTGAAAAAGGAAATGTCCTCAGATGAAAACTAGAAAGAAGCTTCTTGAGAAACTACTTTGTGTTCCGTTAATTCATCTCACACAGTTACAGCTTTGCCCTCCAGAAACCGTTCATTAAGACCGTTCTTGTGGAATTTTCAAAGTGATATTTGGAAACACATAGGGGGCTATGGTGAAAAAGGAAATATCTTCAGTTATAAACTGGAAAGAAGTTTTCTGAGAAACTGCTTTGTGTTCTGTTAATTCATCCGACAGTGTTACACCTTTCCCCTCAAGAAGCATTCCGCTAAGACTGTTCTTGTGGAATTTGCAAAGTGACATTTGGAAGCCCATAGAGGGCTGTGGTGAAAAAGAAATTTCCTAAGATAAGAACTGAAAAGAAGCTTTCTGAGAAACGACTTTGTGTTCTGTTAATTCATCTTATAGAATTACAGCTTTCCCCTCAAGAAGTCGTTCAGTAAGACTGTTCTTGTGGAATTTGCAAAGTGATATTTGGAAGCCCATAGAGGACCATGGTGTAAAGGAAATATCTTCAGATAAAAACTGGAAAGTAGCTTTCTGAGAAATTGCTTTGTGTTCTGTTAATTCATCTCACAGAATTCCGGCTTTCCCCTCAAGAAAACTTTCGCGAAAGCTGTTTTTGTGGAATTTGGAAAAAGGTATATGGAAAACCATAGAGATCTATGGTTAAAAAGAAAATATCCTAAGATAAAAACTGAAAAGAAAATTTCTGAGAAACTGCTTTGTGTTCTCTGAATTCATCTCACAGACTTACAGCTTTCCCCTCAAGAAACCGTTCACTAAGACTGTTCTCGTGGATTTTGCAAAGTGATATTTGGAAGCCCATAGAGTGCTATGGGGAAAAAGGAAATATCTTCAGTTAAAAAGTGGAAAGAACGTTTCTGAGAAACTGCTTTGTGTTCTGTTAATCCATCTCACAGAGGTACAGCATTCCCCTCAAGAAGTCGTTTACTAAGACTGTTCTTGTGAAATTTGCGAAGTGATATTTGGAAGTGCTTAGAGAACTATGGTGAAAAAGGAAATATCGTAAGATAAAAACTGAAAAGAAGCTTTCTGAGAAACTGCTTTGTGTTTTGTTAATTCATCTCAGAGAGTTACAGCTTTCCGAACAAAAAGCCATTCACTAAGACTGATCTTGTGTTATTTTCAAATTGATATTTGGAAGCCCATAGAGGGCTATGGTGAAAAGGGAAATATCTTCAGTTAAAAACTGGAAAGAAGCTTTCTGAGAAACGGTTTTGTGTTCTCTTAGTTCATCTCACAGAGTTACAGCTTTCCCCTCAAGAAGCCTTTCACCAAGACTGTTCTTGTGGAATTTCCAAAGTGGTCTTTGGAAGTCCATACGTCGCTATGGTGAAAAAGGATATAGCTTCAGTTAAAAAGTGAAAAGAAGCTTCCGAGGAACTGCTTTGTGATATGTGATTTCCTGTCACTGAGAAACAGCTGTATTTCGTAGAACTGTTGGCTAGGCTTATTTCTGTGGAATCTGAGAAATGTTACTTCGGATCTCTTTGAAGACTATAGGTCCAAAGGAAATATCCGCCACTAAAAGTGTGAAAGAAGCTTTCTGAGAAACTTCTTTGAGTTCTGTGAATTGATCTCACAGAGCTACAGTTTCCCCTCAAGAGGCCTTTCGCTAAGACTGTTCTCGTGGAATTTGCAAAGTGATATTTGGAAAACAATAGAGGGCTATGGTGAAAAAGGAAATATCCTAAGATAAAAACTGAAAAGAAGCTTTTTGAGAAACTGTTTTGCGTACCGTTAATTCATCTCACAGAGTTATAGCTTTCCCCTCAAGAAGCCGTTCATTAAGACTGTTGTTGTGAAATTTGCAAAATGATATTTGGAAGCTCATAGAGGGCTATGGTGAAAATGGAAATATCTTCAGTTAAAAACTGGAGAGAAGCTTTCTGAGAAACTGCTTTGTGTTCTGTTAATTCATACACAGAGTTACACCTTTCCTATCACGAATCCTTTCACTAAGACTGTTCTTGTGGAGTTTACAAAGTGATATTTGGAAGCCCATAGAGGGGTACGGTTAAAAAGGAAATTTCCTCACATAAAAACTGGAAAGAAGCTTTCTGAGAAACTGCTTTGTGTTTTGTTAATTCATCTCACAGTATTACAGCTCTACCCTCAAGAAGCCCTTCACTAAGACGGTTCTTCTGGAATTACCAAAGAGATATTTGGAAGCCCATAGAGCGCTATGGTGCAAAAGGAAATATCTTCAGTTAAAAACTGGAGAGAAGCTTTCTGAGAAACTTCTTTGTGTTCTGTTAATTCATGCACAGAGTTACAGCTTTCCTATCAAGAATCCTTTCGCTAAGACTGTTCTTGTGGAGTTTACAAAGTGATATTTGGAAGCCCATAGAGGGGTACGTTTAAAAAGGAAATTTCCTCACATAAAAACTGGAAAGAAGTTTTCTGAGAAACTGCTTTGTGTTCTGTTAATTCATCTCACAGAGTTACAGCTTACCCCTCAAGAAGCATTTCGCTAAGACTGTTCTTGTGGAATTTGCAATGTGATATTTGGAAGCCCATGGAGGGATATGGTGAAAAAGGAAATATCTTCAATTAAAAACTGGAAAGAAGCTTTCTGAGAAACTGCTTTGTTTTCTGTTAATTCATCTCACAGAGTTTCAGCTTTCCCCTCCAGAAGTCTTTCGCTAAGACGGTTCTCGTGGAATTTGCAAAGTGATATTTGGAAGCCGTGAGAGGGCTATGGTGTAAAAGGAAATGTCCTCGGATCAAAAATGGAAAGAAGCTTTCCAACAAACTGTTTTGTGTTCTGTTAATTTATCTGACAGAGTTTCAGCTTTCCCCTCAAGAAGCCGTTCGCTAAGACTGTTCTTGTGGAATTTGCAAAGTGATATTTGAAAGCCCGTCGAGGGCTATGGTGAAAAAGGAAATACCTTCAGTTAAAAACTGGAAAGAAACTTTCTGAGAAACTGCTTTGTATTCTGTTAATTCACCTCACAGAGTTTCAGCTTTCCCCTCTAGAAGCCTTTCGCTAAGACTGTTCTTGTGGAATTTGCAAAGTGATATTTGTAAGCCCATAGAAGTCGATGGTGAAAACGTAAATATCCTAAGATAAAAACTGAAAAGAACCATTCTGAGAAACTGCTTTGTGTTTTGTTAATTCATCTCACAGAGTTACAGGTTTCCCTTCAAGAAGCCTTTCGCTAAGACAGTTCTTGTGGAATATGCAAAGTGATATTTGGAAGCTCATAGTGACCTATAGTGAAAAAGGATATATCTTCAGTTAAAAACTGAAAAGAAGCTTTCTGAGAAACTGCTTTGTGATATATGACTTCCACTCACTGAGTTACAGCTGTATTTCGTAGAGCTGTTTGGCAGTCTTATTTCTGTGGAATCTGAGAACTGTTATTTCAGATCCCTTTGAAGACTGAAGGGCCAAAGGAAATATCCGTCGTTAAAGTTAGAAAGAAGCTTTCTGAGAAACTTTTTGTGATTTGCGAATTCATTTCACAGAGTTACAGCTTTCCCCTCAAGAAGCCTTTCGCTAAGATTATTCTTGCACAATTTGAAAAATGATATTTGGAAGCCAATAGACGGCTATGGTGAAAACGAAATATCCTCCGATAAAAACTGGAAAGAAGCTTTCTGAGAAATTGCTTTGTGTTCTTTTAATATATCTCACATACTTACAGCTTTCCCCTCAGGAAGTCTTTCGCTAAGACTGTTCTTGTGGAATTTGAAATGTGATATTTGGTAGCCCAAAGTGCGCTATGGAGAAAAGGAAATATCTTCAGATAAAAACTGTAAAGAACATTCCTGAGAAACTGCTTTGTGTTCTGTTAATTCACCTAACAGAGTTACAGCTTTCCCCTCTAGAAGCCTTTCGCTAAGACTGTTCTTGCTGTATTTTCAAAGGGATATTTTGAAGCCCATAGAGGGCTACGGTGAAAAAGGATATAGCTTCAGTTAAAAACTGAAAGAGGCTTTCTGAGAAACGGTTTAGTATTATGTGACTTCCACTCACTGAGTTACAGCTCTATTTCCTAGAGCTGTTTGATAGCCTTATTTCTATGGAATCGGAGAACTGTTATTTTGGATCCCTTTGAAGACTATAGGGCCAAAGGAAATATCTGCCGCTAAAAGTGAGAAAGAAGCTTTCTGAGAAACTTCTCTGAGATCTGTTAATTCATCTCACAGAGTTACAGCATTCCACTCAAGAAGCCTTTCGCTAGGACTGTTCTTTTTGAATTTGCAAAGTGATATTTCGAAGCCCATAGACGGCTGTGGTGAAAAGGGAAATACCTTCAGTTAAAAAATGGAAAGAAGCTTTCTAAGAAACGGCTTTGTGTTCTGTTAATTCATCTCAAAGAGTTACAGCTTTACCCTCAAAAAGACTTTTGCTAAGACTCTTCTTGTGTAATACTCATAGTGATATTTGTAAGCCCTTATAGGGCTATGGTGAAAAAGGAAATATCCTAAGAAAAAAGCTGAAAAGAAGCTTTCTGAGAAACTGCTTTGTGTTCTGTTAATTCACCTCACAGAGTTACAGCTTTCCCCTTAAGAAGCCTTTTGGTAAGACTGTTCTTGTGGAATTTGCAGAGTGGTATTTGTAAGCCCATAGAGGGCTATGGTGAAAAAGGAAATATCCTAAGATAAAAACTGAAAAGAACATTTCTGAGAAACTGCTTTGTGATACGTGACTTCCACTCACTGAGTGAGAGCTATATGTCATAGAGCTGTTTGCTAACCTTATTTCTGTGGAATCTGAGAAGGGATAATTCGGTTCCCGTTGAAGACTATAGGGCCAAAGGAAATATCCGCCATACACGTGAGAAAGAAGCTTTCTGAGAAACAGCTTTCTGATCTGTGAATTCATCCCACAGAGTTACAGCTTTCCCCTGAGGAAGCCTTTCGCTATGACTGTTCTTGTGGAATTTGCAACGTGACATTTCGAAGGCCATAGAGAGCTATGGTGAAAAGGAAATATCTTCGGTTTAAAACGGGAAAGAAGCTTTCTGAGACACTGCGTTGTGTTCTGTTAATTCATCTCACAAAGTTACAGCTTTCCCCTCACGAAGCCTTTCCCTAAGACTGTTCTTGTCGAATTTGGGAAGTGATATTTAGAAGCCTACAGAGGTCTACAGTGAAAAAGGAAATAACCTAAGATAAAAACTGAAAAGAAGCTTTCTGAAAAACTGCTTTGTGTTCTCTTAATTCATCTCACAGAGTTACAGCTTTCCTCTCAAGAATCCTTTCGCTAAGACTGTTCTTGTGCAATTTAGAACGTGATATTTAGAAGCCCATAGAGGGCTATGGAGAAAAAGGAAATGTCCTTAGATAAAAACTGGAAAGAAGCTTTCTGAGAAACTGCTTTGTGTTCTGTTAATTCATGCACAGAGTTACAGCTTTCCTATCAAGAATCCTTTCGCTAAGACTGTTCTTGTGGAGTTTACAAAGTGATATTTGCAAGCCCATAGAGGGGTACGTTTAAAAAGGAAATTTCCTCACATAAAAACTGGAAAGAAGTTTTCTGAGAAACTGCTTTGTGTTCTGTTAATTCATCTCACAGAGTTACAGCTTACCCCTCAAGAAGCATTTCGCTAAGACTGTTCTTGTGGAATTTGCAATGTGATATTTGGAAGCCCATGGAGGGATATGGTGAAAAAGGAAATATCTTCAATTAAAAACTGGAAAGAAGCTTTCTGAGAAACTGCTTTGTTTTCTGTTAATTCATCTCACAGAGTTTCAGCTTTCCCCTCCAGAAGTCTTTCGCTAAGACGGTTCTCGTGGAATTTGCAAAGTGATATTTGGAAGCCGTGAGAGGGCTATGGTGTAAAAGGAAATGTCCTCGGATCAAAAATGGAAAGAAGCTTTCCAACAAACTGTTTTGTGTTCTGTTAATTTATCTGACAGAGTTTCAGCTTTCCCCTCAAGAAGCCGTTCGCTAAGACTGTTCTTGTGGAATTTGCAAAGTGATATTTGAAAGCCCGTCGAGGGCTATGGTGAAAAAGGAAATACCTTCAGTTAAAAACTGGAAAGAAACTTTCTGAGAAACTGCTTTGTATTCTGTTAATTCACCTCACAGAGTTTCAGCTTTCCCCTCTAGAAGCCTTTCGCTAAGACTGTTCTTGTGGAATTTGCAAAGTGATATTTGTAAGCCCATAGAAGTCGATGGTGAAAACGTAAATATCCTAAGATAAAAACTGAAAAGAACCATTCTGAGAAACTGCTTTGTGTTTTGTTAATTCATCTCACAGAGTTACAGGTTTCCCTTCAAGAAGCCTTTCGCTAAGACAGTTCTTGTGGAATATGCAAAGTGATATTTGGAAGCTCATAGTGACCTATAGTGAAAAAGGATATATCTTCAGTTAAAAACTGAAAAGAAGCTTTCTGAGAAACTGCTTTGTGATATATGACTTCCACTCACTGAGTTACAGCTGTATTTCGTAGAGCTGTTTGGCAGTCTTATTTCTGTGGAATCTGAGAACTGTTATTTCGGATCCCTTTGAAGACTGAAGGGCCAAAGGAAATATCCGTCGTTAAAGTTAGAAAGAAGCTTTCTGAGAAACTTCTTTGTGATTTGCGAATTCATTTCACAGAGATACAGCTTTCCCCTCAAGAAGCCTTTCGCTAAGATTATTCTTGCACAATTTGAAAAATGATATTTGGAAGCCAATAGACGGCTATGGTGAAAACGAAATATCCTCCGATAAAAACTGGAAAGAAGCTTTCTGAGAAATTGCTTTGTGTTCTTTTAATTCATCTCACAGACTTACAGCTTTCCCCTCAGGAAGTCTTTCGCTAAGACTGTTCTTGCGGAATTTGAAATGTGATATTTGGTAGCCCATAGAGCGCTATGGAGAAAAGGAAATATCTTCAGATAAAAACTGTAAAGAACATTCCTGAGAAACTGCTTTGTGTTCTGTTAATTCACCTAACAGAGTTACAGCTTTCCCCTCTAGAAGCCTTTCGCTAAGACTGTTCTTGCTGTATTTTCAAAGTGATATTTTGAAGCCCATAGAGGGCTACGGTGAAAAAGGATATAGCTTCAGTTAAAAACTGAAAGAGGCTTTCTGAGAAACGGTTTAGTATTATGTGACTTCCACTCACTGAGTTACAGCTCTATTTCCTAGAGCTGTTTGATAGCCTTATTTCTATGGAATCGGAGAACTGTTATTTTGGATCCCTTTGAAGACTATAGGGCCAAAGGAAATATCTGCCGCTAAAAGTGAGAAAGAAGCTTTCTGAGAAACTTCTCTGAGATCTGTTAATTCATCTCACAGAGTTACAGCATTCCACTCAAGAAGCCTTTCGCTAGGACTGTTCTTTTTGAATTTGCAAAGTGATATTTCGAAGCCCATAGACGGCTGTGGTGAAAAGGGAAATACCTTCAGTTAAAAAATGGAAAGAAGCTTTCTAAGAAACTGCTTTGTGTTCTGTTAATTCATCTCAAAGAGTTACAGCTTTACCCTCAAAAAGACTTTTGCTAAGACTCTTCTTGTGTAATACTCATAGTGATATTTGTAAGCCCTTATAGGGCTATGGTGAAAAAGGAAATATCCTAAGAAAAAAGCTGAAAAGAAGCTTTCTGAGAAACTGCTTTGTGTTCTGTTAATTCACCTCACAGAGTTACAGCTTTCCCCTTAAGAAGCCTTTTGGTAAGACTGTTCTTGTGGAATTTGCAGAGTGGTATTTGTAAGCCCATAGAGGGCTATGGTGAAAAAGGAAATATCCTAAGATAAAAACTGAAAAGAACATTTCTGAGAAACTGCTTTGTGATACGTGACTTCCACTCACTGAGTGAGAGCTATATGTCATAGAGCTGTTTGCTAACCTTATTTCTGTGGAATCTGAGAAGGGATAATTCGGTTCCCGTTGAAGACTATAGGGCCAAAGGAAATATCCGCCATAAACGTGAGAAAGAAGCTTTCTGAGAAACAGCTTTCTGATCTGTGAATTCATCCCACAGAGTTACAGCTTTCCCCTGAGGAAGCCTTTCGCTATGACTGTTCTTGTGGAATTTGCAACGTGACATTTCGAATGCCATAGAGAGCTATGGTGAAAAGGAAATATCTTCGGTTTAAAACGGGAAAGAAGCTTTCTGAGACACTGCGTTGTGTTCTGTTAATTCATCTCACAAAGTTACAGCTTTCCCCTCACGAAGCCTTTCCCTAAGACTGTTCTTGTCGAATTTGGGAAGTGATATTTAGAAGCCTACAGAGGTCTACAGTGAAAAAGGAAATAACCTAAGATAAAAACTGAAAAGAAGCTTTCTGAAAAACTGCTTTGTGTTCTCTTAATTCATCTCACAGAGTTACAGCTTTCCTTTCAAGAATCCTTTCGCTAAGACTGTTCTTGTGGAGTTTACAACGTGATATTTGGAAGCCCATAGAGGGGTACGTTTAAAAAGGAAATTTCCTCACATAAAAACTGGAAAGAAGTTTTCTGAGAAACTGCTTTGTGTTCTGTTAATTCATCTCACAGAGTTACAGCTTACCCCTCAAGAAGCATTTCGCTAAGACTGTTCTTGTGGAATTTGCAATGTGATATTTGGAAGCCCATGGAGGGATATGGTGAAAAAGGAAATATCTTCAATTAAAAACTGGAAAGAAGCTTTCTGAGAAACTGCTTTGTTTTCTGTTAATTCATCTCACAGAGTTTCAGCTTTCCCCTCCAGAAGTCTTTCGCTAAGACGGTTCTCGTGGAATTTGCAAAGTGATATTTGGAAGCCGTGAGAGGGCTATGGTGTAAAAGGAAATGTCCTCGGATCAAAAATGGAAAGAAGCTTTCCAACAAACTGTTTTGTGTTCTGTTAATTTATCTGACAGAGTTTCAGCTTTCCCCTCAAGAAGCCGTTCGCTAAGACTGTTCTTGTGGAATTTGCAAAGTGATATTTGAAAGCCCGTCGAGGGCTATGGTGAAAAAGGAAATACCTTCAGTTAAAAACTGGAAAGAAACTTTCTGAGAAACTGCTTTGTATTCTGTTAATTCACCTCACAGAGTTTCAGCTTTCCCCTCTAGAAGCCTTTCGCTAAGACTGTTCTTGTGGAATTTGCAAAGTGATATTTGTAAGCCCATAGAAGTCGATGGTGAAAACGTAAATATCCTAAGATAAAAACTGAAAAGAACCATTCTGAGAAACTGCTTTGTGTTTTGTTAATTCATCTCACAGAGTTACAGGTTTCCCTTCAAGAAGCCTTTCGCTAAGACAGTTCTTGTGGAATATGCAAAGTGATATTTGGAAGCTCATAGTGACCTATAGTGAAAAAGGATATATCTTCAGTTAAAAACTGAAAAGAAGCTTTCTGAGAAACTGCTTTGTGATATATGACTTCCACTCACTGAGTTACAGCTGTATTTCGTAGAGCTGTTTGGCAGTCTTATTTCTGTGGAATCTGAGAACTGTTATTTCGGATCCCTTTGAAGACTGAAGGGCCAAAGGAAATATCCGTCGTTAAAGTTAGAAAGAAGCTTTCTGAGAAACTTCTTTGTGATTTGCGAATTCATTTCACAGAGTTACAGCTTTCCCCTCAAGAAGCCTTTCGCTAAGATTGTTCTTGCACAATTTGAAAAATGATATTTGGAAGCCAATAGACGGCTATGGTGAAAACGAAATATCCTCCGATAAAAACTGGAAAGAAGCTTTCTGAGAAATTGCTTTGTGTTCTTTTAATTCATCTCACAGACTTACAGCTTTCCCCTCAGGAAGTCTTTCGCTAAGACTGTTCTTGTGGAATTTGAAATGTGATATTTGGTAGCCCATAGAGCGCTATGGAGAAAAGGAAATATCTTCAGATAAAAACTGTAAAGAACATTCCTGAGAAACTGCTTTGTGTTCTGTTAATTCACCTAACAGAGTTACAGCTTTCCCCTCTAGAAGCCTTTCGCTAAGACTGTTCTTGCTGTATTTTCAAAGTGATATTTTGAAGCCCATAGAGGGCTACGGTGAAAAAGGATATAGCTTCAGTTAAAAACTGAAAGAGGCTTTCTGAGAAACGGTTTAGTATTATGTGACTTCCACTCACTGAGTTACAGCTCTATTTCCTAGAGCTGTTTGATAGCCTTATTTCTATGGAATCGGAGAACTGTTATTTTGGATCCCTTTGAAGACTATAGGGCCAAAGGAAATATCTGCCGCTAAAAGTGAGAAAGAAGCTTTCTGAGAAACTTCTCTGAGATCTGTTAATTCATCTCACAGAGTTACAGCATTCCACTCAAGAAGCCTTTCGCTAGGACTGTTCTTTTTGAATTTGCAAAGTGATATTTCGAAGCCCATAGACGGCTGTGGTGAAAAGGGAAATACCTTCAGTTAAAAAATGGAAAGAAGCTTTCTAAGAAACTGCTTTGTGTTCTGTTAATTCATCTCAAAGAGTTACAGCTTTACCCTCAAAAAGACTTTTGCTAAGACTCTTCTTGTGTAATACTCATAGTGATATTTGTAAGCCCTTATAGGGCTATGGTGAAAAAGGAAATATCCTAAGAAAAAAGCTGAAAAGAAGCTTTCTGAGAAACTGCTTTGTGTTCTGTTAATTCACCTCACAGAGTTACAGCTTTCCCCTTAAGAAGCCTTTTGGTAAGACTGTTCTTGTGGAATTTGCAGAGTGGTATTTGTAAGCCCATAGAGGGCTATGGTGAAAAAGGAAATATCCTAAGATAAAAACTGAAAAGAACACTTCTGAGAAACTGCTTTGTGATACGTGACTTCCACTCACTGAGTGAGAGCTATATGTCATAGAGCTGTTTGCTAACCTTATTTCTGTGGAATCTGAGAAGGGATAATTCGGTTCCCGTTGAAGACTATAGGGCCAAAGGAAATATCCGCCATAAACGTGAGAAAGAAGCTTTCTGAGAAACAGCTTTCTGATCTGTGAATTCATCCCACAGAGTTACAGCTTTCCCCTGAGGAAGCCTTTCGCTATGACTGTTCTTGTGGAATTTGCAACGTGACATTTCGAAGGCCATAGAGAGCTATGGTGAAAAGGAAATATCTTCGGTTTAAAACGGGAAAGAAGCTTTCTGAGACACTGCGTTGTGTTCTGTTAATTCATCTCACAAAGTTACAGCTTTCCCCTCACGAAGCCTTTCCCTAAGACTGTTCTTGTCGAATTTGGGAAGTGATATTTAGAAGCCTACAGAGGTCTACAGTGAAAAAGGAAATAACCTAAGATAAAAACTGAAAAGAAGCTTTCTGAAAAACTGCTTTGTGTTCTCTTAATTCATCTCACAGAGTTACAGCTTTCCTCTCAAGAATCCTTTCGCTAAGACTGTTCTTGTGCAATTTAGAACGTGATATTTAGAAGCCCATAGAGGGCTATGGAGAAAAAGGAAATGTCCTTAGATAAAAACTGGAAAGAATCTTTCTGAGAAACTGCTTTGTGTTCTGTTAATTCATGCACAGAGTTACAGCTTTCCTTTCAAGAATCCTTTCGCTAAGACTGTTCTTGTGGAGTTTACAAAGTGATATTTGGAAGCCCATAGAGGGGTACGTTTAAAAAGGAAATTTCCTCACATAAAAACTGGAAAGAAGTTTTCTGAGAAACTGCTTTGTGTTCTGTTAATTCATCTCACAGAGTTACAGCTTACCCCTCAAGAAGCATTTCGCTAAGACTGTTCTTGTGGAATTTGCAATGTGATATTTGGAAGCCCATGGAGGGATATGGTGAAAAAGGAAATATCTTCAATTAAAAACTGGAAAGAAGCTTTCTGAGAAACTGCTTTGTTTTCTGTTAATTCATCTCACAGAGTTTCAGCTTTCCCCTCCAGAAGTCTTTCACTAAGACGGTTCTCGTGGAATTTGCAAAGTGATATTTGGAAGCCGTGAGAGGGCTATGGTGTAAAAGGAAATGTCCTCGGATCAAAAATGGAAAGAAGCTTTCCAACAAACTGTTTTGTGTTCTGTTAATTTATCTGACAGAGTTTCAGCTTTCCCCTCAAGAAGCCGTTCGCTAAGACTGTTCTTGTGGAATTTGCAAAGTGATATTTGAAAGCCCGTCGAGGGCTATGGTGAAAAAGGAAATACCTTCAGTTAAAAACTGGAAAGAAACTTTCTGAGAAACTGCTTTGTATTCTGTTAATTCACCTCACAGAGTTTCAGCTTTCCCCTCTAGAAGCCTTTCGCTAAGACTGTTCTTGTGGAATTTGCAAAGTGATATTTGTAAGCCCATAGAAGTCGATGGTGAAAACGTAAATATCCTAAGATAAAAACTGAAAAGAACCATTCTGAGAAACTGCTTTGTGTTTTGTTAATTCATCTCACAGAGTTACAGGTTTCCCTTCAAGAAGCCTTTCGCTAAGACAGTTCTTGTGGAATATGCAAAGTGATATTTGGAAGCTCATAGTGACCTATAGTGAAAAAGGATATATCTTCAGTTAAAAACTGAAAAGAAGCTTTCTGAGAAACTGCTTTGTGATATATGACTTCCACTCACTGAGTTACAGCTGTATTTCGTAGAGCTGTTTGGCAGTCTTATTTCTGTGGAATCTGAGAACTGTTATTTCGGATCCCTTTGAAGACTGAAGGGCCAAAGGAAATATCCGTCGTTAAAGTTAGAAAGAAGCTTTCTGAGAAACTTCTTTGTGATTTGCGAATTCATTTCACAGAGTTACAGCTTTCCCCTCAAGAAGCCTTTCGCTAAGATTATTCTTGCACAATTTGAAAAATGATATTTGGAAGCCAATAGACGGCTATGGTGAAAACGAAATATCCTCCGATAAAAACTGGAAAGAAGCTTTCTGAGAAATTGCTTTGTGTTCTTTTAATTCATCTCACAGACTTACAGCTTTCCCCTCAGGAAGTCTTTCGCTAAGACTGTTCTTGTGGAATTTGAAATGTGATATTTGGTAGCCCAAAGAGCGCTATGGAGAAAAGGAAATATCTTCAGATAAAAACTGTAAAGAACATTCCTGAGAAACTGCTTTGTGTTCTGTTAATTCACCTAACAGAGTTACAGCTTTCCCCTCTAGAAGCCTTTCGCTAAGACTGTTCTTGCTGTATTTTCAAAGGGATATTTTGAAGCCCATAGAGGGCTACGGTGAAAAAGGATATAGCTTCAGTTAAAAACTGAAAGAGGCTTTCTGAGAAACGGTTTAGTATTATGTGACTTCCACTCACTGAGTTACAGCTCTATTTCCTAGAGCTGTTTGATAGCCTTATTTCTATGGAATCGGAGAACGGTTATTTTGGATCCCTTTGAAGACTATAGGGCCAAAGGAAATATCTGCTGCTAAAAGTGAGAAAGAAGCTTTCTGAGAAACTTCTCTGAGATCTGTTAATTCATCTCACAGAGTTACAGCATTCCACTCAAGAAGCCTTTCGCTAGGACTGTTCTTTTTGAATTTGCAAAGTGATATTTCGAAGCCCATAGACGGCTGTGGTGAAAAGGGAAATACCTTCAGTTAAAAAATGGAAAGAAGCTTTCTAAGAAACGGCTTTGTGTTCTGTTAATTCATCTCAAAGAGTTACAGCTTTACCCTCAAAAAGACTTTTGCTAAGACTCTTCTTGTGTAATACTCATAGTGATATTTGTAAGCCCTTATAGGGCTATGGTGAAAAAGGAAATATCCTAAGAAAAAAGCTGAAAAGAAGCTTTCTGAGAAACTGCTTTGTGTTCTGTTAATTCACCTCACAGAGTTACAGCTTTCCCCTTAAGAAGCCTTTTGGTAAGACTGTTCTTGTGGAATTTGCAGAGTGGTATTTGTAAGCCCATAGAGGGCTATGGTGAAAAAGGAAATATCCTAAGATAAAAACTGAAAAGAACATTTCTGAGAAACTGCTTTGTGATACGTGACTTCCACTCACTGAGTGAGAGCTATATGTCATAGAGCTGTTTGCTAACCTTATTTCTGTGGAATCTGAGAAGGGATAATTCGGTTCCCGTTGAAGACTATAGGGCCAAAGGAAATATCCGCCATAAACGTGAGAAAGAAGCTTTCTGAGAAACAGCTTTCTGATCTGTGAATTCATCCCACAGAGTTACAGCTTTCCCCTGAGGAAGCCTTTCGCTATGACTGTTCTTGTGGAATTTGCAACGTGACATTTCGAAGGCCATAGAGAGCTATGGTGAAAAGGAAATATCTTCGGTTTAAAACGGGAAAGAAGCTTTCTGAGACACTGCGTTGTGTTCTGTTAATTCATCTCACAAAGTTACAGCTTTCCCCTCACGAAGCCTTTCCCTAAGACTGTTCTTGTCGAATTTGGGAAGTGATATTTAGAAGCCTACAGAGGTCTACAGTGAAAAAGGAAATAACCTAAGATAAAAACTGAAAATAAGCTTTCTGAAAAACTGCTTTGTGTTCTCTTAATTCATCTCACAGAGTTACAGCTTTCCTCTCAAGAATCCTTTCGCTAAGACTGTTCTTGTGCAATTTAGAACGGGATATTTAGAAGCCCATACAGGGCTATGGAGAAAAAGGAAATGTCCTTAGATAAAAACTGGAAAGAAGCTTTCTGAGAAACTGCTTTGTGTTCTGTTAATTCATCTCACAGAGTTACAGCTTTCCCCTCGAGAAGCCTTTCGCTATGACTGTTCTTGTGTCATTCGCAAAGTAATATTTGGAAACCCATATAGGGTTATGGTGAAAAAAGGAATATCTTCAGTTAGAAACTGTATAGAAGCTTTCTGAGAAACTGCTTTGTTTTCTGTTAATTCATCTCACAGAGTTACAGCTTTCCCCTCAAGAAGTCTTTCGTTAAGACTGTTCTTGTGGAATTTGCAAAGTGAAATTTGGAAGCCCATAGAGGGCTATGGTGAAAAAGGAAATGTCCTCAGATGAAAACTAGAAAGAAGCTTCTTGAGAAACTACTTTGTGTTCCGTTAATTCATCTCACACTTACAGCTTTGCCCTCCAGAAACCGTTCATTAAGACCGTTCTTGTGGAATTTTCAAAGTGCTATTTGGAAACCCATAGGGGGCTATGGTGAAAAAGGAAATATCTTCAGTTATAAACTGGAAAGAAGTTTTCTGAGAAACTGCTTTGTGTTCTGTTAATTCATCTGACAGTGTTACACCTTTCCCCTCAAGAAGCATTCCGCTAAGACTTTTCTTGTGGAATTTGGGAAGTGATATTTAGAAGCCTACAGAGGTCTACAGTGAAAAAGGAAATAACCTAAGATAAAAACTGAAAATAAGCTTTCTGAAAAACTGCTTTGTGTTCTCTTAATTCATCTCAAAGAGTTACAGCTTTCCTCTCAAGAATCCTTTCGCTAAGACTGTTCTTGTGCAATTTAGAACGTGATATTTAGAAGCCCATAGAGGGCTATGGAGAAAAAGGAAATGTCCTTAGATAAAAACTGGAAAGAAGCTTTCTGAGAAACTTCTTTGTGTTCTGTTAATTCATGCACAGAGTTACAGCTTTCCTATCAAAAATTCTTTCGCTAAGACTGTTCTTGTGGAGTTTACAAAGTGATATTTGGAAGCCCATAGAGGGGTACGTTTAAAAAGGAAATTTCCTCACATAAAAACTGGAAAGAAGTTTTCTGAGAAACTGCTTTGTGTTCTGTTAATTCATCTCACAGAGTTACAGCTTACCCCTCAAGAAGCATTTCGCTAAGACTGTTCTTGTGGAATTTGCAATGTGATATTTGGAAGCCCATGGAGGGATATGGTGAAAAAGGAAATATCTTCAATTAAAAACTGGAAAGAAGCTTTCTGAGAAACTGCTTTGTTTTCTGTTAATTCATCTCACAGAGTTTCAGCTTTCCCCTCCAGAAGTCTTTCACTAAGACGGTTCTCGTGGAATTTGCAAAGTGATATTTGGAAGCCGTGAGAGGGCTATGGTGTAAAAGGAAATGTCCTCGGATCAAAAATGGAAAGAAGCTTTCCAACAAACTGTTTTGTGTTCTGTTAATTTATCTGACAGAGTTTCATCTTTCCCCTCAAGAAGCCGTTCGCTAAGACTGTTCTTGTGGAATTTGCAAAGTGATATTTGAAAGCCCGTCGAGGGCTATGGTGAAAAAGGAAATACCTTCAGTTAAAAACTGGAAAGAAACTTTCTGAGAAACTGCTTTGTATTCTGTTAATTCACCTCACAGAGTTTCAGCTTTCCCCTCTAGAAGCCTTTCGCTAAGACTGTTCTTGTGGAATTTGCAAAGTGATATTTGTAAGCCCATAGAAGTCGATGGTGAAAACGTAAATATCCTAAGATAAAAACTGAAAAGAACCATTCTGAGAAACTGCTTTGTGTTTTGTTAATTCATCTCACAGAGTTACAGGTTTCCCTTCAAGAAGCCTTTCGCTAAGACAGTTCTTGTGGAATATGCAAAGTGATATTTGGAAGCTCATAGTGACCTATAGTGAAAAAGGATATATCTTCAGTTAAAAACTGAAAAGAAGCTTTCTGAGAAACTGCTTTGTGATATATGACTTCCACTCACTGAGTTACAGCTGTATTTCGTAGAGCTGTTTGGCAGTCTTATTTCTGTGGAATCTGAGAACTGTTATTTCGGATCCCTTTGAAGACTGAAGGGCCAAAGGAAATATCCGTCGTTAAAGTTAGAAAGAAGCTTTCTGAGAAACTTCTTTGTGATTTGCGAATTCATTTCACAGAGTTACAGCTTTCCCCTCAAGAAGCCTTTCGCTAAGATTATTCTTGCACAATTTGAAAAATGATATTTGGAAGCCAATAGACGGCTATGGTGAAAACGAAATATCCTCCGATAAAAACTGGAAAGAAGCTTTCTGAGAAATTGCTTTGTGTTCTTTTAATTCATCTCACAGACTTACAGCTTTCCCCTCAGGAAGTCTTTCGCTAAGACTGTTCTTGCGGAATTTGAAATGTGATATTTGGTAGCCCATAGAGCGCTATGGAGAAAAGGAAATATCTTCAGATAAAAACTGTAAAGAACATTCCTGAGAAACTGCTTTGTGTTCTGTTAATTCACCTAACAGAGTTACAGCTTTCCCCTCTAGAAGCCTTTCGCTAAGACTGTTCTTGCTGTATTTTCAAAGTGATATTTTGAAGCCCATAGAGGGCTACGGTGAAAAAGGATATAGCTTCAGTTAAAAACTGAAAGAGGCTTTCTGAGAAACGGTTTAGTATTATGTGACTTCCACTCACTGAGTTACAGCTCTATTTCCTAGAGCTGTTTGATAGCCTTATTTCTATGGAATCGGAGAACGGTTATTTTGGATCCCTTTGAAGACTATAGGGCCAAAGGAAATATCTGCTGCTAAAAGTGAGAAAGAAGCTTTCTGAGAAACTTCTCTGAGATCTGTTAATTCATCTCACAGAGTTACAGCATTCCACTCAAGAAGCCTTTCGCTAGGACTGTTCTTTTTGAATTTGCAAAGTGATATTTCGAAGCCCATAGACGGCTGTGGTGAAAAGGGAAATACCTTCAGTTAAAAAATGGAAAGAAGCTTTCTAAGAAACGGCTTTGTGTTCTGTTAATTCATCTCAAAGAGTTACAGCTTTACCCTCAAAAAGACTTTTGCTAAGACTCTTCTTGTGTAATACTCATAGTGATATTTGTAAGCCCTTATAGGGCTATGGTGAAAAAGGAAATATCCTAAGAAAAAAGCTGAAAAGAAGCTTTCTGAGAAACTGCTTTGTGTTCTGTTAATTCACCTCACAGAGTTACAGCTTTCCCCTTAAGAAGCCTTTTGGTAAGACTGTTCTTGTGGAATTTGCAGAGTGGTATTTGTAAGCCCATAGAGGGCTATGGTGAAAAAGGAAATATCCTAAGATAAAAACTGAAAAGAACATTTCTGAGAAACTGCTTTGTGATACGTGACTTCCACTCACTGAGTGAGAGCTATATGTCATAGAGCTGTTTGCTAACCTTATTTCTGTGGAATCTGAGAAGGGATAATTCGGTTCCCGTTGAAGACTATAGGGCCAAAGGAAATATCCGCCATACACGTGAGAAAGAAGCTTTCTGAGAAACAGCTTTCTGATCTGTGAATTCATCCCACAGAGTTACAGCTTTCCCCTGAGGAAGCCTTTCGCTATGACTGTTCTTGTGGAATTTGCAACGTGACATTTCGAAGGCCATAGAGAGCTATGGTGAAAAGGAAATATCTTCGGTTTAAAACGGGAAAGAAGCTTTCTGAGACACTGCGTTGTGTTCTGTTAATTCATCTCACAAAGTTACAGCTTTCCCCTCACGAAGCCTTTCCCTAAGACTGTTCTTGTCGAATTTGGGAAGTGATATTTAGAAGCCTACAGAGGTCTACAGTGAAAAAGGAAATAACCTAAGATAAAAACTGAAAAGAAGCTTTCTGAAAAACTGCTTTGTGTTCTCTTAATTCATCTCACAGAGTTACAGCTTTCCTCTCAAGAATCCTTTCGCTAAGACTGTTCTTGTGCAATTTAGAACGGGATATTTAGAAGCCCATACAGGGCTATGGAGAAAAAGGAAATGTCCTTAGATAAAAACTGGAAAGAAGCTTTCTGAGAAACTGCTTTGTGTTCTGTTAATTCATCTCACAGAGTTACAGCTTTCCCCTCGAGAAGCCTTTCGCTATGACTGTTCTTGTGTCATTCGCAAAGTAATATTTGGAAGCCCATATAGGGTTATGGTGAAAAAAGGAATATCTTCAGTTAGAAACTGTATAGAAGCTTTCTGAGAAACTGCTTTGTTTTCTGTTAATTCATCTCACAGAGTTACAGCTTTCCCCTCAAGAAGTCTTTCGTTAAGACTGTTCTTGTGGAATTTGCAAAGTGAAATTTGGAAGCCCATAGAGGGCTATGGTGAAAAAGGAAATGTCCTCAGATGAAAACTAGAAAGAAGCTTCTTGAGAAACTACTTTGTGTTCCGTTAATTCATCTCACACAGTTACAGCTTTGCCCTCCAGAAACCGTTCATTAAGACCGTTCTTGTGGAATTTTCAAAGTGCTATTTGGAAACCCATAGGGGGCTATGGTGAAAAAGGAAATATCTTCAGTTATAAACTGGAAAGAAGTTTTCTGAGAAACTGCTTTGTGTTCTGTTAATTCATCTGACAGTGTTACACCTTTCCCCTCAAGAAGCATTCCGCTAAGACTTTTCTTGTGGAATTTGGGAAGTGATATTTAGAAGCCTACAGAGGTCTACAGTGAAAAAGGAAATAACCTAAGATAAAAACTGAAAATAAGCTTTCTGAAAAACTGCTTTGTGTTCTCTTAATTCATCTCACAGAGTTACAGCTTTCCTCTCAAGAATCCTTTCGCTAAGACTGTTCTTGTGCAATTTAGAACGTGATATTTAGAAGCCCATAGAGGGCTATGGAGAAAAAGGAAATGTCCTTAGATAAAAACTGGAAAGAAGCTTTCTGAGAAACTTCTTTGTGTTCTGTTAATTCATGCACAGAGTTACAGCTTTCCTATCAAAAATTCTTTCGCTAAGACTGTTCTTGTGGAGTTTACAAAGTGATATTTGGAAGCCCATAGAGGGGTACGTTTAAAAAGGAAATTTCCTCACATAAAAACTGGAAAGAAGTTTTCTGAGAAACTGCTTTGTGTTCTGTTAATTCATCTCACAGAGTTACAGCTTACCCCTCAAGAAGCATTTCGCTAAGACTGTTCTTGTGGAATTTGCAATGTGATATTTGGAAGCCCATGGAGGGATATGGTGAAAAAGGAAATATCTTCAATTAAAAACTGGAAAGAAGCTTTCTGAGAAACTGCTTTGTTTTCTGTTAATTCATCTCACAGAGTTTCAGCTTTCCCCTCCAGAAGTCTTTCACTAAGACGGTTCTCGTGGAATTTGCAAAGTGATATTTGGAAGCCGTGAGAGGGCTATGGTGTAAAAGGAAATGTCCTCGGATCAAAAATGGAAAGAAGCTTTCCAACAAACTGTTTTGTGTTCTGTTAATTTATCTGACAGAGTTTCAGCTTTCCCCTCAAGAAGCCGTTCGCTAAGACTGTTCTTGTGGAATTTGCAAAGTGATATTTGAAAGCCCGTCGAGGGCTATGGTGAAAAAGGAAATACCTTCAGTTAAAAACTGGAAAGAAACTTTCTGAGAAACTGCTTTGTATTCTGTTAATTCACCTCACAGAGTTTCAGCTTTCCCCTCTAGAAGCCTTTCGCTAAGACTGTTCTTGTGGAATTTGCAAAGTGATATTTGTAAGCCCATAGAAGTCGATGGTGAAAACGTAAATATCCTAAGATAAAAACTGAAAAGAACCATTCTGAGAAACTGCTTTGTGTTTTGTTAATTCATCTCACAGAGTTACAGGTTTCCCTTCAAGAAGCCTTTCGCTAAGACAGTTCTTGTGGAATATGCAAAGTGATATTTGGAAGCTCATAGTGACCTATAGTGAAAAAGGATATATCTTCAGTTAAAAACTGAAAAGAAGCTTTCTGAGAAACTGCTTTGTGATATATGACTTCCACTCACTGAGTTACAGCTGTATTTCGTAGAGCTGTTTGGCAGTCTTATTTCTGTGGAATCTGAGAACTGTTATTTCGGATCCCTTTAAAGACTGAAGGGCCAAAGGAAATATCCGTCGTTAAAGTTAGAAAGAAGCTTTCTGAGAAACTTCTTTGTGATTTGCGAATTCATTTCACAGAGTTACAGCTTTCCCCTCAAGAAGCCTTTCGCTAAGATTATTCTTGCACAATTTGAAAAATGATATTTGGAAGCCAATAGACGGCTATGGTGAAAACGAAATATCCTCCGATAAAAACTGGAAAGAAGCTTTCTGAGAAATTGCTTTGTGTTCTTTTAATTCATCTCACAGACTTACAGCTTTCCCCTCAGGAAGTCTTTCGCTAAGACTGTTCTTGCGGAATTTGAAATGTGATATTTGGTAGCCCATAGAGCGCTATGGAGAAAAGGAAATATCTTCAGATAAAAACTGTAAAGAACATTCCTGAGAAACTGCTTTGTGTTCTGTTAATTCACCTAACAGAGTTACAGCTTTCCCCTCTAGAAGCCTTTCGCTAAGACTGTTCTTGCTGTATTTTCAAAGTGATATTTTGAAGCCCATAGAGGGCTACGGTGAAAAAGTATATAGCTTCAGTTAAAAACTGAAAGAGGCTTTCTGAGAAACGGTTTAGTATTATGTGACTTCCACTCACTGAGTTACAGCTCTATTTCCTAGAGCTGTTTGATAGCCTTATTTCTATGGAATCGGAGAACTGTTATTTTGGATCCCTTTGAAGACTATAGGGCCAAAGGAAATATCTGCTGCTAAAAGTGAGAAAGAAGCTTTCTGAGAAACTTCTCTGAGATCTGTTAATTCATCTCACAGAGTTACAGCATTCCACTCAAGAAGCCTTTCGCTAGGACTGTTCTTTTTGAATTTGCAAAGTGATATTTCGAAGCCCATAGACGGCTGTGGTGAAAAGGGAAATACCTTCAGTTAAAAAATGGAAAGAAGCTTTCTAAGAAACTGCTTTGTGTTCTGTTAATTCATCTCAAAGAGTTACAGCTTTACCCTCAAAAAGACTTTTGCTAAGACTCTTCTTGTGTAATACTCATAGTGATATTTGTAAGCCCTTATAGGGCTATGGTGAAAAAGGAAATATCCTAAGAAAAAAGCTGAAAAGAAGCTTTCTGAGAAACTGCTTTGTGTTCTGTTAATTCACCTCACAGAGTTACAGCTTTCCCCTTAAGAAGCCTTTTGGTAAGACTGTTCTTGTGGAATTTGCAGAGTGGTATTTGTAAGCCCATAGAGGGCTATGGTGAAAAAGGAAATATCCTAAGATAAAAACTGAAAAGAACATTTCTGAGAAACTGCTTTGTGATACGTGACTTCCACTCACTGAGTGAGAGCTATATGTCATAGAGCTGTTTGCTAACCTTATTTCTGTGGAATCTGAGAAGGGATAATTCGGTTCCCGTTGAAGACTATAGGGCCAAAGGAAATATCCGCCATAAACGTGAGAAAGAAGCTTTCTGAGAAACAGCTTTCTGATCTGTGAATTCATCCCACAGAGTTACAGCTTTCCCCTGAGGAAGCCTTTCGCTATGACTGTTCTTGTGGAATTTGCAACGTGACATTTCGAAGGCCATAGAGAGCTATGGTGAAAAGGAAATATCTTCGGTTTAAAACGGGAAAGAAGCTTTCTGAGACACTGCGTTGTGTTCTGTTAATTCATCTCACAAAGTTACAGCTTTCCCCTCACGAAGCCTTTCCCTAAGACTGTTCTTGTCGAATTTGGGAAGTGATATTTAGAAGCCTACAGAGGTCTACAGTGAAAAAGGAAATAACCTAAGATAAAAACTGAAAAGAAGCTTTCTGAAAAACTGCTTTGTGTTCTCTTAATTCATCTCACAGAGTTACAGCTTTCCTCTCAAGAATCCTTTCGCTAAGACTGTTCTTGTGCAATTTAGAACGGCATATTTAGAAGCCCATACAGGGCTATGGAGAAAAAGGAAATGTCCTTAGATAAAAACTGGAAAGAAGCTTTCTGAGAAACTGCTTTGTGTTCTGTTAATTCATCTCACAGAGTTACAGCTTTCCCCTCGAGAAGCCTTTCGCTATGACTGTTCTTGTGTCATTCGCAAAGTAATATTTGGAAACCCATATAGGGTTATGGTGAAAAAAGGAATATCTTCAGTTAGAAACTGTATAGAAGCTTTCTGAGAAACTGCTTTGTTTTCTGTTAATTCATCTCACAGAGTTACAGCTTTCCCCTCAAGAAGTCTTTCGTTAAGACTGTTCTTGTGGAATTTGCAAAGTGAAATTTGGAAGCCCATAGAGGGCTATGGTGAAAAAGGAAATGTCCTCAGATGAAAACTAGAAAGAAGCTTCTTGAGAAACTACTTTGTGTTCCGTTAATTCATCTCACACAGTTACAGCTTTGCCCTCCAGAAACCGTTCATTAAGACCGTTCTTGTGGAATTTTCAAAGTGCTATTTGGAAACCCATAGGGGGCTATGGTGAAAAAGGAAATATCTTCAGTTATAAACTGGAAAGAAGTTTTCTGAGAAACTGCTTTGTGTTCTGTTAATTCATCTGACAGTGTTACACCTTTCCCCTCAAGAAGCATTCCGCTAAGACTTTTCTTGTGGAATTTGGGAAGTGATATTTAGAAGCCTACAGAGGTCTACAGTGAAAAAGGAAATAACCTAAGATAAAAACTGAAAATAAGCTTTCTGAAAAACTGCTTTGTGTTCTCTTAATTCATCTCACAGAGTTACAGCTTTCCTCTCAAGAATCCTTTCGCTAAGACTGTTCTTGTGCAATTTAGAACGTGATATTTAGAAGCCCATAGAGGGCTATGGAGAAAAAGGAAATGTCCTTAGATAAAAACTGGAAAGAAGCTTTCTGAGAAACTTCTTTGTGTTCTGTTAATTCATGCACAGAGTTACAGCTTTCCTATCAAAAATTCTTTCGCTAAGACTGTTCTTGTGGAGTTTACAAAGTGATATTTGGAAGCCCATAGAGGGGTACGTTTAAAAAGGAAATTTCCTCACATAAAAACTGGAAAGAAGTTTTCTGAGAAACTGCTTTGTGTTCTGTTAATTCATCTCACAGAGTTACAGCTTACCCCTCAAGAAGCATTTCGCTAAGACTGTTCTTGTGGAATTTGCAATGTGATATTTGGAAGCCCATGGAGGGATATGGTGAAAAAGGAAATATCTTCAATTAAAAACTGGAAAGAAGCTTTCTGAGAAACTGCTTTGTTTTCTGTTAATTCATCTCACAGAGTTTCAGCTTTCCCCTCCAGAAGTCTTTCGCTAAGACGGTTCTCGTGGAATTTGCAAAGTGATATTTGGAAGCCGTGAGAGGGCTATGGTGTAAAAGGAAATGTCCTCGGATCAAAAATGGAAAGAAGCTTTCCAACAAACTGTTTTGTGTTCTGTTAATTTATCTGACAGAGTTTCAGCTTTCCCCTCAAGAAGCCGTTCGCTAAGACTGTTCTTGTGGAATTTGCAAAGTGATATTTGAAAGCCCGTCGAGGGCTATGGTGAAAAAGGAAATACCTTCAGTTAAAAACTGGAAAGAAACTTTCTGAGAAACTGCTTTGTATTCTGTTAATTCACCTCACAGAGTTTCAGCTTTCCCCTCTAGAAGCCTTTCGCTAAGACTGTTCTTGTGGAATTTGCAAAGTGATATTTGTAAGCCCATAGAAGTCGATGGTGAAAACGTAAATATCCTAAGATAAAAACTGAAAAGAACCATTCTGAGAAACTGCTTTGTGTTTTGTTAATTCATCTCACAGAGTTACAGGTTTCCCTTCAAGAAGCCTTTCGCTAAGACAGTTCTTGTGGAATATGCAAAGTGATATTTGGAAGCTCATAGTGACCTATAGTGAAAAAGGATATATCTTCAGTTAAAAACTGAAAAGAAGCTTTCTGAGAAACTGCTTTGTGATATATGACTTCCACTCACTGAGTTACAGCTGTATTTCGTAGAGCTGTTTGGCAGTCTTATTTCTGTGGAATCTGAGAACTGTTATTTCGGATCCCTTTGAAGACTGAAGGGCCAAAGGAAATATCCGTCGTTAAAGTTAGAAAGAAGCTTTCTGAGAAACTTCTTTGTGATTTGCGAATTCATTTCACAGAGTTACAGCTTTCCCCTCAAGAAGCCTTTCGCTAAGATTATTCTTGCACAATTTGAAAAATGATATTTGGAAGCCAATAGACGGCTATGGTGAAAACGAAATATCCTCCGATAAAAACTGGAAAGAAGCTTTCTGAGAAATTGCTTTGTGTTCTTTTAATTCATCTCACAGACTTACAGCTTTCCCCTCAGGAAGTCTTTCGCTAAGACTGTTCTTGTGGAATTTGAAATGTGATATTTGGTAGCCCATAGAGCGCTATGGAGAAAAGGAAATATCTTCAGATAAAAACTGTAAAGAACATTCCTGAGAAACTGCTTTGTGTTCTGTTAATTCACCTAACAGAGTTACAGCTTTCCCCTCTAGAAGCCTTTCGCTAAGACTGTTCTTGCTGTATTTTCAAAGGGATATTTTGAAGCCCATAGAGGGCTACGGTGAAAAAGGATATAGCTTCAGTTAAAAACTGAAAGAGGCTTTCTGAGAAACGGTTTAGTATTATGTGACTTCCACTCACTGAGTTACAGCTCTATTTCCTAGAGCTGTTTGATAGCCTTATTTCTATGGAATCGGAGAACTGTTATTTTGGATCCCTTTGAAGACTATAGGGCCAAAGGAAATATCTGCCGCTAAAAGTGAGAAAGAAGCTTTCTGAGAAACTTCTCTGAGATCTGTTAATTCATCTCACAGAGTTACAGCATTCCACTCAAGAAGCCTTTCGCTAGGACTGTTCTTTTTGAATTTGCAAAGTGATATTTCGAAGCCCATAGACGGCTGTGGTGAAAAGGGAAATACCTTCAGTTAAAAAATGGAAAGAAGCTTTCTAAGAAACTGCTTTGTGTTCTGTTAATTCATCTCAAAGAGTTACAGCTTTACCCTCAAAAAGACTTTTGCTAAGACTCTTCTTGTGTAATACTCATAGTGATATTTGTAAGCCCTTATAGGGCTATGGTGAAAAAGGAAATATCCTAAGAAAAAAGCTGAAAAGAAGATTTCTGAGAAACTGCTTTGTGTTCTGTTAATTCACCTCACAGAGTTACAGCTTTCCCCTTAAGAAGCCTTTTGGTAAGACTGTTCTTGTGGAATTTGCAGAGTGGTATTTGTAAGCCCATAGAGGGCTATGGTGAAAAAGGAAATATCCTAAGATAAAAACTGAAAAGAACATTTCTGAGAAACTGCTTTGTGATACGTGACTTCCACTCACTGAGTGAGAGCTATATGTCATAGAGCTGTTTGCTAACCTTATTTCTGTGGAATCTGAGAAGGGATAATTCGGTTCCCGTTGAAGACTATAGGGCCAAAGGAAATATCCGCCATAAACGTGAGAAAGAAGCTTTCTGAGAAACAGCTTTCTGATCTGTGAATTCATCCCACAGAGTTACAGCTTTCCCCTGAGGAAGCCTTTCGCTATGACTGTTCTTGTGGAATTTGCAACGTGACATTTCGAAGGCCATAGAGAGCTATGGTGAAAAGGAAATATCTTCGGTTTAAAACGGGAAAGAAGCTTTCTGAGACACTGCGTTGTGTTCTGTTAATTCATCTCACAAAGTTACAGCTTTCCCCTCACGAAGCCTTTCCCTAAGACTGTTCTTGTCGAATTTGGGAAGTGATATTTAGAAGCCTACAGAGGTCTACAGTGAAAAAGGAAATAACCTAAGATAAAAACTGAAAAGAAGCTTTCTGAAAAACTGCTTTGTGTTCTCTTAATTCATCTCACAGAGTTACAGCTTTCCTCTCAAGAATCCTTTCGCTAAGACTGTTCTTGTGCAATTTAGAACGGGATATTTAGAAGCCCATACAGGGCTATGGAGAAAAAGGAAATGTCCTTAGATAAAAACTGGAAAGAAGCTTTCTGAGAAACTGCTTTGTGTTCTGTTAATTCATCTCACAGAGTTACAGCTTTCCCCTCGAGAAGCCTTTCGCTATGACTGTTCTTGTGTCATTCGCAAAGTAATATTTGGAAGCCCATATAGGGTTATGGTGAAAAAAGGAATATCTTCAGTTAGAAACTGTATAGAAGCTTTCTGAGAAACTGCTTTGTTTTCTGTTAATTCATCTCACAGAGTTACAGCTTTCCCCTCAAGAAGTCTTTCGTTAAGACTGTTCTTGTGGAATTTGCAAAGTGAAATTTGGAAGCCCATAGAGGGCTATGGTGAAAAAGGAAATGTCCTCAGATGAAAACTAGAAAGAAGCTTCTTGAGAAACTACTTTGTGTTCCGTTAATTCATCTCACACAGTTACAGCTTTGCCCTCCAGAAACCGTTCATTAAGACCGTTCTTGTGGAATTTTCAAAGTGCTATTTGGAAACCCATAGGGGGCTATGGTGAAAAAGGAAATATCTTCAGTTATAAACTGGAAAGAAGTTTTCTGAGAAACTGCTTTGTGTTCTGTTAATTCATCTGACAGTGTTACACCTTTCCCCTCAAGAAGCATTCCGCTAAGACTTTTCTTGTGGAATTTGGGAAGTGATATTTAGAAGCCTACAGAGGTCTACAGTGAAAAAGGAAATAACCTAAGATAAAAACTGAAAATAAGCTTTCTGAAAAACTGCTTTGTGTTCTCTTAATTCATCTCACAGAGTTACAGCTTTCCTCTCAAGAATCCTTTCGCTAAGACTGTTCTTGTGCAATTTAGAACGTGATATTTAGAAGCCCATAGAGGGCTATGGAGAAAAAGGAAATGTCCTTAGATAAAAACTGGAAAGAAGCTTTCTGAGAAACTTCTTTGTGTTCTGTTAATTCATGCACAGAGTTACAGCTTTCCTATCAAAAATTCTTTCGCTAAGACTGTTCTTGTGGAGTTTACAAAGTGATATTTGGAAGCCCATAGAGGGGTACGTTTAAAAAGGAAATTTCCTCACATAAAAACTGGAAAGAAGTTTTCTGAGAAACTGCTTTGTGTTCTGTTAATTCATCTCACAGAGTTACAGCTTACCCCTCAAGAAGCATTTCGCTAAGACTGTTCTTGTGGAATTTGCAATGTGATATTTGGAAGCCCATGGAGGGATATGGTGAAAAAGGAAATATCTTCAATTAAAAACTGGAAAGAAGCTTTCTGAGAAACTGCTTTGTTTTCTGTTAATTCATCTCACAGAGTTTCAGCTTTCCCCTCCAGAAGTCTTTCACTAAGACGGTTCTCGTGGAATTTGCAAAGTGATATTTGGAAGCCGTGAGAGGGCTATGGTGTAAAAGGAAATGTCCTCGGATCAAAAATGGAAAGAAGCTTTCCAACAAACTGTTTTGTGTTCTGTTAATTTATCTGACAGAGTTTCAGCTTTCCCCTCAAGAAGCCGTTCGCTAAGACTGTTCTTGTGGAATTTGCAAAGTGATATTTGAAAGCCCGTCGAGGGCTATGGTGAAAAAGGAAATACCTTCAGTTAAAAACTGGAAAGAAACTTTCTGAGAAACTGCTTTGTATTCTGTTAATTCACCTCACAGAGTTTCAGCTTTCCCCTCTAGAAGCCTTTCGCTAAGACTGTTCTTGTGGAATTTGCAAAGTGATATTTGTAAGCCCATAGAAGTCGATGGTGAAAACGTAAATATCCTAAGATAAAAACTGAAAAGAACCATTCTGAGAAACTGCTTTGTGTTTTGTTAATTCATCTCACAGAGTTACAGGTTTCCCTTCAAGAAGCCTTTCGCTAAGACAGTTCTTGTGGAATATGCAAAGTGATATTTGGAAGCTCATAGTGACCTATAGTGAAAAAGGATATATCTTCAGTTAAAAACTGAAAAGAAGCTTTCTGAGAAACTGCTTTGTGATATATGACTTCCACTCACTGAGTTACAGCTGTATTTCGTAGAGCTGTTTGGCAGTCTTATTTCTGTGGAATCTGAGAACTGTTATTTCGGATCCCTTTGAAGACTGAAGGGCCAAAGGAAATATCCGTCGTTAAAGTTAGAAAGAAGCTTTCTGAGAAACTTCTTTGTGATTTGCGAATTCATTTCACAGAGTTACAGCTTTCCCCTCAAGAAGCCTTTCGCTAAGATTATTCTTGCACAATTTGAAAAATGATATTTGGAAGCCAATAGACGGCTATGGTGAAAACGAAATATCCTCCGATAAAAACTGGAAAGAAGCTTTCTGAGAAATTGCTTTGTGTTCTTTTAATTCATCTCACAGACTTACAGCTTTCCCCTCAGGAAGTCTTTCGCTAAGACTGTTCTTGTGGAATTTGAAATGTGATATTTGGTAGCCCATAGAGCGCTATGGAGAAAAGGAAATATCTTCAGATAAAAACTGTAAAGAACATTCCTGAGAAACTGCTTTGTGTTCTGTTAATTCACCTAACAGAGTTACAGCTTTCCCCTCTAGAAGCCTTTCGCTAAGACTGTTCTTGCTGTATTTTCAAAGGGATATTTTGAAGCCCATAGAGGGCTACGGTGAAAAAGGATATAGCTTCAGTTAAAAACTGAAAGAGGCTTTCTGAGAAACGGTTTAGTATTATGTGACTTCCACTCACTGAGTTACAGCTCTATTTCCTAGAGCTGTTTGATAGCCTTATTTCTATGGAATCGGAGAACTGTTATTTTGGATCCCTTTGAAGACTATAGGGCCAAAGGAAATATCTGCCACTAAAAGTGAGAAAGAAGCTTTCTGAGAAACTTCTGTGAGATTTGTTAATTCATCTCACAGAGTTACAGCATTCCACTCAAGAAGCCTTTCGCTAGGACTGTTCTTTTTGAATTTGCAAAGTGATATTTCGAAGCCCATAGACGGCTGTGGTGAAAAGGGAAATACCTTCAGTTAAAAAATGGAAAGAAGCTTTCTAAGAAACTGCTTGGTGTTCTGTTAATTCATCTCAAAGAGTTACAGCTTTACCCTCAAAAAGACTTTTGCTAAGACTCTTCTTGTGTAATACTCATAGTGATATTTGTAAGCCCTTATAGGGCTATGGTGAAAAAGGAAATATCCTAAGAAAAAAGCTGAAAAGAAGCTTTCTGAGATACTGCTTTGTGTTCTGTTAATTCACCTCACAGAGTTACAGCTTTCCCCTTAAGAAGCCTTTTGGTAAGACTGTTCTTGTGGAATTTGCAGAGTGGTATTTGTAAGCCCATAGAGGGCTATGGTGAAAAAGGAAATATCCTAGGATAAAAACTGTAAAGAACATTTCTGAGAAACTGCTTTGTGATATGTGACTTCCACTCACTGAGTGAGAGCTATATGTCATAGAGCTGTTTGCTAACCTTATTTCTGTGGATTCTGAGAAGGGATAATTCGGTTCCCTTTGAAGACTATAGGGCCAAAGGAAATATCCGCCATACACGTGAGAAAGAAGCTTTCTGAGAAACAGCTTTCTGATCTGTGAATTCATCCCACAGAGTTACAGCTTTCCCCTGAGGAAGCCTTTCGCTATGACTGTTCTTGTGGAATTTGCAAAGTGACATTTCGAAGGCCATAGAGAGCTATGGTGAAAAGGAAATATCTTCGGTTTCAAACGGGAAAGAAGCTTTCTGAGACACTGCGTTGTGTTCTGTTAATTCATCTCACAAAGTTACAGCTTTCCCCTCACGAAGCCTTTCCCTAAGACTGTTCTTGTCGAATTTGGGAAGTGATATTTAGAAGCCTACAGAGGTCTACAGTGAAAAAGGAAATAACCTAAGATAAAAACTGAAAAGAAGCTATCTGAAAAACTGCTTTGTGTTCTCTTAATTCATCTCACAGAGTTACAGCTTTCCTCTCAAGAATCCTTTCGCTAAGACTGTTCTTGTGCAATTTAGAACGTGATATTTAGAAGCCCATAGAGGGCTATGGAGAAAAAGGAAATGTCCTTAGATAAAAACAGGAAAGAAGCTTTCTGAGAAACTTCTTTGTGTTCTGTTAATTCATGCACAGAGTTACAGCTTTCCTATCAAAAATTCTTTCGCTAAGACTGTTCTTGTGGAGTTTACAAAGTGATATTTGGAAGCCCATAGAGGGGTACGTTTAAAAAGGAAATTTCCTCACATAAAAACTGGAAAGAAGTTTTCTGAGAAACTGCTTTGTGTTCTGTTAATTCATCTCACAGAGTTACAGCTTACCCCTCAAGAAGCATTTCGCTAAGACTGTTCTTGTGGAATTTGCAATGTGATATTTGGAAGCCCATGGAGGGATATGGTGAAAAAGGAAATATCTTCAGTTAAAAACTGGAGAGAAGCTTTCGAGAAACTTCTTTGTGTTCTGTTAATTCATGCACAGAGTTACAGCTTTCCTATCAAGAATCCTTTCGCTAAGACTGTTCTTGTGGAGTTTACAAAGTGATATTTGGAAGCCCATAGAGGGGTACGTTTAAAAAGGAAATTTCCTCACATAAAAACTGGAAAGAAGTTTTCTGAGAAACTGCTTTGTGTTCTGTTAATTCATCTCACAGAGTTACAGCTTACCCCTCAAGAAGCATTTCGCTAAGACTGTTCTTGTGGAATTTGCAATGTGATATTTGGAAGCCCATGGAGGGATATGGTGAAAAAGGAAATATCTTCAATTAAAAACTGGAAAGAAGCTTTCTGAGAAACTGCTTTGTTTTTTGTTAATTCATCTCACAGAGTTTCAGCTTTCCCCTCCAGAAGTCTTTCCCTAAGACGGTTCTCATGGAATTTGCAAAGTGATATTTGGAAGCCGTGAGAGGGCTATGGTGTAAAAGGAAATGTCCTCGGATCAAAAATGGAAAGAAGCTTTCCAACAAACTGTTTTGTGTTCTGTTAATTTATCTGACAGAGTTTCAGCTTTCCCCTCAAGAAGCCGTTCGCTAAGACTGTTCTTGTGGAATTTGCAAAGTGATATTTGAAAGCCCGTTGAGGGCTATGGTGAAAAAGGAAATACCTTCAGTTAAAAACTGGAAAGAAACTTTCTGAGAAACTGCTTTGTATTCTGTTAATTCACCTCACAGAGTTTCAGCTTTCCCCTCTAGAAGCCTTTCGCTAAGACTGTTCTTGTGGAATTTGCAAAGTGATATTTGTAAGCCCATAGAAGTCGATGGTGAAAACGTAAATATCCTAAGATAAAAACTGAAAAGAACCATTCTGAGAAACTGCTTTGTGTTTTGTTAATTCATCTCACAGAGTTACAGGTTTCCCTTCAAGAAGCCTTTCGCTAAGACAGTTCTTGTGGAATATGCAAAGTGATATTTGGAAGCTCATAGTGACCTATAGTGAAAAAGGATATATCTTCAGTTAAAAACTGAAAAGAAGCTTTCTGAGAAACTGCTTTGTGATATATGACTTCCACTCACTGAGTTACAGCTGTATTTCGTAGAGCTGTTTGGCAGTCTTATTTCTGTGGAATCTGAGAACTGTTATTTCGGATCCCTTTGAAGACTGAAGGGCCAAAGGAAATATCCGTCGTTAAAGTTAGAAAGAAGCTTTCTGAGAAACTTCTTTGTGATTTGCGAATTCATTTCACAGAGTTACAGCTTTCCCCTCAAGAAGCCTTTCGCTAAGATTATTCTTGCACAATTTGAAAAATGATATTTGGAAGCCAATAGACGGCTATGGTGAAAACGAAATATCCTCCGATAAAAACTGGAAAGAAGCTTTCTGAGAAATTGCTTTGTGTTCTTTTAATTCATCTCACAGACTTACAGCTTTCCCCTCAGGAAGTCTTTCGCTAAGACTGTTCTTGTGGAATTTGAAATGTGATATTTGGTAGCCCATAGAGCGCTATGGAGAAAAGGAAATATCTTCAGATAAAAACTGTAAAGAACATTCCTGAGAAACTGCTTTGTGTTCTGTTAATTCACCTAACAGAGTTACAGCTTTCCCCTCTAGAAGCCTTTCGCTAAGACTGTTCTTGCTGTATTTTCAAAGTGATATTTTGAAGCCCATAGAGGGCTACGGTGAAAAAGGATATAGCTTCAGTTAAAAACTGAAAGAGGCTTTCTGAGAAACGGTTTAGTATTATGTGACTTCCACTCACTGAGTTACAGCTCTATTTCCTAGAGCTGTTTGATAGCCTTATTTCTATGGAATCGGAGAACTGTTATTTTGGATCCCTTTGAAGACTATAGGGCCAAAGGAAATATCTGCCACTAAAAGTGAGAAAGAAGCTTTCTGAGAAACTTCTCTGAGATTTGTTAATTCATCTCACAGAGTTACAGCATTCCACTCAAGAAGCCTTTCGCTAGGACTGTTCTTTTTGAATTTGCAAAGTGATATTTCGAAGCCCATAGACGGCTGTGGTGAAAAGGGAAATACCTTCAGTTAAAAAATGGAAAGAAGCTTTCTAAGAAACTGCTTGGTGTTCTGTTAATTCCTCTCAAAGAGTTACAGCTTTACCCTCAAAAAGACTTTTGCTAAGACTCTTCTTGTGTAATACTCATAGTGATATTTGTAAGCCCTTATAGGGCTATGGTGAAAAAGGAAATATCCTAAGAAAAAAAGCTGAAAAGAAGCTTTCTGAGAAACTGCTTTGTGTTCTGTTAATTCACCTCACAGAGTTACAGCTTTCCCCTTAAGAAGCCTTTTGGTAAGACTGTTCTTGTGGAATTTGCAGAGTGGTATTTGTAAGCCCATAGAGGGCTATGGTGAAAAAGGAAATATCCTAAGATAAAAACTGTAAAGAACATTTCTGAGAAACTGCTTTGTGATATGTGACTTCCACTCACTGAGTGAGAGCTATATGTCATAGAGCTGTTTGCTAACCTTATTTCTGTGGAATCTGAGAAGGGATAATTCGGTTCCCTTTGAAGACTATAGGGCCAAAGGAAATATCCGCCATAAACGTGAGAAAGAAGCTTTCTGAGAAACAGCTTTCTGATCTGTGAATTCATCCCACAGAGTTACAGCTTTCCCCTGAGGAAGCCTTTCGCTATGACTGTTCTTGTGGAATTTGCAAAGTGACATTTCGAAGGCCATAGAGAGCTATGGTGAAAAGGAAATATCTTCGGTTTCAAACGGGAAAGAAGCTTTCTGAGACACTGCGTTGTGTTCTGTTAATTCATCTCACAAAGTTACAGCTTTCCCCTCACGAAGCCTTTCCCTAAGACTGTTCTTGTCGAATTTGGGAAGTGATATTTAGAAGCCTACAGAGGTCTACAGTGAAAAAGGAAATAACCTAAGATAAAAACTGAAAAGAAGCTTTCTGAAAAACTGCTTTGTGTTCTCTTAATTCATCTCACAGAGTTACAGCTTTCCTCTCAAGAATCCTTTCACTAAGACTGTTCTTGTGCAATTAAGAACGTGATATTTAGAAGCCCATAGAGGGCTATGGAGAAAAAGGAAATGTCCTTAGATAAAAACTGGAAAGAAGCTTTCTGAGAAACTGCTTTGTGTTCTGTTAATTCATCTCACAGAGTTACAGCTTTCCCCTCGAGAAGCCTTTCGCTATGACTGTTCTTGTGTCATTCGCAAAGTAATATTTGGAAGCCCATATAGGGTTATGGTGAAAAAAGGAATATCTTCAGTTAGAAACTGTATAGAAGCTTTCTGAGAAACTGCTTTGTTTTCTGTTAATTCATCTCACAGAGTTACAGCTTTCCCCTCAAGAAGTCTTTCGTTAAGACTGTTCTTGTGGAATTTGCAAAGTGAAATTTGGAAGCCCATAGAGTGCTATGGTGAAAAAGGAAATGTCCTCAGATGAAAACTAGAAAGAAGCTTCTTGAGAAACTACTTTGTGTTCCGTTAATTCATCTCACACAGTTACAGCTTTGCCCTCCAGAAACCGTTCATTAAGACCGTTCTTGTGGAATTTTCAAAGTGATATTTGGAAACCCATAGGGGGCTATGGTGAAAAAGGAAATATCTTCAGTTATAAACTGGAAAGAAGTTTTCTGAGAAACTGCTTTTTGTTCTGTTAATTCATCTGACAGTGTTACACCTTTCCCCTCAAGAAGCATTCCGCTAAGACTGTTCTTGTGGAATTTGCAAAGTGACATTTGGAAGCCCATAGAGGACCATGGTGTAAAGGAAATATCTTCAGATAAAAACTGGAAAGTAGCTTTCTGAGAAACGAGTTTGTGTTCTGTTAATTCATCTTATAGAATTACAGCTTTCCCCTCAAGAAGTCGTTCAGTAAGACTGTTCCTGAGGAATTTGCAAAGTGATATTTGGAAGCCCATAGAGGACCATGGTGTAAAGGAAATATCTTCAGATAAAAACTGGAAAGTAGCTTTCTGAGAAATTGCTTTGTGTTCTGTTAATTCATCTCACAGAATTACGGCTTTCCCCTCAAGAAAACTTTCGCTAAAGCTGTTTTTGTGGAGTTTGGAAAAAGGTATATGGAAAACCATAGAGATCTATGGTTAAAAAGAAAATATCCTAAGATAAAAACTGAAAAGAAAATTTCTGAGAAACTGCTTTGTGTTCTCTGAATTCATCTCACAGACTTACAGCTTTCCCCTCAAGAAACCGTTCACTAAGACTGTTCTCGTGGATTTTGCAAAGTGATATTTGGAAGCCCATAGAGTGCTATGGGGAAAAAGGAAATATCTTCAGTTAAAAAGTGGAAAGAACGTTTCTGAGAAACTGCTTTGTGTTCTGTTAATCCATCTCACAGAGGTACAGCATTCCCCTCAAGAAGTCGTTTACTAAGACTGTTCTTGTGAAATTTGCGAAGTGATATTTGGAAGTGCTTAGAGAACTATGGTGAAAAAGGAAATATCGTAAGATAAAAACTGAAAAGAAGCTTTCTGAGAAACTGCTTTGTGTTTTGTTAATTCATCTCAGAGAGTTACAGCTTTCCGAACAAAAAGCCATTCACTAAGACTGATCTTGTGTTATTTTCAAATTGATATTTGGAAGCCCATAGAGGGCTATGGTGAAAAGGGAAATATCTTCAGTTAAAAACTGGAAAGAAGCTTTCTGAGAAACGGTTTTGTGTTCTCTTAGTTCATCTCACAGAGTTACAGCTTTCCCCTCAAGAAGCCTTTCACCAAGACTGTTCTTGTGGAATTTCCAAAGTGGTCTTTGGAAGTCCATACGTCGCTATGGTGAAAAAGGATATAGCTTCAGTTAAAAAGTGAAAAGAAGCTTTCCGAGGAACTGCTTTGTGATATGTGATTTCCTGTCACTGAGAAACAGCTGTATTTCGTAGAACTGTTGGCTAGGCTTATTTCTGTGGAATCTGAGAAATGTTACTTCGGATCTCTTTGAAGACTATAGGTCCAAAGGAAATATCCGCCACTAAAAGTGTGAAAGAAGCTTTCTGAGAAACTTCTTTGAGTTCTGTGAATTGATCTCACAGAGCTACAGTTTCCCCTCAAGAGGCCTTTCGCTAAGACTGTTCTCGTGGAATTTGCAAAGTGATATTTGGAAAACAATAGAGGGCTATGGTGAAAAAGGAAATATCCTAAGATAAAAACTGAAAAGAAGCTTTTTGAGAAACTGTTTTGCGTACCGTTAATTCATCTCACAGAGTTATAGCTTTCCCCTCAAGAAGCCGTTCATTAAGACTGTTGTTGTGAAATTTGCAAAATGATATTTGGAAGCTCATAGAGGGCTATGGTGAAAATGGAAATATCTTCAGTTAAAAACTGGAGAGAAGCTTTCTGAGAAACTGCTTTGTGTTCTGTTAACTCATACACAGAGTTACACCTTTCCTATCACGAATCCTTTCGCTAAGACTGTTCTTGTGGAGTTTACAAAGTGATATTTGGAAGCCCATAGAGGGGTACGGTTAAAAAGGAAATTTCCTCACATAAAAACTGGAAAGAAGCTTTCTGAGAAACTGCTTTGTGTTTTGTTAATTCATCTCACAGTATTACAGCTCTACCCTCAAGAAGCCCTTCACTAAGACTGTTCTTCTGGAATTTCCAAAGAGATATTTGGAAGCCCATAGAGCGCTATGGTGAAAAAGGAAATATCTTCAGTTAAAAACTGGAGAGAAGCTTTCGAGAAACTTCTTTGTGTTCTGTTAATTCATGCACAGAGTTACAGCTTTCCTATCAAGAATCCTTTCGCTAAGACTGTTCTTGTGGAGTTTACAAAGTGATATTTGGAAGCCCATAGAGGGGTACGTTTAAAAAGGAAATTTCCTCACATAAAAACTGGAAAGAAGTTTTCTGAGAAACTGCTTTGTGTTCTGTTAATTCATCTCACAGAGTTACAGCTTACCCCTCAAGAAGCATTTCGCTAAGACTGTTCTTGTGGAATTTGCAAAGTGATATTTGGAAGCCGTGAGAGGGCTATGGTGTAAAAGGAAATGTCCTCGGATCAAAAATGGAAAGAAGCTTTCCAACAAACTGTTTTGTGTTCTGTTAATTTATCTGACAGAGTTTCAGCTTTCCCCTCAAGAAGCCGTTCGCTAAGACTGTTCTTGTGGAATTTGCAAAGTGATATTTGAAAGCCCGTCGAGGGCTATGGTGAAAAAGGAAATACCTTCAGTTAAAAACTGGAAAGAAACTTTCTGAGAAACTGCTTTGTATTCTGTTAATTCACCTCACAGAGTTTCAGCTTTCCCCTCTAGAAGCCTTTCGCTAAGACTGTTCTTGTGGAATTTGCAAAGTGATATTTGTAAGCCCATAGAAGTCGATGGTGAAAACGTAAATATCCTAAGATAAAAACTGAAAAGAACCATTCTGAGAAACTGCTTTGTGTTTTGTTAATTCATCTCACAGAGTTACAGGTTTCCCTTCAAGAAGCCTTTCGCTAAGACAGTTCTTGTGGAATATGCAAAGTGATATTTGGAAGCTCATAGTGACCTATAGTGAAAAAGGATATATCTTCAGTTAAAAACTGAAAAGAAGCTTTCTGAGAAACTGCTTTGTGATATATGACTTCCACTCACGGAGTTACAGCTGTATTTCGTAGAGCTGTTTGGCAGTCTTATTTCTGTGGAATCTGAGAACTGTTATTTCGGATCCCTTTGAAGACTGAAGGGCCAAAGGAAATATCCGTCGTTAAAGTTAGAAAGAAGCTTTCTGAGAAACTTCTTTGTGATTTGCGAATTCATTTCACAGAGTTACAGCTTTCCCCTCAAGAAGCCTTTCGCTAAGATTATTCTTGCACAATTTGAAAAATGATATTTGGAAGCCAATAGACGGCTATGGTGAAAACGAAATATCCTCCGATAAAAACTGGAAAGAAGCTTTCTGAGAAATTGCTTTGTGTTCTTTTAATTCATCTCACAGACTTACAGCTTTCCCCTCAGGAAGTCTTTCGCTAAGACTGTTCTTGTGGAATTTGAAATGTGATATTTGGTAGCCCATAGAGCGCTATGGAGAAAAGGAAATATCTTCAGATAAAAACTGTAAAGAACATTCCTGAGAAACTGCTTTGTGTTCTGTTAATTCACCTAACAGAGTTACAGCTTTCCCCTCTAGAAGCCTTTCGCTAAGACTGTTCTTGCTGTATTTTCAAAGGGATATTTTGAAGCCCATAGAGGGCTACGGTGAAAAAGGATATAGCTTCAGTTAAAAACTGAAAGAGGCTTTCTGAGAAACGGTTTAGTATTATGTGACTTCCACTCACTGAGTTACAGCTCTATTTCCTAGAGCTGTTTGATAGCCTTATTTCTATGGAATCAGAGAACTGTTATTTTGGATCCCTTTGAAGACTATAGGGCCAAAGGAAATATCTGCCGCTAAAAGTGAGAAAGAAGCTTTCTGAGAAACTTCTCTGAGATCTGTTAATTCATCTCACAGAGTTACAGCATTCCACTCAAGAAGCCTTTCGCTAGGACTGTTCTTTTTGAATTTGCAAAGTGATATTTCGAAGCCCTTAGACGGCTGTGGTGAAAAGGGAAATACCTTCAGTTAAAAAATGGAAAGAAGCTTTCTAAGAAACTGCTTTGTGTTCTGTTAATTCATCTCAAAGAGTTACAGCTTTACCCTCAAAAAGACTTTTGCTAAGACTCTTCTTGTGTAATACTCATAGTGATATTTGTAAGCCCTTATAGGGCTATGGTGAAAAAGGAAATATCCTAAGAAAAAAGCTGAAAAGAAGCTTTCTGAGAAACTGCTTTGTGTTCTGTTAATTCACCTCACAGAGTTACAGCTTTCCCCTTAAGAAGCCTTTTGGTAAGACTGTTCTTGTGGAATTTGCAGAGTGGTATTTGTAAGCCCATAGAGGGCTATGGTGAAAAAGGAAATATCCTAAGATAAAAACTGAAAAGAACATTTCTGAGAAACTGCTTTGTGATACGTGACTTCCACTCACTGAGTGAGAGCTATATGTCATAGAGCTGTTTGCTAACCTTATTTCTGTGGAATCTGAGAAGGGATAATTCGGTTCCCGTTGAAGACTATAGGGCCAAAGGAAATATCCGCCATAAACGTGAGAAAGAAGCTTTCTGAGAAACAGCTTTCTGATCTGTGAATTCATCCCACAGAGTTACAGCTTTCCCCTGAGGAAGCCTTTCGCTATGACTGTTCTTGTGGAATTTGCAACGTGACATTTCGAAAGCCATAGAGAGCTATGGTTAAAAGGAAATATCTTCGGTTTAAAACGGGAAAGAAGCTTTCTGAGACACTGCGTTGTGTTCTGTTAATTCATCTCACAAAGTTACAGCTTTCCCCTCACGAAGCCTTTCCCTAAGACTGTTCTTGTCGAATTTGGGAAGTGATATTTAGAAGCCTACAGAGGTCTACAGTGAAAAAGGAAATAACCTAAGATAAAAACTGAAAAGAAGCTTTCTGAAAAACTGCTTTGTGTTCTCTTAATTCATCTCACAGAGTTACAGCTTTCCTCTCAAGAATCCTTTCGCTAAGACTGTTCTTGTGCAATTTAGAATGTGATATTTAGAAGCCCATAGAGGGCTATGGAGAAAAAGGAAATGTCCTTAGATAAAAACTGGAAAGAAGCTTTCTGAGAAACTGCTTTGTGTTCTGTTAATTCATCTCACAGAGTTACAGCTTTCCCCTCGAGAAGCCTTTCTCTATGACTGTTCTTGTGTAATTCGCAAAGTAATATTTGGAAGCCCATATAGGGTTATGGTGAAAAAAGGAATATCTTCAGTTAGAAACTGTATAGAAGCTTTCTGAGAACCTGCTTTGTTTTCTGTTAATTCATCTCACAGAGTTACAGCTTTCCCCTCAAGAAGTCTTTCGTTAAGACTGTTCTTGTGGAATTTGCAAAGTGAAATTTGGAAGCCCATAGAGGGCTATGGTGAAAAAGGAAATGTCCTCAGATGAAAACTAGAAAGAAGCTTCTTGAGAAACTACTTTGTGTTCCGTTAATTCATCTCACACAGTTACAGCTTTGCCCTCCAGAAACCGTTCATTAAGACCGTTCTTGTGGAATTTTCAAAGTGATATTTGGAAACACATAGGGGGCTATGGTGAAAAAGGAAATATCTTCAGTTATAAACTGGAAAGAAGTTTTCTGAGAAACTGCTTTGTGTTCTGTTAATTCATCTGACAGTGTTACACCTTTCCCCTCAAGAAGCATTCCGCTAAGACTTTTCTTGTGGAATTTGGGAAGTGATATTTAGAAGCCTACAGAGGTCTACAGTGAAAAAGGAAATAACCTAAGATAAAAACTGAAAATAAGCTTTCTGAAAAACTGCTTTGTGTTCTCTTAATTCATCTCACAGAGTTACAGCTTTCCTCTCAAGAATCCTATCGCTAAGACTGTTCTTGTGCAATTTAGAACGTGATATTTAGAAGCCCATAGAGGGCTATGGAGAAAAAGGAAATGTCCTTAGATAAAAACTGGAAAGAAGCTTTCTGAGAAACTTCTTTGTGTTCTGTTAATTCATGCACAGAGTTACAGCTTTCCTATCAAAAATTCTTTCGCTAAGACTGTTCTTGTGGAGTTTACAAAGTGATATTTGGAAGCCCATAGAGGGGTACGTTTAAAAAGGAAATTTCCTCACATAAAAACTGGAAAGAAGTTTTCTGAGAAACTGCTTTGTGTTCTGTTAATTCATCTCACAGAGTTACAGCTTACCCCTCAAGAAGCATTTCGCTAAGACTGTTCTTGTGGAATTTGCAATGTGATATTTGGAAGCCCATGGAGGGATATGGTGAAAAAGGAAATATCTTCAATTAAAAACTGGAAAGAAGCTTTCTGAGAAACTGCTTTGTTTTTTGTTAATTCATCTCACAGAGTTTCAGCTTTCCCCTCCAGAAGTCTTTCCCTAAGACGGTTCTCATGGAATTTGCAAAGTGATATTTGGAAGCCGTGAGAGGGCTATGGTGTAAAAGGAAATGTCCTCGGATCAAAAATGGAAAGAAGCTTTCCAACAAACTGTTTTGTGTTCTGTTAATTTATCTGACAGAGTTTCAGCTTTCCCCTCAAGAAGCCGTTCGCTAAGACTGTTCTTGTGGAATTTGCAAAGTGATATTTGAAAGCCCGTCGAGGGCTATGGTGAAAAAGGAAATACCTTCAGTTAAAAACTGGAAAGAAACTTTCTGAGAAACTGCTTTGTATTCTGTTAATTCACCTCACAGAGTTTCAGCTTTCCCCTCTAGAAGCCTTTCGCTAAGACTGTTCTTGTGGAATTTGCAAAGTGATATTTGTAAGCCCATAGAAGTCGATGGTGAAAACGTAAATATCCTAAGATAAAAACTGAAAAGAACCATTCTGAGAAACTGCTTTGTGTTTTGTTAATTCATCTCACAGAGTTACAGGTTTCCCTTCAAGAAGCCTTTCGCTAAGACAGTTCTTGTGGAATATGCAAAGTGATATTTGGAAGCTCATAGTGACCTATAGTGAAAAAGGATATATCTTCAGTTAAAAACTGAAAAGAAGCTTTCTGAGAAACTGCTTTGTGATATATGACTTCCACTCACTGAGTTACAGCTGTATTTCGTAGAGCTGTTTGGCAGTCTTATTTCTGTGGAATCTGAGAACTGTTATTTCGGATCCCTTTGAAGACTGAAGGGCCAAAGGAAATATCCGTCGTTAAAGTTAGAAAGAAGCTTTCTGAGAAACTTCTTTGTGATTTGCGAATTCATTTCACAGAGTTACAGCTTTCCCCTCAAGAAGCCTTTCGCTAAGATTATTCTTGCACAATTTGAAAAATGATATTTGGAAGCCAATAGACGGCTATGGTGAAAACGAAATATCCTCCGATAAAAACTGGAAAGAAGCTTTCTGAGAAATTGCTTTGTGTTCTTTTAATTCATCTCACAGACTTACAGCTTTCCCCTCAGGAAGTCTTTCGCTAAGACTGTTCTTGTGGAATTTGAAATGTGATATTTGGTAGCCCATAGAGCGCTATGGAGAAAAGGAAATATCTTCAGATAAAAACTGTAAAGAACATTCCTGAGAAACTGCTTTGTGTTCTGTTAATTCACCTAACAGAGTTACAGCTTTCCCCTCTAGAAGCCTTTCGCTAAGACTGTTCTTGCTGTATTTTCAAAGGGATATTTTGAAGCCCATAGAGGGCTACGGTGAAAAAGGATATAGCTTCAGTTAAAAACTGAAAGAGGCTTTCTGAGAAACGGTTTAGTATTATGTGACTTCCACTCACTGAGTTACAGCTCTATTTCCTAGAGCTGTTTGATAGCCTTATTTCTATGGAATCGGAGAACTGTTATTTTGGATCCCTTTGAAGACTATAGGGCCAAAGGAAATATCTGCCGCTAAAAGTGAGAAAGAAGCTTTCTGAGAAACTTCTCTGAGATCTGTTAATTCATCTCACAGAGTTACAGCATTCCACTCAAGAAGCCTTTCGCTAGGACTGTTCTTTTTGAATTTGCAAAGTGATATTTCGAAGCCCATAGACGGCTGTGGTGAAAAGGGAAATACCTTCAGTTAAAAAATGGAAAGAAGCTTTCTAAGAAACTGCTTTGTGTTCTGTTAATTCATCTCAAAGAGTTACAGCTTTACCCTCAAAAAGACTTTTGCTAAGACTCTTCTTGTGTAATACTCATAGTGATATTTGTAAGCCCTTATAGGGCTATGGTGAAAAAGGAAATATCCTAAGAAAAAAAGCTGAAAAGAAGCTTTCTGAGAAACTGCTTTGTGTTCTGTTAATTCACCTCACAGAGTTACAGCTTTCCCCTTAAGAAGCCTTTTGGTAAGACTGTTCTTGTGGAATTTGCAGAGTGGTATTTGTAAGCCCATAGAGGGCTATGGTGAAAAAGGAAATATCCTAAGATAAAAACTGTAAAGAACATTTCTGAGAAACTGCTTTGTGATATGTGACTTCCACTCACTGAGTGAGAGCTATATGTCATAGAGCTGTTTGCTAACCTTATTTCTGTGGAATCTGAGAAGGGATAATTCGGTTCCCTTTGAAGACTATAGGGCCAAAGGAAATATCCGCCATAAACGTGAGAAAGAAGCTTTCTGAGAAACAGCTTTCTGATCTGTGAATTCATCCCACAGAGTTACAGCTTTCCCCTGAGGAAGCCTTTCGCTATGACTGTTCTTGTGGAATTTGCAAAGTGACATTTCGAAGGCCATAGAGAGCTATGGTGAAAAGGAAATATCTTCGGTTTCAAACGGGAAAGAAGCTTTCTGAGACACTGCGTTGTGTTCTGTTAATTCATCTCACAAAGTTACAGCTTTCCCCTCACGAAGCCTTTCCCTAAGACTGTTCTTGTCGAATTTGGGAAGTGATATTTAGAAGCCTACAGAGGTCTACAGTGAAAAAGGAAATAACCTAAGATAAAAACTGAAAAGAAGCTTTCTGAAAAACTGCTTTGTGTTCTCTTAATTCATCTCACAGAGTTACAGCTTTCCTCTCAAGAATCCTTTCACTAAGACTGTTCTTGTGCAATTAAGAACGTGATATTTAGAAGCCCATAGAGGGCTATGGAGAAAAAGGAAATGTCCTTAGATAAAAACTGGAAAGAAGCTTTCTGAGAAACTGCTTTGTGTTCTGTTAATTCATCTCACAGAGTTACAGCTTTCCCCTCGAGAAGCCTTTCGCTATGACTGTTCTCGTGTCATTCGCAAAGTAATATTTGGAAGCCCATATAGGGTTATGGTGAAAAAAGGAATATCTTCAGTTAGAAACTGTATAGAAGCTTTCTGAGAAACTGCTTTGTTTTCTGTTAATTCATCTCACAGAGTTACAGCTTTCCCCTCAAGAAGTCTTTCGTTAAGACTGTTCTTGTGGAATTTGCAAAGTGAAATTTGGAAGCCCATAGAGTGCTATGGTGAAAAAGGAAATGTCCTCAGATGAAAACTAGAAAGAAGCTTCTTGAGAAACTACTTTGTGTTCCGTTAATTCATCTCACACAGTTACAGCTTTGCCCTCCAGAAACCGTTCATTAATACCGTTCTTGTGGAATTTTCAAAGTGATATTTGGAAACCCATAGGGGGCTATGGTGAAAAAGGAAATATCTTCAGTTATAAACTGGAAAGAAGTTTTCTGAGAAACTGCTTTTTGTTCTGTTAATTCATCTGACAGTGTTACACCTTTCCCCTCAAGAAGCATTCCGCTAAGACTGTTCTTGTGGAATTTGCAAAGTGACATTTGGAAGCCCATAGAGGACCATGGTGTAAAGGAAATATCTTCAGATAAAAACTGGAAAGTAGCTTTCTGAGAAACGAGTTTGTGTTCTGTTAATTCATCTTATAGAATTACAGCTTTCCCCTCAAGAAGTCGTTCAGTAAGACTGTTCCTGAGGAATTTGCAAAGTGATATTTGGAAGCCCATAGAGGACCATGGTGTAAAGGAAATATCTTCAGATAAAAACTGGAAAGTAGCTTTCTGAGAAATTGCTTTGTGTTCTGTTAATTCATCTCACAGAATTACGGCTTTCCCCTCAAGAAAACTTTCGCTAAAGCTGTTTTTGTGGAGTTTGGAAAAAGGTATATGGAAAACCATAGAGATCTATGGTTAAAAAGAAAATATCCTAAGATAAAAACTGAAAAGAAAATTTCTGAGAAACTGCTTTGTGTTCTCTGAATTCATCTCACAGACTTACAGCTTTCCCCTCAAGAAACCGTTCACTAAGACTGTTCTCGTGGATTTTGCAAAGTGATATTTGGAAGCCCATAGAGTGCTATGGGGAAAAAGGAAATATCTTCAGTTAAAAAGTGGAAAGAACGTTTCTGAGAAACTGCTTTGTGTTCTGTTAATCCATCTCACAGAGGTACAGCATTCCCCTCAAGAAGTCGTTTACTAAGACTGTTCTTGTGAAATTTGCGAAGTGATATTTGGAAGTGCTTAGAGAACTATGGTGAAAAAGGAAATATCGTAAGATAAAAACTGAAAAGAAGCTTTCTGAGAAACTGCTTTGTGTTTTGTTAATTCATCTCAGAGAGTTACAGCTTTCCGAACAAAAAGCCATTCACTAAGACTGATCTTGTGTTATTTTCAAATTGATATTTGGAAGCCCATAGAGGGCTATGGTGAAAAGGGAAATATCTTCAGTTAAAAACTGGAAAGAAGCTTTCTGAGAAACGGTTTTGTGTTCTCTTAGTTCATCTCACAGAGTTACAGCTTTCCCCTCAAGAAGCCTTTCACCAAGACTGTTCTTGTGGAATTTCCAAAGTGGTCTTTGGAAGTCCATACGTCGCTATGGTGAAAAAGGATATAGCTTCAGTTAAAAAGTGAAAAGAAGCTTTCCGAGGAACTGCTTTGTGATATGTGATTTCCTGTCACTGAGAAACAGCTGTATTTCGTAGAACTGTTGGCTAGGCTTATTTCTGTGGAATCTGAGAAATGTTACTTCGGATCTCTTTGAAGACTATAGGTCCAAAGGAAATATCCGCCACTAAAAGTGTGAAAGAAGCTTTCTGAGAAACTTCTTTGAGTTCTGTGAATTGATCTCACAGAGCTACAGTTTCCCCTCAAGAGGCCTTTCGCTAAGACTGTTCTCGTGGAATTTGCAAAGTGATATTTGGAAAACAATAGAGGGCTATGGTGAAAAAGGAAATATCCTAAGATAAAAACTGAAAAGAAGCTTTTTGAGAAACTGTTTTGCGTACCGTTAATTCATCTCACAGAGTTATAGCTTTCCCCTCAAGAAGCCGTTCATTAAGACTGTTGTTGCGAAATTTGCAAAATGATATTTGGAAGCTCATAGAGGGCTATGGTGAAAATGGAAATATCTTCAGTTAAAAACTGGAGAGAAGCTTTCTGAGAAACTGCTTTGTGTTCTGTTAACTCATACACAGAGTTACACCTTTCCTATCACGAATCCTTTCGCTAAGACTGTTCTTGTGGAGTTTACAAAGTGATATTTGGAAGCCCATAGAGGGGTACGGTTAAAAAGGAAATTTCCTCACATAAAAACTGGAAAGAAGCTTTCTGAGAAACTGCTTTGTGTTTTGTTAATTCATCTCACAGTATTACAGCTCTACCCTCAAGAAGCCCTTCACTAAGACTGTTCTTCTGGAATTTCCAAAGAGATATTTGGAAGCCCATAGAGCGCTATGGTGAAAAAGGAAATATCTTCAGTTAAAAACTGGAGAGAAGCTTTCGAGAAACTTCTTTGTGTTCTGTTAATTCATGCACAGAGTTACAGCTTTCCTATCAAGAATCCTTTCGCTAAGACTGTTCTTGTGGAGTTTACAAAGTGATATTTGGAAGCCCATAGAGGGGTACGTTTAAAAAGGAAATTTCCTCACATAAAAACTGGAAAGAAGTTTTCTGAGAAACTGCTTTGTGTTCTGTTAATTCATCTCACAGAGTTACAGCTTACCCCTCAAGAAGCATTTCGCTAAGACTGTTCTTGTGGAATTTGCAATGTGATATTTGGAAGCCCATGGAGGGATATGGTGAAAAAGGAAATATCTTCAATTAAAAACTGGAAAGAAGCTTTCTGAGAAACTGCTTTGTTTTCTGTTAATTCATCTCACAGAGTTTCAGCTTTCCCCTCCAGAAGTCTTTCGCTAAGACGGTTCTCGTGGAATTTGCAAAGTGATATTTGGAAGCCATGAGAGGGCTATGGTGTAAAAGGAAATGTCCTCGGATCAAAAATGGAAAGAAGCTTTCCAACAAACTGTTTTGTGTTCTGTTAATTTATCTGACAGAGTTTCAGCTTTCCCCTCAAGAAGCCGTTCGCTAAGACTGTTCTTGTGGAATTTGCAAAGTGATATTTGAAAGCCCGTCGAGGGCTATGGTGAAAAAGGAAATACCTTCAGTTAAAAACTGGAAAGAAACTTTCTGAGAAACTGCTTTGTATTCTGTTAATTCACCTCACAGAGTTTCAGCTTTCCCCTCTAGAAGCCTTTCACTAAGACTGTTCTTGTGGAATTTGCAAAGTGATATTTGTAAGCCCATAGAAGTCGATGGTGAAAACGTAAATATCCTAAGATAAAAACTGAAAAGAACCATTCTGAGAAACTGCTTTGTGTTTTGTTAATTCATCTCACAGAGTTACAGGTTTCCCTTCAAGAAGCCTTTCGCTAAGACAGTTCTTGTGGAATATGCAAAGTGATATTTGGAAGCTCATAGTGACCTATAGTGAAAAAGGATATATCTTCAGTTAAAAACTGAAAAGAAGCTTTCTGAGAAATTGCTTTGTGATATATGACTTCCACTCACTGAGTTACAGCTGTATTTCGTAGAGCTGTTTGGCAGTCTTATTTCTGTGGAATCTGAGAACTGTTATTTCGGATCCCTTTGAAGACTGAAGGGCCAAAGGAAATATCCGTCGTTAAAGTTAGAAAGAAGCTTTCTGAGAAACTTCTTTGTGATTTGCGAATTCATTTCACAGAGTTACAGCTTTCCCCTCAAGAAGCCTTTCGCTAAGATTATTCTTGCACAATTTGAAAAATGATATTTGGAAGCCAATAGACGGCTATGGTGAAAACGAAATATCCTCCGATAAAAACTGGAAAGAAGCTTTCTGAGAAATTGCTTTGTGTTCTTTTAATTCATCTCACAGACTTACAGCTTTCCCCTCAGGAAGTCTTTCGCTAAGACTGTTCTTGTGGAATTTGAAATGTGATATTTGGTAGCCCATAGAGCGCTATGGAGAAAAGGAAATATCTTCAGATAAAAACTGTAAAGAACATTCCTGAGAAACTGCTTTGTGTTCTGTTAATTCACCTAACAGAGTTACAGCTTTCCCCTCTAGAAGCCTTTCGCTAAGACTGTTCTTGCTGTATTTTCAAAGGGATATTTTGAAGCCCATAGAGGGCTACGGTGAAAAAGGATGTAGCTTCAGTTAAAAACTGAAAGAGGCTTTCTGAGAAACGGTTTAGTATTATGTGACTTCCACTCACTGAGTTACAGCTCTATTTCCTAGAGCTGTTTGATAGCCTTATTTCTATGGAATCAGAGAACTGTTATTTTGGATCCCTTTGAAGACTATAGGGCCAAAGGAAATATCTGCCGCTAAAAGTGAGAAAGAAGCTTTCTGAGAAACTTCTCTGAGATCTGTTAATTCATCTCACAGAGTTACAGCATTCCACTCAAGAAGCCTTTCGCTAGGACTGTTCTTTTTGAATTTGCAAAGTGATATTTCGAAGCCCTTAGACGGCTGTGGTGAAAAGGGAAATACCTTCAGTTAAAAAATGGAAAGAAGCTTTCTAAGAAACTGCTTTGTGTTCTGTTAATTCATCTCAAAGAGTTACAGCTTTACCCTCAAAAAGACTTTTGCTAAGACTCTTCTTGTGTAATACTCATAGTGATATTTGTAAGCCCTTATAGGGCTATGGTGAAAAAGGAAATATCCTAAGAAAAAAGCTGAAAAGAAGCTTTCTGAGAAACTGCTTTGTGTTCTGTTAATTCACCTCACAGAGTTACAGCTTTCCCCTTAAGAAGCCTTTTGGTAAGACTGTTCTTGTGGAATTTGCAGAGTGGTATTTGTAAGCCCATAGAGGGCTATGGTGAAAAAGGAAATATCCTAAGATAAAAACTGAAAAGAACATTTCTGAGAAACTGCTTTGTGATACGTGACTTCCACTCACTGAGTGAGAGCTATATGTCATAGAGCTGTTTGCTAACCTTATTTCTGTGGAATCTGAGAAGGGATAATTCGGTTCCCGTTGAAGACTATAGGGCCAAAGGAAATATCCGCCATAAACGTGAGAAAGAAGCTTTCTGAGAAACAGCTTTCTGATCTGTGAATTCATCCCACAGAGTTACAGCTTTCCCCTGAGGAAGCCTTTCGCTATGACTGTTCTTGTGGAATTTGCAACGTGACATTTCGAAAGCCATAGAGAGCTATGGTGAAAAGGAAATATCTTCGGTTTAAAACGGGAAAGAAGCTTTCTGAGACACTGCGTTGTGTTCTGTTAATTCATCTCACAAAGTTACAGCTTTCCCCTCACGAAGCCTTTCCCTAAGACTGTTCTTGTCGAATTTGGGAAGTGATATTTAGAAGCCTACAGAGGTCTACAGTGAAAAAGGAAATAACCTAAGATAAAAACTGAAAAGAAGCTTTCTGAAAAACTGCTTTGTGTTCTCTTAATTCATCTCACAGAGTTACAGCTTTCCTCTCAAGAATCCTTTCGCTAAGACTGTTCTTGTGCAATTTAGAATGTGATATTTAGAAGCCCATAGAGGGCTATGGAGAAAAAGGAAATGTCCTTAGATAAAAACTGGAAAGAAGCTTTCTGAGAAACTGCTTTGTGTTCTGTTAATTCATCTCACAGAGTTACAGCTTTCCCCTCGAGAAGCCTTTCTCTATGACTGTTCTTGTGTAATTCGCAAAGTAATATTTGGAAGCCCATATAGGGTTATGGTGAAAAAAGGAATATCTTCAGTTAGAAACTGTATAGAAGCTTTCTGAGAACCTGCTTTGTTTTCTGTTAATTCATCTCACAGAGTTACAGCTTTCCCCTCAAGAAGTCTTTCGTTAAGACTGTTCTTGTGGAATTTGCAAAGTGAAATTTGGAAGCCCATAGAGGGCTATGGTGAAAAAGGAAATGTCCTCAGATGAAAACTAGAAAGAAGCTTCTTGAGAAACTACTTTGTGTTCCGTTAATTCATCTCACACAGTTACAGCTTTGCCCTCCAGAAACCGTTCATTAAGACCGTTCTTGTGGAATTTTCAAAGTGATATTTGGAAACACATAGGGGGCTATGGTGAAAAAGGAAATATCTTCAGTTATAAACTGGAAAGAAGTTTTCTGAGAAACTGCTTTGTGTTCTGTTAATTCATCTGACAGTGTTACACCTTTCCCCTCAAGAAGCATTCCGCTAAGACTTTTCTTGTGGAATTTGGGAAGTGATATTTAGAAGCCTACAGAGGTCTACAGTGAAAAAGGAAATAACCTAAGATAAAAACTGAAAATAAGCTTTCTGAAAAACTGCTTTGTGTTCTCTTAATTCATCTCACAGAGTTACAGCTTTCCTCTCAAGAATCCTATCGCTAAGACTGTTCTTGTGCAATTTAGAACGTGATATTTAGAAGCCCATAGAGGGCTATGGAGAAAAAGGAAATGTCCTTAGATAAAAACTGGAAAGAAGCTTTCTGAGAAACTTCTTTGTGTTCTGTTAATTCATGCACAGAGTTACAGCTTTCCTATCAAAAATTCTTTCGCTAAGACTGTTCTTGTGGAGTTTACAAAGTGATATTTGGAAGCCCATAGAGGGGTACGTTTAAAAAGGAAATTTCCTCACATAAAAACTGGAAAGAAGTTTTCTGAGAAACTGCTTTGTGTTCTGTTAATTCATCTCACAGAGTTACAGCTTACCCCTCAAGAAGCATTTCGCTAAGACTGTTCTTGTGGAATTTGCAATGTGATATTTGGAAGCCCATGGAGGGATATGGTGAAAAAGGAAATATCTTCAATTAAAAACTGGAAAGAAGCTTTCTGAGAAACTGCTTTGTTTTTTGTTAATTCATCTCACAGAGTTTCAGCTTTCCCCTCCAGAAGTCTTTCCCTAAGACGGTTCTCATGGAATTTGCAAAGTGATATTTGGAAGCCGTGAGAGGGCTATGGTGTAAAAGGAAATGTCCTCGGATCAAAAATGGAAAGAAGCTTTCCAACAAACTGTTTTGTGTTCTGTTAATTTATCTGACAGAGTTTCAGCTTTCCCCTCAAGAAGCCGTTCGCTAAGACTGTTCTTGTGGAATTTGCAAAGTGATATTTGAAAGCCCGTCGAGGGCTATGGTGAAAAAGGAAATACCTTCAGTTAAAAACTGGAAAGAAACTTTCTGAGAAACTGCTTTGTATTCTGTTAATTCACCTCACAGAGTTTCAGCTTTCCCCTCTAGAAGCCTTTCGCTAAGACTGTTCTTGTGGAATTTGCAAAGTGATATTTGTAAGCCCATAGAAGTCGATGGTGAAAACGTAAATATCCTAAGATAAAAACTGAAAAGAACCATTCTGAGAAACTGCTTTGTGTTTTGTTAATTCATCTCACAGAGTTACAGGTTTCCCTTCAAGAAGCCTTTCGCTAAGACAGTTCTTGTGGAATATGCAAAGTGATATTTGGAAGCTCATAGTGACCTATAGTGAAAAAGGATATATCTTCAGTTAAAAACTGAAAAGAAGCTTTCTGAGAAACTGCTTTGTGATATATGACTTCCACTCACTGAGTTACAGCTGTATTTCGTAGAGCTGTTTGGCAGTCTTATTTCTGTGGAATCTGAGAACTGTTATTTCGGATCCCTTTGAAGACTGAAGGGCCAAAGGAAATATCCGTCGTTAAAGTTAGAAAGAAGCTTTCTGAGAAACTTCTTTGTGATTTGCGAATTCATTTCACAGAGTTACAGCTTTCCCCTCAAGAAGCCTTTCGCTAAGATTATTCTTGCACAATTTGAAAAATGATATTTGGAAGCCAATAGACGGCTATGGTGAAAACGAAATATCCTCCGATAAAAACTGGAAAGAAGCTTTCTGAGAAATTGCTTTGTGTTCTTTTAATTCATCTCACAGACTTACAGCTTTCCCCTCAGGAAGTCTTTCGCTAAGACTGTTCTTGTGGAATTTGAAATGTGATATTTGGTAGCCCATAGAGCGCTATGGAGAAAAGGAAATATCTTCAGATAAAAACTGTAAAGAACATTCCTGAGAAACTGCTTTGTGTTCTGTTAATTCACCTAACAGAGTTACAGCTTTCCCCTCTAGAAGCCTTTCGCTAAGACTGTTCTTGCTGTATTTTCAAAGTGATATTTTGAAGCCCATAGAGGGCTACGGTGAAAAAGGATATAGCTTCAGTTAAAAACTGAAAGAGGCTTTCTGAGAAACGGTTTAGTATTATGTGACTTCCACTCACTGAGTTACAGCTCTATTTCCTAGAGCTGTTTGATAGCCTTATTTCTATGGAATCGGAGAACTGTTATTTTGGATCCCTTTGAAGACTATAGGGCCAAAGGAAATATCTGCCACTAAAAGTGAGAAAGAAGCTTTCTGAGAAACTTCTCTGAGATTTGTTAATTCATCTCACAGAGTTACAGCATTCCACTCAAGAAGCCTTTCGCTAGGACTGTTCTTTTTGAATTTGCAAAGTGATATTTCGAAGCCCATAGACGGCTGTGGTGAAAAGGGAAATACCTTCAGTTAAAAAATGGAAAGAAGCTTTCTAAGAAACTGCTTGGTGTTCTGTTAATTCATCTCAAAGAGTTACAGCTTTACCCTCAAAAAGACTTTTGCTAAGACTCTTCTTGTGTAATACTCATAGTGATATTTGTAAGCCCTTATAGGGCTATGGTGAAAAAGGAAATATCCTAAGAAAAAAAGCTGAAAAGAAGCTTTCTGAGAAACTGCTTTGTGTTCTGTTAATTCACCTCACAGAGTTACAGCTTTCCCCTTAAGAAGCCTTTTGGTAAGACTGTTCTTGTGGAATTTGCAGAGTGGTATTTGTAAGCCCATAGAGGGCTATGGTGAAAAAGGAAATATCCTAAGATAAAAACTGTAAAGAACATTTCTGAGAAACTGCTTTGTGATATGTGACTTCCACTCACTGAGTGAGAGCTATATGTCATAGAGCTGTTTGCTAACCTTATTTCTGTGGAATCTGAGAAGGGATAATTCGGTTCCCTTTGAAGACTATAGGGCCAAAGGAAATATCCGCCATAAACGTGAGAAAGAAGCTTTCTGAGAAACAGCTTTCTGATCTGTGAATTCATCCCACAGAGTTACAGCTTTCCCCTGAGGAAGCCTTTCGCTATGACTGTTCTTGTGGAATTTGCAAAGTGACATTTCGAAGGCCATAGAGAGCTATGGTGAAAAGGAAATATCTTCGGTTTCAAACGGGAAAGAAGCTTTCTGAGACACTGCGTTGTGTTCTGTTAATTCATCTCACAAAGTTACAGCTTTCCCCTCACGAAGCCTTTCCCTAAGACTGTTCTTGTCGAATTTGGGAAGTGATATTTAGAAGCCTACAGAGGTCTACAGTGAAAAAGGAAATAACCTAAGATAAAAACTGAAAAGAAGCTTTCTGAAAAACTGCTTTGTGTTCTCTTAATTCATCTCACAGAGTTACAGCTTTCCTCTCAAGAATCCTTTCACTAAGACTGTTCTTGTGCAATTAAGAACGTGATATTTAGAAGCCCATAGAGGGCTATGGAGAAAAAGGAAATGTCCTTAGATAAAAACTGGAAAGAAGCTTTCTGAGAAACTGCTTTGTGTTCTGTTAATTCATCTCACAGAGTTACAGCTTTCCCCTCGAGAAGCCTTTCGCTATGACTGTTCTCGTGTCATTCGCAAAGTAATATTTGGAAGCCCATATAGGGTTATGGTGAAAAAAGGAATATCTTCAGTTAGAAACTGTATAGAAGCTTTCTGAGAAACTGCTTTGTTTTCTGTTAATTCATCTCACAGAGTTACAGCTTTCCCCTCAAGAAGTCTTTCGTTAAGACTGTTCTTGTGGAATTTGCAAAGTGAAATTTGGAAGCCCATAGAGTGCTATGGTGAAAAAGGAAATGTCCTCAGATGAAAACTAGAAAGAAGCTTCTTGAGAAACTACTTTGTGTTCCGTTAATTCATCTCACACAGTTACAGCTTTGCCCTCCAGAAACCGTTCATTAAGACCGTTCTTGTGGAATTTTCAAAGTGCTATTTGGAAACCCATAGGGGGCTATGGTGAAAAAGGAAATATCTTCAGTTATAAACTGGAAAGAAGTTTTCTGAGAAACTGCTTTTTGTTCTGTTAATTCATCTGACAGTGTTACACCTTTCCCCTCAAGAAGCATTCCGCTAAGACTGTTCTTGTGGAATTTGCAAAGTGACATTTGGAAGCCCATAGAGGACCATGGTGTAAAGGAAATATCTTCAGATAAAAACTGGAAAGTAGCTTTCTGAGAAACGAGTTTGTGTTCTGTTAATTCATCTTATAGAATTACAGCTTTCCCCTCAAGAAGTCGTTCAGTAAGACTGTTCCTGAGGAATTTGCAAAGTGATATTTGGAAGCCCATAGAGGACCATGGTGTAAAGGAAATATCTTCAGATAAAAACTGGAAAGTAGCTTTCTGAGAAATTGCTTTGTGTTCTGTTAATTCATCTCACAGAATTACGGCTTTCCCCTCAAGAAAACTTTCGCTAAAGCTGTTTTTGTGGAGTTTGGAAAAAGGTATATGGAAAACCATAGAGATCTATGGTTAAAAAGAAAATATCCTAAGATAAAAACTGAAAAGAAAATTTCTGAGAAACTGCTTTGTGTTCTCTGAATTCATCTCACAGACTTACAGCTTTCCCCTCAAGAAACCGTTCACTAAGACTGTTCTCGTGGATTTTGCAAAGTGATATTTGGAAGCCCATAGAGTGCTATGGGGAAAAAGGAAATATCTTCAGTTAAAAAGTGGAAAGAACGTTTCTGAGAAACTGCTTTGTGTTCTGTTAATCCATCTCACAGAGGTACAGCATTCCCCTCAAGAAGTCGTTTACTAAGACTGTTCTTGTGAAATTTGCGAAGTGATATTTGGAAGTGCTTAGAGAACTATGGTGAAAAAGGAAATATCGTAAGATAAAAACTGAAAAGAAGCTTTCTGAGAAACTGCTTTGTGTTTTGTTAATTCATCTCAGAGAGTTACAGCTTTCCGAACAAAAAGCCATTCACTAAGACTGATCTTGTGTTATTTTCAAATTGATATTTGGAAGCCCATAGAGGGCTATGGTGAAAAGGGAAATATCTTCAGTTAAAAACTGGAAAGAAGCTTTCTGAGAAACGGTTTTGTGTTCTCTTAGTTCATCTCACATAGTTACAGCTTTCCCCTCAAGAAGCCTTTCACCAAGACTGTTCTTGTGGAATTTCCAAAGTGGTCTTTGGAAGTCCATACGTCGCTATGGTGAAAAAGGATATAGCTTCAGTTAAAAAGTGAAAAGAAGCTTTCCGAGGAACTGCTTTGTGATATGTGATTTCCTGTCACTGAGAAACAGCTGTATTTCGTAGAACTGTTGGCTAGGCTTATTTCTGTGGAATCTGAGAAATGTTACTTCGGATCTCTTTGAAGACTATAGGTCCAAAGGAAATATCCGCCACTAAAAGTGTGAAAGAAGCTTTCTGAGAAACTTCTTTGAGTTCTGTGAATTGATCTCACAGAGCTACAGTTTCCCCTCAAGAGGCCTTTCGCTAAGACTGTTCTCGTGGAATTTGCAAAGTGATATTTGGAAAACAATAGAGGGCTATGGTGAAAAAGGAAATATCCTAAGATAAAAACTGAAAAGAAGCTTTTTGAGAAACTGTTTTGCGTACCGTTAATTCATCTCACAGAGTTATAGCTTTCCCCTCAAGAAGCCGTTCATTAAGACTGTTGTTGTGAAATTTGCAAAATGATATTTGGAAGCTCATAGAGGGCTATGGTGAAAATGGAAATATCTTCAGTTAAAAACTGGAGAGAAGCTTTCTGAGAAACTGCTTTGTGTTCTGTTAATTCATACACAGAGTTACACCTTTCCTATCACGAATCCTTTCGCTAAGACTGTTCTTGTGGAGTTTACAAAGTGATATTTGGAAGCCCATAGAGGGGTACGGTTAAAAAGGAAATTTCCTCACATAAAAACTGGAAAGAAGCTTTCTGAGAAACTGCTTTGTGTTTTGTTAATTCATCTCACAGTATTACAGCTCTACCCTCAAGAAGCCCTTCACTAAGACTGTTCTTCTGGAATTTCCAAAGAGATATTTGGAAGCCCATAGAGCGCTATGGTGAAAAAGGAAATATCTTCAGTTAAAAACTGGAGAGAAGCTTTCGAGAAACTTCTTTGTGTTCTGTTAATTCATGCACAGAGTTACAGCTTTCCTATCAAGAATCCTTTCGCTAAGACTGTTCTTGTGGAGTTTACAAAGTGATATTTGGAAGCCCATAGAGGGGTACGTTTAAAAAGGAAATTTCCTCACATAAAAACTGGAAAGAAGTTTTCTGAGAAACTGCTTTGTGTTCTGTTAATTCATCTCACAGAGTTACAGCTTACCCCTCAAGAAGCATTTCGCTAAGACTGTTCTTGTGGAATTTGCAATGTGATATTTGGAAGCCCATGGAGGGATATGGTGAAAAAGGAAATATCTTCAATTAAAAACTGGAAAGAAGCTTTCTGAGAAACTGCTTTGTTTTCTGTTAATTCATCTCACAGAGTTTCAGCTTTCCCCTCCAGAAGTCTTTCGCTAAGACGGTTCTCGTGGAATTTGCAAAGTGATATTTGGAAGCCATGAGAGGGCTATGGTGTAAAAGGAAATGTCCTCGGATCAAAAATGGAAAGAAGCTTTCCAACAAACTGTTTTGTGTTCTGTTAATTTATCTGACAGAGTTTCAGCTTTCCCCTCAAGAAGCCGTTCGCTAAGACTGTTCTTGTGGAATTTGCAAAGTGATATTTGAAAGCCCGTCGAGGGCTATGGTGAAAAAGGAAATACCTTCAGTTAAAAACTGGAAAGAAACTTTCTGAGAAACTGCTTTGTATTCTGTTAATTCACCTCACAGAGTTTCAGCTTTCCCCTCTAGAAGCCTTTCGCTAAGACTGTTCTTGTGGAATTTGCAAAGTGATATTTGTAAGCCCATAGAAGTCGATGGTGAAAACGTAAATATCCTAAGATAAAAACTGAAAAGAACCATTCTGAGAAACTGCTTTGTGTTTTGTTAATTCATCTCACAGAGTTACAGGTTTCCCTTCAAGAAGCCTTTCGCTAAGACAGTTCTTGTGGAATATGCAAAGTGATATTTGGAAGCTCATAGTGACCTATAGTGAAAAAGGATATATCTTCAGTTAAAAACTGAAAAGAAGCTTTCTGAGAAACTGCTTTGTGATATATGACTTCCACTCACGGAGTTACAGCTGTATTTCGTAGAGCTGTTTGGCAGTCTTATTTCTGTGGAATCTGAGAACTGTTATTTCGGATCCCTTTGAAGACTGAAGGGCCAAAGGAAATATCCGTCGTTAAAGTTAGAAAGAAGCTTTCTGAGAAACTTCTTTGTGATTTGCGAATTCATTTCACAGAGTTACAGCTTTCCCCTCAAGAAGCCTTTCGCTAAGATTATTCTTGCACAATTTGAAAAATGATATTTGGAAGCCAATAGACGGCTATGGTGAAAACGAAATATCCTCCGATAAAAACTGGAAAGAAGCTTTCTGAGAAATTGCTTTGTGTTCTTTTAATTCATCTCACAGACTTACAGCTTTCCCCTCAGGAAGTCTTTCGCTAAGACTGTTCTTGTGGAATTTGAAATGTGATATTTGGTAGCCCATAGAGCGCTATGGAGAAAAGGAAATATCTTCAGATAAAAACTGTAAAGAACATTCCTGAGAAACTGCTTTGTGTTCTGTTAATTCACCTAACAGAGTTACAGCTTTCCCCTCTAGAAGCCTTTCGCTAAGACTGTTCTTGCTGTATTTTCAAAGGGATATTTTGAAGCCCATAGAGGGCTACGGTGAAAAAGGATATAGCTTCAGTTAAAAACTGAAAGAGGCTTTCTGAGAAACGGTTTAGTATTATGTGACTTCCACTCACTGAGTTACAGCTCTATTTCCTAGAGCTGTTTGATAGCCTTATTTCTATGGAATCAGAGAACTGTTATTTTGGATCCCTTTGAAGACTATAGGGCCAAAGGAAATATCTGCCGCTAAAAGTGAGAAAGAAGCTTTCTGAGAAACTTCTCTGAGATCTGTTAATTCATCTCACAGAGTTACAGCATTCCACTCAAGAAGCCTTTCGCTAGGACTGTTCTTTTTGAATTTGCAAAGTGATATTTCGAAGCCCTTAGACGGCTGTGGTGAAAAGGGAAATACCTTCAGTTAAAAAATGGAAAGAAGCTTTCTAAGAAACTGCTTTGTGTTCTGTTAATTCATCTCAAAGAGTTACAGCTTTACCCTCAAAAAGACTTTTGCTAAGACTCTTCTTGTGTAATACTCATAGTGATATTTGTAAGCCCTTATAGGGCTATGGTGAAAAAGGAAATATCCTAAGAAAAAAGCTGAAAAGAAGCTTTCTGAGAAACTGCTTTGTGTTCTGTTAATTCACCTCACAGAGTTACAGCTTTCCCCTTAAGAAGCCTTTTGGTAAGACTGTTCTTGTGGAATTTGCAGAGTGGTATTTGTAAGCCCATAGAGGGCTATGGTGAAAAAGGAAATATCCTAAGATAAAAACTGAAAAGAACATTTCTGAGAAACTGCTTTGTGATACGTGACTTCCACTCACTGAGTGAGAGCTATATGTCATAGAGCTGTTTGCTAACCTTATTTCTGTGGAATCTGAGAAGGGATAATTCGGTTCCCGTTGAAGACTATAGGGCCAAAGGAAATATCCGCCATAAACGTGAGAAAGAAGCTTTCTGAGAAACAGCTTTCTGATCTGTGAATTCATCCCACAGAGTTACAGCTTTCCCCTGAGGAAGCCTTTCGCTATGACTGTTCTTGTGGAATTTGCAACGTGACATTTCGAAAGCCATAGAGAGCTATGGTGAAAAGGAAATATCTTCGGTTTAAAACGGGAAAGAAGCTTTCTGAGACACTGCGTTGTGTTCTGTTAATTCATCTCACAAAGTTACAGCTTTCCCTTCACGAAGCCTTTCCCTAAGACTGTTCTTGTCGAATTTGGGAAGTGATATTTAGAAGCCTACAGAGGTCTACAGTGAAAAAGGAAATAACCTAAGATAAAAACTGAAAAGAAGCTTTCTGAAAAACTGCTTTGTGTTCTCTTAATTCATCTCACAGAGTTACAGCTTTCCTCTCAAGAATCCTTTCGCTAAGACTGTTCTTGTGCAATTTAGAATGTGATATTTAGAAGCCCATAGAGGGCTATGGAGAAAAAGGAAATGTCCTTAGATAAAAACTGGAAAGAAGCTTTCTGAGAAACTGCTTTGTGTTCTGTTAATTCATCTCACAGAGTTACAGCTTTCCCCTCGAGAAGCCTTTCTCTATGACTGTTCTTGTGTAATTCGCAAAGTAATATTTGGAAGCCCATATAGGGTTATGGTGAAAAAAGGAATATCTTCAGTTAGAAACTGTATAGAAGCTTTCTGAGAACCTGCTTTGTTTTCTGTTAATTCATCTCACAGAGTTACAGCTTTCCCCTCAAGAAGTCTTTCGTTAAGACTGTTCTTGTGGAATTTGCAAAGTGAAATTTGGAAGCCCATAGAGGGCTATGGTGAAAAAGGAAATGTCCTCAGATGAAAACTAGAAAGAAGCTTCTTGAGAAACTACTTTGTGTTCCGTTAATTCATCTCACACAGTTACAGCTTTGCCCTCCAGAAACCGTTCATTAAGACCGTTCTTGTGGAATTTTCAAAGTGATATTTGGAAACACATAGGGGGCTATGGTGAAAAAGGAAATATCTTCAGTTATAAACTGGAAAGAAGTTTTCTGAGAAACTGCTTTGTGTTCTGTTAATTCATCTGACAGTGTTACACCTTTCCCCTCAAGAAGCATTCCGCTAAGACTTTTCTTGTGGAATTTGGGAAGTGATATTTAGAAGCCTACAGAGGTCTACAGTGAAAAAGGAAATAACCTAAGATAAAAACTGAAAAGAAGCTTTCTGAAAAACTGCTTTGTGTTCTCTTAATTCATCTCACAGAGTTACAGCTTTCCTCTCAAGAATCCTATCGCTAAGACTGTTCTTGTGCAATTTAGAACGTGATATTTAGAAGCCCATAGAGGGCTATGGAGAAAAAGGAAATGTCCTTAGATAAAAACTGGAAAGAAGCTTTCTGAGAAACTTCTTTGTGTTCTGTTAATTCATGCACAGAGTTACAGCTTTCCTATCAAAAATTCTTTCGCTAAGACTGTTCTTGTGGAGTTTACAAAGTGATATTTGGAAGCCCATAGAGGGGTACGTTTAAAAAGGAAATTTCCTCACATAAAAACTGGAAAGAAGTTTTCTGAGAAACTGCTTTGTGTTCTGTTAATTCATCTCACAGAGTTACAGCTTACCCCTCAAGAAGCATTTCGCTAAGACTGTTCTTGTGGAATTTGCAATGTGATATTTGGAAGCCCATGGAGGGATATGGTGAAAAAGGAAATATCTTCAATTAAAAACTGGAAAGAAGCTTTCTGAGAAACTGCTTTGTTTTTTGTTAATTCATCTCACAGAGTTTCAGCTTTCCCCTCCAGAAGTCTTTCCCTAAGACGGTTCTCATGGAATTTGCAAAGTGATATTTGGAAGCCGTGAGAGGGCTATGGTGTAAAAGGAAATGTCCTCGGATCAAAAATGGAAAGAAGCTTTCCAACAAACTGTTTTGTGTTCTGTTAATTTATCTGACAGAGTTTCAGCTTTCCCCTCAAGAAGCCGTTCGCTAAGACTGTTCTTGTGGAATTTGCAAAGTGATATTTGAAAGCCCGTCGAGGGCTATGGTGAAAAAGGAAATACCTTCAGTTAAAAACTGGAAAGAAACTTTCTGAGAAACTGCTTTGTATTCTGTTAATTCACCTCACAGAGTTTCAGCTTTCCCCTCTAGAAGCCTTTCGCTAAGACTGTTCTTGTGGAATTTGCAAAGTGATATTTGTAAGCCCATAGAAGTCGATGGTGAAAACGTAAATATCCTAAGATAAAAACTGAAAAGAACCATTCTGAGAAACTGCTTTGTGTTTTGTTAATTCATCTCACAGAGTTACAGGTTTCCCTTCAAGAAGCCTTTCGCTAAGACAGTTCTTGTGGAATATGCAAAGTGATATTTGGAAGCTCATAGTGACCTATAGTGAAAAAGGATATATCTTCAGTTAAAAACTGAAAAGAAGCTTTCTGAGAAACTGCTTTGTGATATATGACTTCCACTCACTGAGTTACAGCTGTATTTCGTAGAGCTGTTTGGCAGTCTTATTTCTGTGGAATCTGAGAACTGTTATTTCGGATCCCTTTGAAGACTGAAGGGCCAAAGGAAATATCCGTCGTTAAAGTTAGAAAGAAGCTTTCTGAGAAACTTCTTTGTGATTTGCGAATTCATTTCACAGAGTTACAGCTTTCCCCTCAAGAAGCCTTTCGCTAAGATTATTCTTGCACAATTTGAAAAATGATATTTGGAAGCCAATAGACGGCTATGGTGAAAACGAAATATCCTCCGATAAAAACTGGAAAGAAGCTTTCTGAGAAATTGCTTTGTGTTCTTTTAATTCATCTCACAGACTTACAGCTTTCCCATCAGGAAGTCTTTCGCTAAGACTGTTCTTGTGGAATTTGAAATGTGATATTTGGTAGCCCATAGAGCGCTATGGAGAAAAGGAAATATCTTCAGATAAAAACTGTAAAGAACATTCCTGAGAAACTGCTTTGTGTTCTGTTAATTCACCTAACAGAGTTACAGCTTTCCCCTCTAGAAGCCTTTCGCTAAGACTGTTCTTGCTGTATTTTCAAAGTGATATTTTGAAGCCCATAGAGGGCTACGGTGAAAAAGGATATAGCTTCAGTTAAAAACTGAAAGAGGCTTTCTGAGAAACGGTTTAGTATTATGTGACTTCCACTCACTGAGTTACAGCTCTATTT